>NC_090934.1:954937726-955240756 GCF_040938575.1 Ambystoma mexicanum | reverse complement strand
GCTGGACAACTATGTCTACAGGTACGTGTTTTCTCCAGCAATATATCACTGTAGCTTCACATACTAACAAGGAATAACTGGGAGACAATGTGTGGTCTGTATGTGTGGCCTCATGTTGGGAGGGTCTTACATTCAGCTAAGCGAACGGTGTGGTGTATTTATTATAATTGAAAGGTTGCCTAATACATCCTCCAAAAGGTGATTTCCCTTGTTTGATCAGAGGTTGTATAACACAGGCCCCACATTGAGATTCATTAATCTCCAAGCATACTGCCCAAACATCAAGGAACTGAATGCAGAATAAATCAGGTCTGTGATAAGTTCACACATTTTAAAGGTCTGGTTTTCACCCACAAGTACATATTTAAAGTGACACAGTCCTTAGCTTATGAGGCCTGATGCTTTTTACAGAATATGTGCATACCTTCAACACCAACTTGCAACTTCATTTGGTGGAAAAAGTATAGCTAATGCAGCGGAGGGAAGGGTGAATAGCTGCAGATGACCACGGACAGGTGTATTGGTCTCTGCAGACCAAAGCAAAGAAAGTTAGCCAGAGGTGGGTGTAAAATCCTAAATGACCACTTAAAATACAGATTAAACTTTGCTCCGTATCATAGGGTGCTCCCACCACTTCCCGTACCCTGTCCCCACCCCTTCTCTTCCTCCTCTCCGCAAGACATGGCGACGCATTTCAGTTTGGAAAACTCCCTCTCGCCCTTACCTTGCCTCTCCTCCAAAATTCTTGAATATGCCATCTGCTCCAAACTTTCTCTCTTGATCATCACTCCCTTCCAATCTGGCTTCTGTCCTCTACACTCCGAGTCAGCTTTACTTGCTGTAACAGATTCTCTTCTCTGTGCACGCCACTCTAAGCTATCGTCTATTCTCATTCTGTTGGACCTTTCTGGTGCATTTAACACTGGATCATTCCCTTTTCTCGTCTTTTCCTCTTTTGGTATCATGGGTTCTGCTCTAAAATGGTTTCGATCCCATCTCGCAGATCGCTCTCTTTCCAATTCCTGGTCTGGTAACCTTTCCTCTCCTGCTCCCCTTCAATATGGCGTCCCCCAAGGCTGTCCTGGGCCAGTTTTGTTCCATTTTATACACTGCCCCAATTGCTCACATTATTAAACCTTTTGATCTTTCCCATCACTTTTATGCAGACACCCAGATTTTTCTCTCGCTCACTTATCCGACTATCCACAATAACATCTTATTTGTTCAATCCTGGATCCATTTGCAATTTCTTCACCTTAATCCGTAAAAAACTCAAATCATCTTCCTCCATATCTTCTACCTCACTTTTGTCCATCTCCTCCCCCCCACACCTCTTTGCATCCAGCTTTCCACCTCAACTTGTAATTTGGGAGTAATATTTGACACCAATCTTTCCTTTGCCTCCCATATCTCGGCTACTGCCCGGACCCGTCGCTTCCAGCGCAGAGAAAATTCCATCTCTTGTTCGACTTTTCACGCAACCAAGCTCCCTTCTCTCAATTATTGCTGTTTGTTTCCAATGCTCTAAGCTAAATTTCCTGGTATGTACCCACAGGCTGGCTCCCTCTGATTTCATTTTTATTCTCCTGCTTGTTCTCAATCTCTTCCTTTTGGATGTCCCTAAACCCTCTGGCCCACCTCCAAATTGCATTCATTTTCTCTACTGGCACCCAAAAATTAACTCATAACCCGCTTCTTTTCGCTATTCTCCCTCTTTTGCACTCTTGCACCTCTATTGAACCGCATCTTTTGGCATCATCTTAACTGGCATTGTAACTGTATCTTTGTTTCTATATTGTATTTTTGTTAATTGAGCAGTGCTTTGGCGAAAATGCTTTTTAAATTCAACGGAATCAAAGTAGAAAGGCCCGCACGCCACGCTTGAAGCAAGCAGGGTGAAATGGAGGACATTAAACTTTACTGATCAGCTACTCGGCTTGTGCCGACTTGGCATCAAGGTAAAGACAGCATTTCCAGCCCTTTGAAGGACATCCACGTTTTTGCTTTGCAGATTTCATGCAACACCGAATTTATTAGAATGCATTGCACTGCATTCTGATGGAACATAACACCTCCTAATATTTTTTGCAGTGCAGGTTTGGTATTTAAATATATGGTTGTCGCGACTAACCGGAAAGTTGAGTTCATGCACCAAAAATAAAAAAAAAATCAAAATTTACATTTTTACATTTATTCTGACATTAGAATGCACTTTGGTGTAATTCAAGCCATTAATATTTTCGTCATTCAAGGAATACATTAATTATTATTGAACAAATTCTAAGCCTGGGTCAAGACCTCGGAGAGCATGGACCCCTTTCAATCAGGTTTTGTTAAGAACTTGGGAACCTCAGCAAACATCATTCTTTTATGCACATTAAAAGTGAAAATAAGAGGGTAGTACGAGAGAGTGTTCCTGGTTTTTGTAGACCTAGTCCAGGCGTTTGACCGGGTCAACCAGGAATTAAGGGCAAAGTTGACAAACTGGAAGTGCCCCAAAACAATTTTGAATCTCAAAGAGATGTACACCAGAACATCAATGAGAGTACGACTCAGTGGTGCAGGACACCTTTCCGACGAAATCGCGACCACCAGAGGGGTTAAACAAGTATAACTCATACAAGGGCAATTTCATGGTCAAAGAAAGAACTAGAAGATATTTTCCGCCAAAGTTTGGAAACAAGAAAGTCAGCCGCCTACTATACGCGGATGACATTTCACTATATTAGACCGCGATTGGTCTTCAGCAAAAATTAGACTGCCTGCTTGCATACCTGAAGGAAAACGATTTAGAACTCAAAGGCAAAACAAAAATCATGATTCTTGAGAAATCATCCAAGCGCAATGAAAAACTTCAGTGGTACATTGCGGGAGAACTAGAGAAAGTTAAGACTTTCAAATACCTGGGCATAACACTAAATGGCAGCCGTCTGGAATCAGCAATGCAGGAAACGCTCTGCGCCAAAACCAAGAGCCTAAAATCACAAACAAAGGTAATGGACAAAAAAAGTGGGCGCTTCTCTTTGAAGCCAGCCAGCCAGCAATCAATTTTTACAAAGCCCAAGTGATACCAGCAATCTCCTACGGAGTAGAGGCAATGCCCTCTATTCCTGAAAAGATCTGGATAAAACTTCAGGGATATTACTAGTGGAAAGTGTTAAACTTGCCTCCCTCTACCCCAGTGGCCTCCATCATGAGAAAGCTGAGCCTGGTGTCTCTCAAAGCCACGGTTGACTTAAACGGCTTGATGTTACTCAGAAAGGATTCAAGCTGCTCCCCGACCAAACATTTGAGATCATTCTTTCTGAAATGGAAAGTGGTAAAAACAAAATGCTGTCCCAATGGGCAAAAAACAACTCCACATTATTGCAAGAGATTGGAAGTACGGAGGAGAAACTTGAAAATAAATCAACGACAACAAACTAACTAAAAGAGTGGGATTGGATCCAAACACTGGAAGGAAGCAGCCTCCAAGAACAAGCGAACCATGCAATGCACGAAAAGTGAATGTAACTCTGCAATATCTGTCAAAATTTCCAAATAGGAAGCTTAGAACAACGTTCTTGAGAGCATGCCTGAACTTACTGAAAAGAAATGAGATCTTGGCGGTGAGGAAGGTCGAAGCACAACTGTCAACACTGATAATAAGGACAAAGTGGAAACGATACGACACCTGCTGCTGTCATGCCCGGGAACAACTACAAAGAGACTCAAATACATGGGATACCCATTCAAGGATTTACAGAACTATGAAGAGGAGATCTGGTGGAGCCGTTTGATGAATGGCAAAAGTACAAAATTTGTTATCGCCGTTGCAATTTCTTCAGAATATAGGTTTGGAGTCGGCTCAGGAAACCTAACTCTAAATTTGTAAAACGGTTGACAAGCCTCTCAAACGACAGGTTTGGAAGAGACAGACATATTTGAAGATATAAGAAATCTTATTCTTTTACAAACTTCATATTCCAAAACTTTAAGATTGAGAGGGGAGTTTTTCTTCTTGCAAAAATTGTAAATGCAATTGAGTCAAGTAAATAAATTAAACAAATTACGTTTATTCAAGCCATGGTATTGTGCGATGACACTTTACTAATGCTTAGGTTATCACACTGTTGAAAATGGTAAAGGGTAACTGTAAGCACTGTAAAATTAATGAACATTAGCTTTTTATCTGGTCATTTGTGTGCACACAGTTACAGTGTGCTTGCCTTTCAGAAAAAAGAAACAGTTTGCTTTCCACGTACGCATGTATTCAAGCCTAAGAAGTGAAAATAGCCCAGGTAGCAGCTGCATTAGCAGTAAACCCTGACTCCTTGTTTGCATTTAGCCTGGTGAATTAATACCCGTCATGATGCAATTTAACCCCAAACAGTATAAAAGCCGTTTGTTCCCAGAATAACTGGAGAGGCGCAACCCAAGCCAGTTGCTTCGTCCGAGCCCCACTTCTGCGTATTAATAAAATATCATGTGAAGCCTTAAAATCTTCTGTGCTGGTGCCTCATTCTGCTGGTTATGGGCACAGGTGGGTTATATGAGAACTATTGCCCAAAAATTGGCTACCCCAGATGGGACCTTGTCGCGGTTAAGATCCAGTTGGACTGTTGTGCCACGGTCGAAGAGTTGGCACCGGACGTGAGGTGGTCATGGAGCGCACTGCGGGAGGTGGACAGAGGTTTCCTGCAGCCACAATTTTCGGCACAACGGGTCTCTTGGACACGTTGATCTTTGCGACAGTTGCACAGAAGACTGCTTAAAAAGAAAATGCAACACCGTTTCATGCACAAAATGTGATTTCATGCAGAATGAGGTTTTGCGGTCTGATGTTATGAATATGTACAGTTGTATTTTCTGTGGGAGCATTGTGTTAAATGAGCAATAGAGAAATACACCTCGTGTACACAAGTTTACACCATGGGATCGATGACTCATGAAATGAGCGTGTAGTTTGTATTGATTGTGGGAGCACTGTCTTAAGTGGGCCATTATCAATGCAACCTTGTGATCACAATAAACAGTGAAAGAAATGGGAAATTCATGCTCTAAAGGATGTTGTGGGTTGCAATGTTGCAAGTCGTTCAGAATTAGAAAAACATGCGTCTACTACCCTGGAAGGTACGCCAGGATGGGAGTTGATGATCAAGAAAGGCTTGGGGTAGTGTTTTGCGCAAATGGCATAAATACACTGCCAACAACCCTGATTTACACTTCCCTGTGCATGGGTCTTTTGACCTAGACAAAAGAGGATATTTAAGGGAAATGTTAGCCGCTAAGGGTGACAAGGCCATTAGACCCCTGCAATGGGAACATATAAACAATGGGAAGAAGTTCAGCGCGAAGCGCAACTGAAGAAAAAACAGAGGGATAAAGCATGTGCATATGAGCATAAACTACTAACGAAAGAATGGGATTGGGAGGACATGAGAATAAAAAGGGGTATATGTGGCAAACACACCATCCGCCCGACTCGAATGGTCACATCTGAGAAGGCGTTACATCGGTTACTAGAATCTTTACTTGTTAAAAGACCTCCTCTGCCCCTTATCAGAATCGAAAACCGGTTGGCGAAGCAGCCTCGCCATCACCTCGCTCCCATAGCATCACAGCCGCAGATGCAGACACTACGGAAAGAGTAGTGGCAGCATGAATCCAGAAAGGGCAGGAAGGGATAGAAATGCCTAAAACCTATGTGCCACAGCAGCAAGAGCCGCTCATATTTGCAAGAGCTACGCAAAATAATGTGGCTGTTGAACGGCTAAACGCTGAGGATGAGGTGCATCCCCTGCCAAATGATTATCCGAAAATAGACCAAGCAATTAAGGATTATGAACTTCATTCGGGCATGTATCCAGCAATAGTGTCAACATTTTTATGTTGGATCATAAATGCCCAAACGAAGTCCATGGTAACTCAAACGTTTCCCATGAGACAAGTTCCTGGGTTTGATCCCTGGAATAGGATGGAGTTACTTACTTTTACTAAAGATTATCCAGATATTAGACAAAATCCGGTACAGTGGTACACCGACAGATTGTGTCCTTAAAAAAGGTTTGTTCACGTTTGGAAATACATATCAATTGTTTTCGTGCATTCTGCCAGCAGATATATGGCGCCAATATAGAATGCAAGACAGTTTGGATCTTGTCATAGTGGGATGAGCTCCCTGTGGCAGGGAGTGAAAAAGGAAGAAGTGGGTAATTGCCCAAAGAAACAATAGCTCTTCCAGCACTCCTGATAACGTGTATCCAGCAAGTAGTTCCCTGCAAGCAAATGAATTGGGATAAGCCAACTGCTTGCAGGCAAGAAGAATGGGAGTCAGTTGAAAAATATTCTGCACAAAAAGAAGCTTTTACCTCATTTAGTGGGATGGATAGGTCTACCCGAGACGTGCAAAAGCCATTCTGTTCCCATTTTGTTTTTTAGCTCACAAAAAAAGAAAGAAAAAAAAAAAACAGTCAAACATATGAGTTGGGTGTTGTCAGCGAGTCGTGTGGTTTTTGTGGGAGATAAGTGGTTGGTGGGTTTTGAGTGGTTGGTTATTTGTAGTTATGTTATTGTTCTCCATTCTAAAATGTATGCCTGGTTTATGGTTTGTAGAGGCCCAGAGATTGTTTAGGTTGGGAGGCCCGTTCATGGAGTGGTTAAGTGATTGATCAGTGTTTATATTTGCCAGTTCAAAAGCCAGGTTGTTATTTCCTTAGTGATTGAGTTCAATAGTTTTGCTATCAGATTGGAAAAGGCAGTTGCTCCAAATTTAGTTCTCTTAATGTCCATTTTGAATTTGGCGGTCAGTGCTGGATTTTAAGTCTCTCTGCGGCCGATTTTTTTTGGATGAATTAGTCTTTGTCCGTGTTGAGATTTATGGGCAATGCAGGGGGGGGTTTGCAGTTGATCTGTTTCTTTACTGGTAGCCAGTGTAGACTTTCTGGGGCTGGCGTGATGTGGTCACTTATTTTTATTCATTAATTATTAATAATAATTTAAATGTGTGCCATTTAAAGCACTTTAGATCAAAGCATTCTATAAATATCAAATTATTATAAATTTAATATCAGTCTTGCTGCAATATTTTGGATGCTTTTTGTGGTGAGGCGTGGGAGATTATTTTCGTTGTCCATCCTTGAAAATACCAAGGAGTTGATTGCAAGGCTTCCGTGTGTGAAGCCGAGGTATGGAAGTATCCTTATTAAATCAGAGGAGATAGAAGCATTTTGTAGCTATTGCGTTGACTTGTGGTTCCAAGGTGAGACAGTTGTCCACGAGAACTCCAATCTTGGTTATCACTGTTGACCTCTCTGGTTGGGTTCCCATGGTCGTGGGCCATGTGAAGTATGTCTGTTTTGGACTGTTTTGGTTGGGTTTAGTTTGAGGTTGTTTGACATCTAGGGGTTTATGTCGATTAAGCATTTGAGGGCATTGTCCGGGAGGTCGTTCCTTATCTTGAAGATGAATTTGGTGTATGCGTACTTGTAGGCTGTCAGTCCATGGATTTGAATGAGTTTCATTATGGGTCCGGGGAGGTCAAATGGATGTTGAAGAGTAGTGGGAAGAGACTTGATCCTTGTGGTACACTGTACGTGATCTTTTTAGTGTTCGACGTGAATGGCAGAAATTGGGTCGTTTCTTTTCGGTCGGTGAGGAAATATTTTAGCCATTGCAGTGCAGAACTTTGTATGCCAGATTCCTCCAGTCTGTCGATTAGGATTGTGTGCCTGATTGCATCGAAAGCAGCCAATCTGTCCAGTAGTAGGAGGGCTGATTGGGTGTTTTCCATGCTCATTTTTAGGTCCTCCCATTTTGAGGGGAGTGCCAATTCGGTTCCTCATGGGTGTAAATCCGACCTGAGATTGGTGAAGCATTCCTTTGCTTTCTACTTGAGTAGTTCTTTGTAGACATGGTTCTCCAGGATTTTTCGCTGGGAACAGGCGGCTTGATATGGGCCTGTAGTTGGTAGGGTAATCTTTATTTGCAGTCTCATCTTTTAGGAGAGGTTTAATGTACCCGATTTGAATCAGTGCTTATTGATCGGTTCATTAGTAGTGGTATGTAGAGGGCTGGTGATTTGGGGGAGACTAGTATTGGAGATATCCGAAGGGCATGGGTCGCTGGGAGATGTTGCTATGTTCGTATCTTTTAATGTCTAAGATTTCCTCGCTTATAGGTTCAAATACATCAAGTGTTGTGTTGGCTTGCTGGTTCTAGGGAGGGTCTTTGTGGTTCTCCGGGATGCTTCGATGGCCTGTTGAATTGATGCTATTTTTGCTCTTAGGTGGGCCGTGACGCGGTTGCATAGGTACGATGTTGCATGATTTTTTTATTTTTTTTATTTCCTCGATGCTAAACATTTTTGTGGGTTTGCTGCAGATTGGATTCTCACGGTATACTAAGTTTTCTTGGCTTTCAGAACTGTCAATTTGTGCAGCCGGATTTGCCATAGGTAGTTAATTTAGTCTATTTGGTTGTACTGCTTCCTCCATCACTTTTCAAGTTTCGGGTTTGTTTTTTTCTCCCGTTCCTTTAGTGCTTCTGTGAAGCACTGTGCTGCAAAGTTGTTTGGTGCGGTTTTGAAGTGTTTGAAGGGTGTTAGGTGCTCTAAAGCATCTGTGATCCAGGTGTGAAGGTTCTAGTCAACTTGGTCTGGTGTCATTTCGTTTATATGGGAGGTGTCAGGTTTGGATATTTCTAATATTTGTGTTAAAGTTTCATGGTCAAGTCTTTACTGTTTCTTTTGTATGTTGCAACCAGTGGTGTGTTTGTAGGCATCAGGCGGCTCAAGATTTTGACAGTGAAAGGGATCACATGATAATCACTCCATACGATTGGTACGGGAGGGGTGGCGGTCAAAAGTCCATCTCTTGTCTGAACAGCTGTGAGTGGGTTTATTCTCTATTTAAGATGAAGAGTTTCCAGTAGGGCGCCGAGTGAGTTTGTTGTGTCTGCATTTCTTCTTTCGAACCTTATTTTGAAATCTCCCCCGAACAGTTATTGTGATTTGTAGAAAGATCAACTATGGTGTCAGTGAGTATCACAGCGAAATTAGGGTTGTAGGTTGGTGGTCTGTGAATCAGAATTTAGAGTTAGTTGAATTGGTCCTTGAGCTTGACTAGGAGTGATTTGTAGTCTGTTGAGGGTAGTGATGAGGAGTGATGCGATTTTTGTGCGCTAGAGCGATGATTCCTCTGCTTCCGATTTCTCTGTCAGACTGCAAGAGCTTGTAATAGTTTGTAATTATCAGGTCTGGCTTCATTGGCAATTACTCTGTAGTTGTCCGAGAACATGTTTCTGTGAAGAATAGAGCGCCCGTACCTCCTTTGCTTAGCAGATCGTACATTTCTGTTTGGTGCTTTGCCATAAAAGAACAAGTTCCTTACCAACTGGTAACGTTCTTTCGATTGGATGTTTCTCAAACGTATTCCACATCTTTGACATGTAATGTCCACAGCTGTGCACTTCGGAAACTTTTTCGGCAGAGGGCGCCCTGCGTCGGGTCACTGTCCCTCGAAGGCCTCCGTCGAGGGCGAAGTCGCAGGATGTTATAAATAGAATGCATGGCGCCTGTAGCCTCAGTTTATGTTTTTTCCCCCTCAGAACATGTGGCACCAGTCTCATGCCTGCTTGACTGCACTTAGCCTTGCGGAAACAGAAGCAGCAATCGCATAGGAAATTCTCCTACGGGGCAGGCTGAGATGGCGATGTGGAATACGTTGGAGGAACATCCAGTCGAAAGAACGTTACTAGTTGGTAAGTAACTTGCTCTTCGAATGGATTGTGTCCTCCAATGTATTCCACATCTTTGACAGACTCCCAAAGCAGTACCAGTAAATGGAGGAGGGAAAACAATTTAGAGTACCCAATTAGATTGCGGAATAAAGAATCGCCTTCCCAAAGGCCATATCCTGACCATGGATTGTATCCAGGGACTAAGGTTTAACAAAGGTGTGGATGGATGCCCATGTAGCAGCATCACAAATGTTCCGAATAGGAACAACCCGCTGGAAGGCGGTGGAAGTAGCCACGCCCCTAGTGGAATGAGCCCTCAACTCTTCAGGAGGGTCCTTACCCACCAATCGGTAACACTCCGTAAAGGGAAGGATAATCCACCTGGACAAGGTCTGTTTGGTAACAGCCTGGCCCAATCGGTGTCCAACACATCCTCCAAAAAGTTGATCCTCCACTCTGACCCTGGACATCCTAGAAATGTAAAAGCTCAGAGCTCTTCTAGGATCCAACCAATGGAGTCGCTCCTCTTCCTTACCAGGATGAGGAAGGCAGAAAGATGGAAGAACCACCTTTTGACTCAAATGAAAATCAGATACTACCTTAGGTAGAAAAGGAGGACATACTCGCAGTACAACCCTGCCCTTGTGAAACACAGTAAAGGGTGGCTTAGATGTAAGTGCCTGCAATTCACTCACTCTGCGAGCGTAAGTAACCGCAACCAAGAACACAGTCTTGAAGGACAATAATCTCAAAGGACAAGAGTGCAACGGTTCAAACGGAGCACCCATGAGAAATTTCAAAACCAAATTCAAATCCCAAACCGGCACCTGAAAAGGGGACAGCGGGAATACATTAGTCAGTCCTTTAAGAAAAGGAGAAATCAAAAGGAATCTTAAAGTAAGAACATTCTTCAGACCAGAGCTTAAAGATAGACAGCACCGCCAGGTAACCTTTAATGGTACCCACTTGAAGACCCCGGTGGGCCAAAGAAAGTAAGACCGACAAAACCACAAGAATGGAGCATTGAAAAGAATGAACATTGTGATCTTTGCACTAGTCGTAGAACTTACGGGATTGTATTGCAGGCCGCCTGGCCGAAAGCAACACCTCCATCACGTCATCCTGGAGGTCCCAATCCTTATACCTCAACCTTTCAGATACCAAGCATGACGGTTGAGAGTCTTGACCTGTGGATGGAGAACCTGATTCTCTCCTCACCCACTTACCCGCTTGCGAGGGAACGAGCAGATCTTCTCAGTGGGGAAGACGGCGTGGAGGGCAGATGGACATTTCTAGAAGGTCCGGGTACCACGCTCTTCTGGCCCAATCCAGAGCGATGAGGATCATGTGGGAACCGAACCTCTAACCTCCGCAACACTTGAGGAATGGCGGGGACTGGAGGAAATGCGTACAGCAGTGGGACCAATCCACCACAAACGCATCTCCTAAGGCTCCTCTTGGAGGAAATTCCCTTCAGCAGAATCTCTCGCACTTCCTGTTGACACTGGTGGCAAAGAGATCCACTTGCAGGGTTCCCCAAAGGGCGAAGATCTCCTGAAGGACTTCCTGAGCCAACTCCCACTTGTGGGAGACCATGCTCTGGCTGCTCAGAGCTGCCGCATTTTCGTCCCCGGCCAGATGAAGTGCAGAGATCGAAATGGCCTCATGGTTGGCCAGAATCAGAGCTGCTTTGCCTCTCTGCACAACAGAAGTGACCCTACCCACCAACCCCCTCCTTTTTGTTGAGGTAATGCATGGCCACTGTGTTGTCCATAATGATCAGGGCACTCTTCCACCATACAGAGAGCAGAAACGCATTCAGGGCTAGCCTGATGGACCTCAACTCTAACAAATTGATGTGGAGTCTTGACTCAGACGGAGACCAACGACCGCTGGCGGTCAAGTCGTTGGCATGAGCGCCCCATCCTGTGAGGGAAGCATCCGTCACTATCACCTCCGGCCACGGTTGCAAAAACTGTTCCCCACTCATCAGGTTCCCTTTGTGGGCCTACCAGAGGATATCCTGGGAGACCGAGATTGGAATCTGAACGGGATCTGACATCTTACCGGAGAACTGCGACCACTGCATCTTGAGAGCCCACTGCAGGGATCTCATCCGCAGCCTGGCCTCCTGCACCAGAAAAATGCAGGATGCCACGAGGCCGAGGAACCTTAAGAATTCGAAAGCCGGGAGACTCTGGGCATGTTGAAACCTGTCCACCATCTGCACAATGTGATGAGCCCTCACCTTGGGAGGCGAACACTTCCCCAAGGACGTGCCCAACACAGCCCCGGTGTACTGGAGCTGTTGCGAAGGTGTCAGGTGCGACTTCTTCAAATTCAGGGAGAAGCCCAGCTGTGGAGGGTGCAGCAGGTGACACCAAGATGAGCACACCCGGGTCAGCCAGTCGTCCAGGTAGGGGTAGACGTGAATCCCCCCCCCCCCCACCTCGCCTGAGGTATGCGGACACCACCACCATGAGCTTGGTGAAGACCCTCGGGGCAGAGGTCAATCCGAACAGCAGGACCTGAAGCTGAAAGTGCAAGTCGCCAGCCGCAAACCTCAGGTACTTTCTGTGCGCAGGCTGGAGCGGCACATGAAAGTAAGCATCCTTGAGGTCCAGAGACACCAACCAATCCTGAAGTGAAGGGCCTGGAGGACTTGAGAAAGAGTGACCATCCTGAACATGTCCTTCCTGAGAAGTTTGTTCAACCAACGCAAGTCCATGATGGGTCTCAATCCCAGTCTTTCTTTGGGATCAAAAAATAAGGGGACTGCCATCCCTTGTTCCTCTCCGCTACAGGCCAGTTCTATAGCACCTTTCTCCAGCAGAGACAAGATTTCCTGCGCAAGGAGTGGATCCGGAAGCTTCAAAGAGTTTCCCCAGTGTATTGTTGTGAGGCCGCTGAAGGAAGGGAAGTCAGCAGCCGTGGGCTATGGTATCCAGAACCCACGCATCTGAAGTAATGGCCCACCACTCTTCGAAATGCTGAGACAGTCTGCCCCCAACTGGCGAACCATGGGACGTGGCCTCATGACTGTTTGGAAGCGGCTGCGGCAGTGCCTGAAGGCAAAGAGGCAGCTGCCTGAGCGACATTGGCACCACGATTTCCCCGACCACCACGGGTACTTTTTCGCTTGCCCCTTTGACTGGGCAGCCCCGCTCGTACTATCAAAGGAGTAATAATAACGAAAAGAACCTCCCCTCCACTGCTGTCCCCTAGGACAAAAAGGCGGAGGTTGATGCACCGTGGCGCTCAAAGATTTTACTGCAGCTTTTGAGGTCTGCAACCTCTCAAGGCTCTCGTCAGCCTTGCTGCCGAACAAATGTGCGCCATCAAAGTGCATGTTCAGAAGACAGGCCTGCCCATCCGGAGCAAACCCAGACTTCCACAACCATGCAAATCTGCGTATAACTGTGCTTGCAGCCATGGATCGGCTGACACGGTCGGCCGAAGCCAAACCCGACTGAAGGGATTCGCACATGGCAGCCTTGCCGTCTTGCCTGAGAGCAAGGAACCCATACCTTTCTTCCCCCTTAGGAATATGCTCAGCTACCAAAGAAACACAATTCCACAGAGTGTGAAAACCTTGCCAAGGCACACGTGGAGTTGCCCGATTTCAAGGCCATGCTCCCAGCAGTAAATAACTTCCGGGCCAAACCGTTGAAGCACTTGTCCCTATCCGGAGAGATGGTAGGGTACTCCGCCTGCCTCAAGATAGCCGTAGCCGCCAAAACCACCAAACTCTCGGAAGTGGGGCAAGTAAATAGGTGGGGTCGCTAATGGAAGGGCAGTATTTCTTGGTCAAAGACTTATTGTCGAAAGAGATTCCGGGGACTGCCAATGAGCGGCCACCCTTTTCTGCAAGGTAAGATGAAATGGCAACACAGGGTCAGAGGACGACCTTGATCTAAAATGTCCGTCAGATCATCCTGCACAAAGTCTTCAGGAGGACTGGACCAACCGACTATCTCCAGAAAAAAGGGGAGCAGCCTCAAGGTCACCAGGGTCCTCAACCTCAGACCTTTCCTCCTCTTCATAAATGTCATCCAGTGGGAGTTGAAACCCAGGCCTGGGTACAGAAGAGGGCCTGGAGGCCAAATCTGGCCATACAGACTTCCCAGTAGCCTTCCTTGGAGGATCCACGAGATCCAGGTACTCCTAAAGCAAATTGAGAAAAAATCCCAAAGGCGCTGATAGCGAGAGCGTCGACAACCTCAATGTGAGCGCCAAAGGCTTCGGCGTCGACACAGGGGCCGACAGCACCGTGGGCTGGTACGATGGCAAAGCATTAACGCCGGGACCAAACCCTCCGTAGGTAGCTGCGGTCTTGCTGGGGACGAGGACCGAGACCTAGAGACAAGTCTCTTGCGACTTGTCGATACTTTGTCCGTACAGGACCTCGAAGGCTCCTGATGTGAGTCGCGTCGTGAACCCGAAGGCGTGCGAGCCACGGTACGAGACCGATCCTGGCCGGCTTCGTCAGAAGGCACGACCAGACCCGTGCCCTGCCACTAAAAAATCGCTAACATGGATTGTTTAAATGCCACCCATTCCTCCGGAGTCGAGGGCTTCGTTGGGCACGTAACCTTCCTCGAGGCTCCATCTTCCAAGGACGGGGAAGGCGACCGGTGACCCATGACGGCGCTTCCTAGAGAGCTGGGACGAGGAAGACAAGTGGCAGGAACCACTCCGGAAGGAGTCCGTGGGATCTCGGTCCTGATGAGGAGAGTCATCCCTCGAGTTGTTGGTGGAAACCCACTTGGACTTGGATGTCCGGGACTTAACAGGCTTAGAGCTCCTACCTACCTGGAGCTTCCCCTTCTGCTCCCTCAAGGCCTTGGCAGTCAGCGAACAGTATTTTGAGCAGTCGTCGGTGTCGCCTCACCCAGGCACCACAAACAAATGCGGTGGGGGTCGGTGTGCGACATTTTTTCGATTTGCAGTCTCTGCAGGTCTTGAAGCCAGACCGCGGAGTCGGAGGGGTCGAAGAGAAAGACCTCGTAATGATGAACACCATTTTCGCCGAGTCTCTCAAAGTTGTTCGCGGAAAAAACAGAACTGAGGCTACGGGCGCCATGCGTCCTATTTATAACGTCTGGTGACATCGCCCTCGACTGAGGCCTTCGAGTGACAGTGACCCGACGCATGACGCCCTCTGCCGAAAAAGTTTCCGAAGTGCACAGCTGTGGACATTACATGTCAAAGATGTGTAATACGTTGGAGGACACAATCCATTTAAAAGCATGTTGAGTAGACTGCAGTGTAGGGTGTGCAGTTTGGCCTGTTTATTAGGAGTTATTTCTGGTATTTTGGTGGGAGCCGTGTTTGTCAATCCTTAGACTGTTGGGTTGGCCTGTTAATTGTCTGGTCTGCAGTGGTCTCATCTGTCCCTTTGTTGAACGGTTCCATTATGTTATCGCAATGGGTTTCTCTGTTCCGAGTCACTGTCGTTAGACGTTAGTTGTCTTGGTGGTGTTTTTTCCAATCCCTGGTTAAGGGAGGTGGGTGGTGAGGGATTCTAGTCTAGCTCTCATTCCTCAAGGTGCCTACCCGATATGGTTTTCTCGGTTGTTGGGTTCTTGGTGTTGTGGTCTGTGGTTTGATAGTATACTGGGGTCCCCTCTAGAGTTCCCTGGGCCCAGAGCAGTGGGCTGTCGGATTTCTGGTATGGCTGGCTTGAAGGTGGAGAGATAGCAGGAGATGTATGATCGTCTTTGTTCTAGTATTAGTCTAGATCTTTAGTTCGTTTAGTGAGTGTTGGTGGCGATTTGAAGGTGTTGTGAATTCCGATTGGTTGTTTGGTGGGGGCGTTTTCTTTTGTCTGTTTTCCATCCTCATTCATTTGTCCTTCTTGTACCGGGGTTTCTTTGTAGTTGGAGGTTTTGTGTTTGCTATGGGTCGGAAGTCTATTGATGTTGTGGTTGTGCATCAAGCTGTTCCGGTGGTAGGCTTCCTGGTTGGGGGTTTCACTGAGATTGACAGGTCCTTGTAGGGCATATACAAAACATAGATGACCGCATTTGTTGGCTTACCACAGTGGTGAATGGCTTGATGTGGTTATAGTGAGGGATGCCTGCGTTTGTCTTGTCAGGGCCTCATTTTCTTTTGGTAAGAGGGGACAGCGCCCTACTGAGGGGAGTGGTTTCTTGGCTTCGCATTGATATTCTTTGGCAGCGGTTGCATAGGAAGAAGGTTGCGTTTCCAGAGGCAGAGGTCCAAGGGGCAGAGTCTAAGGTGTTTAGGTTCAAGGTGTTTAAAGTAAGTGGCTGTGAAGATTCAGATGGTGGCAAATTCAAGGCTGTATAATTCCGGGTGTCTAGGGTTCAGAGGTGGGAGGGTTCAAAATGACAATTCAGTGGTGGCGTTTTTAGCATTGGTAAAGTTTGTGGAAAACCACCTGGTCTACCCCCACCGCTTGACTCCCAATCTACAAGATTAGATCTTCACTTCCTCCTTGCAGACCCCAATTAAGAAACACATGGTAGTGTGGCATAGCTGCCACAAAAAGTTGTATCCCTGTAGAAGCAAATCGGAGGAGAAAAAAAACAAGGAGACAAAATGGAGAATGTTTCCGGTTTACAAGATCTTGGATTTTACAAGCAGAGTGGATGTTACATAATCACTTGGTGCCGTCCTTTGCAGCGAAGCAGGAGGATTTTGAGAATCATTCTACGAGAAACAACCCTCGGGCTCCTCGAGTGCCCAAAGACATCCAAGAGCAATAACTTGAACAATTATCACATTGTTTCTGAGAAATCCTATCCGCATCAGAGGAGGAACCGATTGCAAGATCATACGGTTTGTGTCTTTACCTCATTCCAAAAGGACAGGGGTCTGTCACCTGATGCCCTCATTATGGTACATAACTTTCAGCTAAAAAGCAAAGAACCTGAGAGCAGCCAGGCTCAAAGGCACTTTACAGTTTCAATCCTCAAAAAATCATGACATCAGGACTTTTCGGATTCCACAAGTTCCAAATGTCAATCTCTATGTGAAGTTACATCTTAGTTACAAGCATAAGGGATCACATTTAATGCTATCTGCTTAGCACTCCCTCCTTTCCCCATGAAGACCGACCTTGGTCCATCTCAACCCTTCGCAAGGATGAGGCTTTAATGCACCTGGAAACTCAGGACACAAATGAGATCTCATCAGCAGTAAGACCTAAGCCAAGGAGATTTGGAAACACAGGCTGGTCACAGAAGACCAAGAAAACATTGAGTTTAAGAGTACTTCAGAACAGACAGGTAGTCCCCCTGAAGCCTTTCAAATCTATAACTTGAATTCCTGCGCTCATGATTTAATAATACAACCTCAACTTGTTTGTCCTCAAGCCATTGCCTCTGAAACATGCAATCAGTTCATCAAACAACTCGCCATAAAGATTAGATCCCGTGAGACAATCGAGGATTCCAGGATAGGTGGACTGCCACATAAAATACTTTATGTAGACATTGTCCTATTATTGACACAATCTGGTACCTCCATCCATGGGGCTATGTTGGATCTTGCCTCCTTTGAGAGATCCACTGTCTTTTCCATCAACTACTCCAAGACAAGGGGCCTGAATAATTCAGAAGGAATCCACCATTATGTCCTTGAAGAATAAACTTGCTATACAATGGGAGACTGCCGTCAGAGATTACTTTATGGGGGAGGGGGTCAGGGCTGATGTTCAAACAGCCTTGGGATAGCAAGAAACATTTTTAGTTCCTTTAAAAAAGGGGGATTATCTGGTGCCATCAGCAGATTTACATGGCGTCTGAAGAAATCACCTGCACAGGTATAAACTGACTTGAAAATGAACTTGCTCTAAACTTTCAGTAGCCTCCCAATATGGGTCATGGGGCGAGAAATATTACACTTCATCTGGAACAGTCAATCTCCCAGTCCCTGCTCACAAATAGCCTGTAGATTTATCTTGCGAGACTACGCTGCATGATAAAGGATGCAACTAATTTCTCACATGAGAAAGCATTCACATATACATAAGATAATTGTGATCTGAGGAATAATGCAGAACAGGCAAATGAATGGGAGAAGAGTGAGATTAGGCAACGCCTCATATTGCTCACACGGATCAAGTGAGGAGTATCAGACAAGACAGATTGCGCAATGAGTAGGATTCCAACAGCAGATGCCTGAATAGAGGGAGATACAGCAACAGGTGAGGCAATGCCTAAAGGAGCCATGGTGGAAAGAGGTAGAGATGGAACGCAGACTTTCTTTAGAAAGAGGCCAAGACAGACAGAATTGGGACTTTGAGCCACGACAGACCAAGAGCAAACCCTCACAACACGTTATAGCTTGCTCCTGCCAATACAGTCCTCCCCACCGGTTTCAAGATTGCGATGCAGTAAAGGTTAAACCTAGAGACCAGCTGAAATGTTTTCCGTTTAATGCACATTCACTTGTCACCGCCGCCACCAACTGTTACGACCAACTGAACGCCAGCAACTGTTACGACCAACTGCACGACTAGAAGCCCGATCTAGTATGCGTGACAAACCTGGTTTCGGGATTCCTCAGGTCCCTCTGTCAGGGTGCAAAATGTGCACTCGCCACTAGCCATTGTCAAGTGATATTGGACTCTTGGCGAGTAGGAAATGGTGTGCTGTGTGTGTAAAGAATTGAGGTGGCAAGTGACTTTTTATGGCTGGCTAGTAACGGGCAGCTTCAATTTTTGCACCCAGTCTCTGTGGTTAAAGCATTACCCGATGACTAGAAGGTAATTTGGTGCGATCGGCCATCTGGCCAACGCGGCGGGTGCCTTGCTTTGATCCTAAAATGAAATTTAGCACGCACAGCACTACCTTTTATACATTCCATTTCTAATACAGCATCAACACATATCCTTATTACTGCTCTCCTCGTGCTGATTTGACCTTTGGGTCAGTCTTTCTAGAATTGGCTGCCGACATTCAGATCGGAATTATTAATTTGTCATCGTTAAGGAGGCCGAACGGAGGGCTCTAAAATGAGAGCATTTAGGAAGAGAGCATTGTAGATCATGCAGGCTCTGGCCTCAGAAAGCCTTGTGGACTATGCAGAGGGTCTTGCACTTGATCTACGATCTACGAGGAGCCAGTGAAGGGATTTCAGCGCCTGAGAGATGCAGTCCCTGGGCTTGAGGCCAAGGATTAGTCTTGTGGTTCTGTTTTGGATGAGTTGTAGTGTGCGGAGAGTAGGAGTAGGAAGATTGAGAAAGAGGCTGTTGCAGTAGTCCAGCCTAGAGAGAACCAGGGTGATAGTAAAGAACACAGATCAGTCGAGTTGCGCCAAGTTGGAATTTATTTTTGAGATAGCTACTTTGAAAGAATTAATCTTTGAAACCTTCTATGGCAATTCATAGAAGTAGTGCTGTCCTTAGAGTTGTGAGTTAAAGCTTCTATTTACTTTCATAGAAGATATGATTTCCTTTTATTCAATGAAGTTGGTTAGAAAGTATGCATCAAAATGAGGTAAAAAAAGTCCTTGATCCTTCTATTGATTTTCATAGGAGGCTTGTCTTTTAATCAAATAAGATTCCCCTCCAATTGGGGTTGCTTCAGTTTTCTAGTTCAAAGTCCTCAACATGTGTTTCCCTGCTGAATTATACAGCGGTTCTTCAGGGGGAGTAACAAAGTTTGTTGTCGAGTTAGTCTTTGTGCGGCATTTTCATCTGTACAATGGTTTGTGCTCCAGAACGTGCAGTCCCAGCGTAATACTTGTCGGACGTAATTATTGGCTGTAAACCATCTCCGATTTAGCTGCTTAGGATTATTGCGGTGTCCGGTATGTTTTGTTCTGCATGGCATGATAACTCGAGAGAACCAGGGCCCTGGAGACAGTGAGCCTTTGAGGGACGGTGAGAAAAGGTAGAGTACCTCTGAGGAAGTGCAGCTGGTAGTGGGACTTTTTAGGGATGTCCGAGATATGAGAAGGAGAGTGGAGTCAAAAATGACCAAGGTTTTTAGCCTCACTAGCAGGTCAGGGCGCAGGGCTAAGGGAGGCCGGCCAGTGGGAAATTGGGAAAGCAGGTGCAGGGGTCCCAAGTCCCAATGAGGACGTTCTCCGTCTTAATGGCATTGAGGCAGAGATGGTTAGCAGCACACCAAGACTGAATTGCGGGCAGACCGTCAGGAAAGAGCGGAGGAGGAAGAGGCAGAGGGTAGCTGGAAGGAGAGCTGTGTGTCATCCGCTAACTATGAAAGTTAGAGGTGAAGGTAGAGATCAAGTGGGCCAGAGGGGCCATGTAGACATTGAAGAACCACAGGGATTGGTTAGATCTCCGGAGAACGCTACAAGTGGAGAGAGTGATCGGCGAGAAAGGGCAAGAGATCTTAGCATCAGCTGGGCCCCAAATCAATACTGTATGCCAGGCAGGCATTTTAAGCTGAGTGTCCTTCAGAAAGTTCTTCCATTTTTGGTAGAGTTTATTCGAGCACCGGTGGTTGCCTCCCTGGTATTCAATACCGCAGACTACTGCAATTCTCTCTACTTAGCCGAGCCAGCCTATCGGGCCACATCACCTGTATTCTGCACCGGTTGTATTGGCTTCTGGTGCATCCAGTTCAAAGCTTTGTGTAAAGTGCGTTTCATTGATTTGGGACCAAGTATCTTCAGTCCAAACATTCTCTTCCATTTCTACTTGGACCCTCCACTCCATTGATGGTCGTCGTCTGCAGGTCCCACGTTTTCATTGTGCTAGGCTGGGTGGTTGTGCCTTTTTGGTTGCTCCTGCCACTGGAACCAGCTCAACGGTGCGCTTCAGGCCACGCAGGGTCATTCTCCATTCCGCTGCCTGTCAGCCTTTTGTTAGGTGCTTCTGTGGGGTGTATATTTAGCGCCAAGTTACATCTGGGTGTTCTTTGAGCTTTATAAGTTACCGAACACACACAACATATGTCCAGGACAGGGAACGGATGTAGCATTAGCACCAACTTGCGTGCAATTTGTCACTTCTCTGAGGTGCCATCGTTCTAGATGGCGATCGTCACCCCCTACCCCTACGTGCGTTGGAGAGAGCTAACCCGCCTGGGTGGATTGGGCTCCGCGTGGATACAAGCATGTGCGGTCGCGCCCATCTCTATGGAAATCTTGGATCACTCTTGTATGATTTGTTTTGTTGTGTCCCCCGCTTTCATATCTAATTTTATTTAATTGCCTTTACTTTATTGTGTTGTGTTGTAGTAATTTGTTCATAGAGTATTTGTTCGTTTTATTGTGACGATTGAAGTAATTGTAAAACTGAAAAGAGTTTGATTTAAAAAAAAATAAGTCACTACATAACAATCCAATCCACACCTAAGTTAACTCGCTCAATCTCATAGCCCATCTTTGACCACGGTCTCTTTTCCCTTAATTGACGCCTCCCATCTGACAACTCATCCCACCTCCCCCCCCAAGTTAACTTCTCACGCCAGGGTCTCTACCCTCTACCTTTTATTCTATTAAGCTCAACTTTGCCAAATTCAGCTCTGCACGGTCTACAACCTTCAATGATCATTATCCTGCCAGCTCCTTCAACCTCATCCTGCACCCTCCAATACGGATCCCCCCCACCACCCCTCCAGCCATCCAGGTGCTGAGGACAATACAGCGCTGATGACGCCATCTGGAACAAAGACTCAATCACCCACTTTCACACTGCCTACAAGGACTGTAGTGAAGCAGACCACAGCTCTAGACACAGCCAAACCCTCCCATTACAGGATTCTCATTTCCTCTTTCCACTCGCAAGCTATCCATGACCCTCCAAAGCCCTTATTTCCTCTATAGGAGCTGCCACTTTTCCTTCTTGCTGTGCCTAGGAATGCCTTCTACTTCCCCAAGATCAGCACCCTTTTAACGCCCCCATCCTCCCTCATGTTCACCTCCTACCATATTTATTACACGCCAAAGCCTGCAGGGATCAGAGCACACCTTCCTCCCACTCCCCTCTGGATCGTGCTTCTACCCCCCCCACCTGCTCATCCAACTCCCACCCATCACTTCCTCTGCCAACCAATCCTGCACTTTGCACCACAATTTAAGGAACTTCCAGATGTAACTTATGCTCACATTTCCACCTTTAGCTGGTATTCCCATCATGTTACAAAACAGCCTGTTAAACCTCTGCTAAACAATCCAACTTGTCATCCCCAACAATCCTTTGTCAGACTACTCTCCTGCCCAAACTCCAAAATCCTCAAGAAGGTTGTCTTCAACAGCATAGTCAGCCATCCTGTAATGCAGTCACTTGCTGGTTTACTACCAAACTAAATTTGATTTCAAATGCTCCAACAACTGCACTCATCCAAGACGCCAATTCTCTTATCAATCCCTACCCCTCTCGCCTCTCCTTCATTCTCAACCGTCTAGTCCTTTCAGCTGCCTTTGGCACAGAGATGTCCCACCCTAGCTGACCGATCCATCTAATGATACTCAAAGCTCCTTCTCAACACCCCTTACTTTTGGTTGTTCAAGAGCAGTGCTAGGCCCACTCCACATCACCCTAAACACCACTTCCCTCAGCAAACATTTACTGCTTTGTCTTTAACTATCACCTCTTCACTTACTATACTGATTCTCCTGGTTCTACTCCCTCACCCATGCAATCTCTGAATGCATAATGAACTGCCTAAACATCATTACCCACTGGGGGGTGGGGGTTCCATGCTGCCTCATGCTAAGCTTTTTAAAGCGGGAAGTAGTCTTCCCTACCTCCAACAATAATGCCCACTCTCCCATCTCCTACCCCCAGATCTCCTCACCCACATCTCAACCATAGGATTCTCAACAATGACCTAAATCGCTATTAGTTCATCACAGACACTGCAGCCAGACAACCACCTAAACATTAAACAAATCCGCACTGCTGAACTAAAACCCATCTCTACTCATGTGCTCAGAAAACCATGCATAAGCCTATTTCTGGGTCCAAGCCGTGACTCCTTTGCTCCTCCTCAGAAAAAGTCCCCAATTTTGTGGTATGCACCCTTTGCAACATACCTAGAACCTCCACCACCGCAAGCTATCACCACCACGCTGGTGGGCTTAAATGCAAAATTACATACTCTTCAAATTCCTGCTACTGGTCTATACATCCATTCATATTCTTGCTCCACACTACCTCGATGAATGGCTCACTACTTGCCCTCTCCAGCTCTCCGCTACCAGTCTCTTCACAAGCAAGCAGTCCCAAGTCCCTAACCTGTGCCTCCTCGCGCTTCTGCTACTCTTCTAACCAATGAAGCCATATCCGCAGTGGATTGCTCCAAAACGATGCTCAAATCACACCTGCAAGCAATGGAAGGAGCCCCTTAAACCCTGCCAGCCTCCTATCCAAAACGAACTGCCCAACCACCCTCTCCTGCATTCTGCCTTCAGGACTACTATATGAAAAAAACTGGTTTCAGGCTCAAATGGTAAACGAGGTGTAAAGTGTTCCTGTTCCTATTCTTACATCTACACCACCAATACAACAATGCGGGCACCTTATCCTAGGACTACTACTCTTATCTACGTTGCAAGACATTTATTTAAATGGCACCCAGTTTGTAAATGAATACAAATCTGCCATCAGATCCTGGAGAATCTCTAATATGCTGTTGGTGTAATGCTCAAGGAAGTCAGCAGGAAGGCTGTCCAAGTTATGATGAAACAGGTGCTACATAGCCCAACACATGAGAGCGGCTTTGAACAAACACATTGACTCATCTGTGTATGTGTGTTTTGTTTTTTTTTTTTTAAAAAAAAGACAAGAATCCTATATCGTTGCTCTAAACATGGCTGCTGCAATAGACAGGCCTTGGGTGGGTTAGAGCAACATCAACTGTTCATGACGAATTAACAGCTGCATCAATGGGATGTTGGATGGGGGCTTTCTGCTGGCTGGCGCTTTGACAATGCGTACAGGCAGTTGGGTGATTGTGTCGGATGCCGTTTGGAGTGAGCAAGGAGGCTACAGGCGTGAACATTGCAAGCAGGGCCTTCTACAGTTGGTCACCCTCAACATATCAGGTCTTGATAGACAACTTGCTAGTCTACACGGTGCTGGATGACAGATATGAGCTCAATGGCTTGTGTTTAAAGGAGGTCAGTGGCAAAGACTGAAGAGCATTCGATGCATGCCTCGATGACAGTGGGGAGGGGGCAAGAGGTGTGGCGAGCACGGTCAGACCTCATGGAAGGGCTAGAGTCAAGACATCGCCTTCAACTTCTTTTCCTTCCTAGGGGAGGTTTGCGTCTAAAACCTAGCCCTTTTATTGGCATGTGTCCATTCTAAGAGCACATTCTTCATAAATACTAAATAAGTTATCTGCGTCATGGCATTAAAAGTATGACATACTACAGTGCTCCACTGATTAAGGCAGGAAATCCACTCCAAATTCGAATCCTCCTTGCATGTTTTCAGCCCACGTCTCTAAGGTTTAACGCAATATATTTTTAGACCTCCCTTGATAAGAGGTCTGACATGACTAAGAGGAGAATAAGAGGACAATAAAAACGTTGTTTTATAGACTATACACAAGAGTTCCTAAAGAGGGCATTAAATTGCCGTGCAGAGCCCTAGGCCCTTAAAACAGCAAACGCACCTCAAAAGGAAAGTATTACCCAATAGCATCCAAAAAAAGGGAAACCTATGTTTGAGTAATACAGTGTCCCAAGGATTCACTCCATAGGATTTGCAGTGAAATCTGGTCGCTGTGGGTGGATCTGGGCCACCAACCTTCAGGGTATATCACACAGTGAGGTGGACGTGTTACAGTATCTTTTAACTGCTGCATGAAGTCTAGAGGACCAGACTTGAAATGTAACATTGAAAGCATCTGAATCCATTAATGATTCAATGGTACATAAGTGCCCGTTCCATAATCCAAGCAAGTGTAGCCACTTCAACAACAAAGAAAATCCTTTGTCGTAGGGTTTTGTGCAGCTCCGCTTTTATACAAAGGATGTCTATTTTAACAATGATGGCGCCAACACTGTGCAGTGCTTCGTACAATTGAAAAACACAGATACAGTGAATGTCTGGGAGACAACTCAAGACACTGACAATCGGTTGGAGGAACAAAACCATCAGAAAACTCAGATTAATTACGGCTGTAAATTCCAAATAAGAAACGTACGCACCCTCCACTTCGCCCTCCCTCCCTCACAAGCTTCGAGGATGACAACCAATACAGTTTAAGGACCTGTCCAGGATGCCACTTTCTTTACATGGGTACAATGCTCACATTTAATATGTTTTTGAAAAGCAAGTACATTTTCACACTTACCAAAGTGTCAGATTACAACTCGAAACACCCTTCAAGTCCCCGGGCCTCTTTGGCTGTCTGGTTTGTGCTGTCATGTCCAATTCTGCAAGACCAAAAAAGACAATAAGTACATTTGCTAAACTTAAATTACAAATACGTCAAGTTTAATTATTACACTAAAAAGGAGCATCTTTCATTACAAAGATTTTAAAAGGTCATTGCTCAAAGGCAATGAAAGGATCATTGTCGATACTATTTAAAAGACCATTATTGATCCCTTTTGAAATCTATGCCCAGATAAATAGCACCAGGCATGATCATGATACACAAATGTAGCCTTTCCAACCTCAAAGTACCTACACAAGCCAATTAATATTTCTCAACTACCACGGCAGCATTTCATGGCCATCGCTCAATTTAGCAGCAGGAACAACCTCCTAAACCACTACATCTAACTCCACCTAGGTAAGTAGTTAGCTTAACCTGGTCGGGTACCTAGTGCATGAATTTCAAAGTGAAGTGGCAATGCTCTAGGAACATATACTTCTGTACTGCCAAAGCACTGGTTCATGGCTAGCAATCAAGAAGCACCAGTGGAACAGGATCAGACACCCATGACCAGATCCTACACAGCCACTGCAACGGGCCCAGAACGCAGTATTACTAGGGTGTACGTAGCCCCTTTTATTCCCCAACAGACAAATGAGCAAATGGTCATAGCATTTCTTCATAATATTGGGTGGACTCCTGATATGCCAACACCCGATTTAAACTTTTGTTTATAGGAAACTTAAAGAAAAAGCCACGGAGTGGGACCAGATTAAGAATTCCTGCGTGCCAAAAGGTGTTATAATTACGATTAGCAAACCATAGTTAACTACATTAAATTATGTGAATATGATTTAAGGAGATACTCTATGTTCGCTTCAATGTTGTGCCGACAAAAGAAGTTACAGGTTCCTGGGAAGGCATCCCTGTGGTGTAGAGAAAATGCCGTTTATGCACTTAGAGAACTGAAACAGCTAGACACATCCCAACCAGCTACGCTTCCTTATTCCCCTACCATTTATAAAAGGGATACAATAACATACTCGCGGATTTAGACAAAACTATAACAGACCAATTTTGGTCTTCAATATACTCGGGGGAATCATTGGTCATCTCGAGTGCAGCTCATCATGTATGGAAAAGGGCAATTGAACATGATAAAACTCAATTTTAAATAATCAAATCAAATTTTCCTTAGAGGAAACATTTAAACATCCGAAATGAAGCAGTTTGGCATTTTTCTGTTTGTTAATAATGAAACTATAGCTCAGTTTCTTTTATCTTTTTAAAAATTTTGATATAAACCATGTCTCATATTATCTGATACGCGTTTGTTTTTAAAGATCTTTTTTGTACTAATTTCTCTGTGTAAAAAGTTATCTTAACCCAAGACACGTAAATATAAAATAAACTTTGAAACGGATTAGGATCTGCTCTCCGTTTCCATCCACATAGCCCCACTGCTAGGATTCTTATTAGAGAAGAACCACACGCAATGCGTCAATTAATTTGCCAATTAGGTTTTCTTTAAAAACAAAACAATTAAAAAGGGAATTACTATCAGGCCTTAATAAAATCATTTCAGAGACCAGTAGGGCAAGAGGCGGAAGATGGCCGCCTGAAAACATTGCTCCGGATCGATCAATGCCCTCGTCCCATGAGCCACTGGCTCAGAGATACCCACCAGCGACACCAAGGCGAGCGGAAACCCTAGTGGCCCACGCCCAGCTGAAGTAGAGGAAGATGGGGCGTGGGCGTGGCAAGGCCCTCTGCACGACTAAGGAAGGCAGGCAAAGCCCGGGAAGCAGGGGGCGACATCAGGAGGGGTCCTGGCTACACAGGCACAGACGGGAGTACAGGGTCACACAGCACACATGAGGAAGGGGAACCAGGCAGAAGCTTGAGGATCCAATTAAGAATACCCCCCCTCTTCCCTGCCCACCCCCGAAGAGATACCGGCCTGGAGGGGCCTGCAACAGCTGCGCGGTCCAAAGAGGCCTGGAGGATTCACCAGGTGCAGCAGAGGGCTTAAGAGCCGAGGGCCTCCCGCTGGGTGGATGGTTGCCATGAGGGCTGCATACGTAGGCAAGGCCCCCTCAGTGGCAGAACAGACTAGGAGGGAGTGTACTGTCTCCTGGACAGTTGTAGCAGAAGGTGGGGGGCCGGTCGCATAAGGAGGCAGCCCGCTCACAGTGGCAGAACCGACTAGTGGAGGTAATGAGAAGTCTCCTGGGCAGTTGTAGCACACGCTAGGCGACAACTGGGGCCTGCAACCTGGCAATACCGCGAGACCCAGGAGGTGCCACATGAGATCTTCGTAGATAGACATCTCAAAGCATGGAGCAGGGAGATGGGGCTCAGCGAGGAGTAGACAATAGGAGTAGGCAGTGGTGTAGAAGGAGAGGCAAGAACTGCTACCCTCCCCAGTCGATTAGAAATGCATGTGGGGAGAGGACAGCAGCAGATCCTACATCACAGGGGGAAATTGGAACCTGCACATATCCAGAAGGCAAAAAGCAAGAGAAGGGCATCCCAACCAGGAAGTGCTTGGGAACAGGCAATGTCATAGGGGCACTTGGGAGGGGCAAAGCCCTGAGCAATGACGGCATCCACTTCGACAGGAGAGATTACAGCCGTCAAGATGGGGAGTCCCAAGTCAGACATTCAGCGCCATCCTGGCAGGAATAAAGGCAATGGGGACAAAATTGAGGACATGGTGGAAGCCTTTGAGCATAACCAGCTCTCAGCAGATAGGGGCATGATTGGAAGCGAAAATCAAGAAGCTACATAAGCTGGGCAAAGACAATCGCTGGAAGGTGGACAACAATGAGAATGGGGAGTGCAGATGTAACATCAGGATCTGGGGTTTACCCCACGTGGCGGGTCAGAAGGACAGACTCGGATCTTCCACTTTATGATTATTCTTTAATAGAAGAAAAGAGCAAACTCCTAACTTTCCCTATACTACGAGTTGTCCCTACCTAACCAAAACTAACTAGGGTGCTCGTCAGTGAGTCCAAAAGGAAGTTCAGTCCACTGTCCAGACTAATCTAACCGGACCCTACCACTACAAAAAAAAAAAAAAAAAAAAAAACGCATGGCACAGGAAAATGACTCCCTTCTCATGTGGGCTGGTTCCTCGTGAAGGTCAGCATTTGTAGGTAGTTCTTAATAACTACATTTATCAAGTCGTATAGTTCAGATACTGGGTTCTTCAACTTTTCAGCTGTCTTTTACTCTCTGGTTGCCTTTCCTTTTAATTTTCCCTTCGTGTGATCTTATTTGTATCCCCTTTTTTCACAGAGACTTCAGTCAGGACGGGGCGCTCTTTGTGGAATGTCAGGTTGGTTTCTCGGCTCTTGCTCACGTGCCTCATACACGGATAAGTGAGAGGGACAGGGACATGGAGGTAATTCTGGCCCGCCCAACAATAAATTTGGGGCCACTCAAAGTCAAGGGCTTAAACTTGATCTACAAAAGGGTCTCTGCTGGCTAGGAAAATTAAGAGAAAATCTGCCAGTGGCCTTTGTCCAAGAAACACTACATACATACAAGGGAAGGAAAGACACAGAGGCGCATTGCGACTCAAACAGGGTGGCAAAGAAGGGGTGGTGGAATGGGGTAGCCAAAGGCCGAGCTGGACGGGAGGCAACTGATGTTAAGGGGAATCCTGCTGGCGTCTCTGTAAGCCCGAACTTTGATCAGATTGCCTTCCTGAAGGGTGCACTAACAGTAATGCAGAATGGACGGTGGGTGCCAACATACAAGGGGGTTTGGGCATATAACTTGATGAGGGGAGAATCCAGCAGCGCTTCGCCACAGCACCATGAGCAAACAGTCTCTCCCTGACCATGGGATAAGGGGCACTATTTACCCTCTTTCCACCCTGCACAACTGCTGGCAGCACATTTATAGATGGGACGTCGTTTTTGGGGCGATTCATATCGCTACAGTAAAAAGAAAACCTTGGTTAGCTATATAACTTTTATGAAGGGTGCCGCAGCCACAGGACCAAAGCCCTGGGCCTCCAGTGAGCTCAACCCAGGCTTGTGCTGCTGTTTGGGCAGGAAGCAGGTGTGGTGACATTGCAAACCAGCGAGGAAGGGTACAAACATGGCTGAAACATGAAAAGATGGCTGCACAGAGGCTTGGGCAAAACTGGCGAGGGAGGCTGTTCAAGTGCACTGTGGCCAACCAGGGACCAACACCAGACTTGCAGACGGGGCAGGGCTGACCCCAAGCACACCAGACTGTACATGGATCCTAACTTGATACAGTCAATTATAGAAATATATATAATTCATAAAAATGGCGACTCAATGGATCTAGTGCAAACATGAATATTCCATACTACCAGGTCTAAACATTATCTATGCCAAGCTGCAGGTGAAAGAGTTGATACCAAAAGGATGGGGTACCGATATGGTAGGGCAATTTATTTTCTTATCCCCTTAAGTACAAAGGGCGAGTATTTCTGTCCTGAATTCCATTAAGGTCTCATTGTAGACTCCACAGTTAATTGTCTAAAAGGAGAAAATAAGGAAGGGGATGTACACATTTGTTTAACTGCTGGGCTATTATGCTATCATGCAGGTCTATGCAGTATGCAGATAGGACTAGCATACTCGTCCTCAGCCCTTGAGGATACAAAAGGTCCTAAAAGGGGTGCAGGGGGCTTTTGGGAACGAGGGAGTTTGCGGAAGAAGAGCGGGTAGTGGCTCGGGAGACACATTTCATAATAGAGCATACGATTGACAGATATGGAGGATTGGTAACCCAGAAATATGGGTCCATGTCTATATGTCTAGGCAACGGAAGGGCAGACACGTTGGAATGTGATTCACTGTTTCCTGGCGCCAACTCGACCCACAAGAAAGAGTACTTTCTAGTAACAAGTACAAAGAGCACGTCTTTGCATCCTGAGGTGGTACAACGAATACAAGAAATTGGCATCAGGATAATGTCACTATCTGACAGTATACCAGTACACTTTTGGTTTGGAGACATGGGAGCAAACATAGGAAAATATACAGGACCACATTAGTAATCTAATAAGGGGAGGGGCCAGGCAGCAACAGATGAAGCCCTGCCTACTGTAGGCTCTGTTGTGCGGCATCCAGTTACCCCTTAAATGCTGCCTTCTACATGATTCTTGCCCCCTTCAGACTGAGGCATCAGCTCCTGACCGTGCAGGTCTTTTTTGGGGGGTATGGATGATCCAGTGGTTCCCTGCTGGGAGCTCGCTGCGGAGAACCGCTACTGCAGCCTGCAACAGCATGGCAGCTGCCTGCGACCCAGGTCTTGGAAGCGGCCATAACTGACCCGAGCAGGTGGCAAAGAAGTAATTGCTGCAATTTTACTCGGGATGGGGTTTGGGGGACTGTAGTCCAGTAGACACCACACCAACATGGAGGATGAAACGCCATTGGAGCAGTTGACAGAGAGGCTGCACAGCAGGTGGCTGCTATGCTGAGCTGGGTCTGCGATGGAGGGCACACAGCGAGTGCAGTCCGCTACCAGCATGCTGCCTCGCCACAGAGCGGTGCCGGCTGCATATCGGCATGCACCGTTGCACGGGAGAGTGACAGCGTGTCTCAGCGTGGTGTGTATGCTCCCTGCAAGTCTAAGTGTCTGTGCCTGCACAGGGGACCCTTAACGGATCAGCCTGATCCTTTTGGTAGGGGCCTGCAATGCTGTGCCTGTGAAGCTCTACGGTCCCCTGGCTCCCCTCTGGAGAGGCCCTAGCCAGAGTGAAGGACACAGTGAGGTCTCCTGCTGCCTGAGGCTGGGGCAAATGCCCCTCTTTGCTCCACCCGAGCTGGCCTAGGGAGGGGGCCACTTTGCAGGGGCCCCGGGAGATCTGTGCAGATCTTTGGCCTTTCCGCATCAAATGGTGCTCCTTGGTCTACGTGCTGGGTCAGGTGCAGGCCCTTGCCCACTGTATACTAATCACCTGGGCTTCTGGTAGGCCCCTTCTGGGCCCACCTTCGGGGCGCCACCTCCCTGTGGAGTCCCATCTTACCCTGGAGGATTGCACTGGCGGCTAAACCCTCCTGGACGGAGTCCATAGGTGGGTCCTGAGGCAGACTGGCTGTTTTGCAAATGCAGGGCAGCCACATTCCACCCCTTCCTGCGATTCCCAAGCCTGGGGTTGGAGCTAAAACGTCAGACATCAAAACACTGTTGGCCATGCAGAACAGCAAAGGCAAAAAAGTGCAGAGGTCCACTCTCCTCCTCCAATGACTGCCCAAACGGATTCTTCATTGACGAAGCAGGACCTCTTGGAAAGGTTGTCCATCCTAAAACAGGACATGAAATCATTGTCCATGGAAACGCTGGCCAAATCTATCGCTGACCTAAATTCTCACTTGTCTCGGCTGGAGTCTTGCTTAAGTGACATAGAAGCTACGGTACACGACCATGCAGAATTGGCAAAAATCGGGTGGCGAGTATTGAGGGGCAGCTGGAGCTAGTCTGGTCCAAGCAGGACGACCGGGGAAAAAAAGATCACGCAGGAATAATATCCATTGGCACAGTGTAGCGCAGCACATACTGGATGAAGAGCTGACTGATCTGTTCCGGTCCTTTCTAGACCTCCCGGATACCGCAGACCTCACACTGGATAGAACACACCACGTCCATTCCTTCTCTCCGCAGTGCCACAAGCAGATGGCAGACATGAGTGTTGGTTTTTTCATTAACACAAGGAGGCCCTCATGGCAGCAGCTCAGGAAAAAGCCAGCGGAATACCGGGGGCACTATGCGCTCTTATTGCAAGACCCCTCGCCACATACTCTTTCCAGCCAATGGAAGCTGCCCGTCTTTTTGGCCTGTCTGCAGTCGCATAGAATTCGATATCGCTGGGGATTTCCCTGCAAGCTGCTGTCTGACTATCAAAATCGGCATTATGCGATCAGCCCCGAAGAGGCAGCAGAATTGATGGAAGCTTCACTAAAGTCTCAGGCGAAGGGTGACGGAACAAGCGTAGTCACTCGCTTGAGTCTACACCCCGCTTCAAATCCAGGAAACCCAAATGGAGACGAGACTCCGCAAAAACACCTCCTGGGCCCAACAGAGCCATTTCCTAAGTGTCCAGACTGACATTTCAAGGCTTGCCGTCAGGCTGCCAGCAGTGCTACATCTCTGTTGAGCACCTCAGCTCTTTAGCCTCATGGTGTGCAGGCGTTAGGTTTTCACCCATTGAGGGGTTGTTGTATTATGGTTGCGCCAGACTATTCCTTAGAAGGGTGGGTTTCAAAATGTTACTTGGATTTTCACCCCTATTATGTTGTTTCTTGGGGTTATTGCTTACCTTTTATCACACGGTTCAGTTTCTCAACTATTCCTGTGAGTCGCTCTGCTAGCGTCTTCTCAGCAGGTGCCTTAGACACCTTCCACTGTGTAGCCACGTCCCAAAGTATCCACAATGGAGTCTCTCGATATATCATGCGAGACTCTGAAAGTGCAGAATATTAATTCCCCGGAAAGCCCTGCTGTATAGGTTGTTCACAGCCCCGGTTTTCCTTCAGGAGACCCATCTACTGGCAGCAGATGAATCACATCTTTGTAATAAGATCTCAAAGCTTATTTTACATATAGTGGCCTCAAAAAGCGCTGTCGCCATCATAGCCATAAAAGGCACACCCCTCAGGGTCCAAAAGGTGTTGCGGGGTGGGGAGGCATTTGCTGCTTACAGCTCTACTGCAAGATCTATGCCCCCAACGATATACAAGACAGGTTTGTAGAACCCCCACATCTCAGGGTTCACTTATACAAGGACTACCCACAAGGTGGCATTGAATGCAGGTGATGTTTTATGCTTCCTCCAGGATTTTTCATCTTCACTGCCGGTTCTTTTGGATCGATTGGCTGAATTTGCCTTGGTATCAGGGTTTTCTATCAATCATGGGAAATTCTAGGGGGAGACTAACTGTATTATTGACCCAACTATGGACAAAACTCTAGCCCCTATCCCTAATGATAAAAGTAATGTCCATGCCATGACTACATTGCTGAGGGAATACTCTTTTTGCCTTGTGAAAGAGTACACCTTTAATGCTGCGGTTCATAATGGGGTTCCTAGGTAGGATATATTTCTCATGCTAACACCCTCATGCAGACTGTGGTGGGCGTAGATATACAGCCAAAAGCCCTCTGATCATGCACCCCTTAAACTTGCACTTGATCTGGCCCCCTGACCTCTCTAGCTAAACCAACTTAGAGACTCAATGACTTCTTCTTAGGGGATGTTGCGTTGAAAGCCCACATATATGACGCCATAACCAATTACTTCAGAGAAAATGGCACTTGGGAAATCAAATTTGGAACCGTGTAGGGTGCTGGGAAAGCTGTAACTCTGGGAACCATTATAGAAGAATCTACTGTTTGGGTGAGAGCTAGGAATCTTCATCAAACGCGGCTAGAAGATGACGTCATAGAAGGAGAAAGAATATGCACTTAAGGGGTCTCTGAGCTCAGTCCAGGACCTTTCATGTGGCTAAATAAGACTTGGAAACACACCTTATGGGGAAGGCGACCCAGTCATATTTCTCACAAAACGTTATTTCAAGGGTAACGAGGCCAATCAGCTGCTAACCGCCAAATTGTGGAAAGTGGCTACTCGTAGCTACATAGGAGCTCTGAAGGATGGGTCAGGGAAACGGGTGGTCACAGACCCAGGGAAAGTGCAGATAATGGAGTTTTTTCACAAGGTCTCAGCGGCACGCAAGGGGAACCATACCCTTGCGCATGACTAGCTCCCAATAAAACCTTCCTGAAGTTCCACTTGAGATGAAGGACCGCATTGAAGCGAAAATAAAAGCTCAGGAAGAAGCCCAGGCAATTCGGCCCCTCCCAACTGGGAAAGCCACCGGCCCAGATGTTTTTTCCAACAAGTTTTACAAAACCTTAGCTACTGCCCCGATTCCGCAACTAACCAAATTATGTAATACGTTCCTAAATTCCAGCATGGTGAAAGACTATGGCGGAATCGGACACTACCCTCCTATTAAAACCAGGGCAAGACCCAGAAGACTACTCTTCCTACCGCCCCATAGCCGTCATACACAGATGCCAAGCTATACAGTAAGATACTCGCTCACCGGCTAGGTGAGGTCCTCACACATAATTAATAGCAGCCAGACTGGTTCTATTAAAAATAGGGAAGTCTATGACATCAGGCGGGTGGTGGACCCAATCGTGTTGGCCCCCCACATTCCAGGGGGAATGGTCTCTCCTCTCTTTAGACGCACATTGTGCGTTTAATAGCATGTCCTACTAAGAGCATATGGATTGGGCCCAAATTTCTCTGTTGGTTAACCTCTTAAGTACCATTGAGGTTCCCCCCAGTGCCAATGGCTTTTTTTTTAAATCGCGGTATTCACCGCCCAAACCCGCCAACATTTCCCCCCTCATTAACCCCTTAAGTGCCACCGACGAGCCGGCTCGTCGGTGGCAACCTGGAGCGGTTTTTACCGACGAGCCGGCTCGTCGCTGGCATTTAAAGGGTTAAGGAAAAGTTTCAGACTTCTGCCACCCGACAAAGTAAACTGATGGTCACCACTGCTCCCATTGGGCAAGGACACCAGACAGGGTTGCCCCATCTACCCTAATCTGCCCTAGTGTTTGAGCTAGCGATGGAGCCACTGGTGCACAGGATTTGTCTTCACCCCCACATCTCAGGGTTCACTTATACAAGGACTACCCACAAGGTGGCATTGAATGCAGGTGATGTTTTATGCTTCCTCCAGGATTCTTCATCTTCACTGCCGGTTCTTTTGGATCGATTGGCTGAATTTGCCTTGGTATCAGGGTTTTCTATCAATCATGGGAAATCTGTGGGGCTGACCACAACAGAAACTCCTGAGGTCTACAGCACCCTGAAAGATAGCTTCCCGTTTCGGTGGGCTGATTGCGAATTCACATACCTGCGAGTCCACATTACGTCAAATTATAATTCCCTCCCGAGGGCTAACATCCCTATGTTGTGGAAGGAAGCCAAGAATATGGTACAGGGGTGGGACATGCAAGACATTTTGTGGTTGGGTCGTATCAGTGCAGTCAAAATGACCTTGCTCCTAAAGCTTCTCCATGTCTTCCAGGATTTGCCGATCCTTATCCTAGGGAGAGATCTACTTGAATTGCAGAAGGCAGTGGAGCAGTTTCTTTGGCATCGCAGACTTCCTTAGAATTCCTCGCAAGCTTCTTATTCAGTCCAAGGGTTTGGGGTCCCGTCTATTCAGAGATATTTTCAGCTGCCCAGATGCTGGACTGGGCACCGGAGGAGACGACTCCTAAGTGGAAGGAACTAGAGCAAGCATGTTCATCCTTTCAGCTGACTCACCACCCCTTCCTCCCCAGAAAAGCTAGACTCTTACACAGGCCTCCTAATGGCCACTCACACTACTCTACAACACTGGGATAAAGCATGCACTCAGCAGAGTTTTGTTTGTTTTATTGATTTATAGAGCGCACCACACCCTGGGGTACCTGGGCGCTTTACAAGACATCTTAATAGCATAGTAGTGGCATACAGTTGATAATACAGGTAGGATATATACAAATAAAGAATAAGTTAGAAGATATACAGAGGAGAATGTACAAATACAGGCGGCAGATAATATGAGCATGACATGAGTAGGCATCAGGGAGATACAACATAGTAGTATACATCATACATCTACTTAGTTGCACATGAGTGGTATTTGTTAGATTCTAGAACTCTTTAACTTAGGGTTGGGCCCCCTCTCTCTCGTGTTCCCACAGAGTATGGGAAACAGGGCATTTGCACACTGGAAACCCCAGGGGACTCTGGGATTGAGGGACCTGTATAAAGACAGTGCACTGTTCCATTCAAAGAGATTTAATTTGACAAACAGAGCGTTTTCCCCATGTATAGCTATGGCACTGGGTATCCAACAAACAAGTCAAACGGGATGGCTGCCGTTCCTGATGGGGATAGAGCTTAGGGTATTACAGGGACAAGACTCGCCAAAGGTTTCCACCTGCTTCTGCTTGCTGGAAAATGATTCTCTGGAAGAAAAGCTTCCTTAGATGATGCGCTGGTTAAGGGAACTAGGTCTAGACATTCCAGAAGAAGCATAGTTGAAGATTTGGTTCCAGGCGCATAAGACCTCCTGTTGCACCCTAATCAAAGAGAGATCCCTCAATATATATGTTTTTGGTGGTATATGACCCCCTCCACCTCCAAAGACCCCATGCTATTAGCACAAACTACTCGTACGGCTGCTGGAATGGCTGTGGTCAACAGGGTACCTGGCTCACAAATGGTGGGACTGCCCAATCATGCAAACCTTTTGGCAAGAGATCTGCACCAAAATCAAAGACATAAGCAGCCTACTCCCCATGTGCCCGCTAACTTTCATTCAGGGGGATGTCCCAGAGGACGGCACGTTCCCTATGTTGGACCCTAGAGCGAAGCCAATATCATGTCTGCCGATGGCCACAAGAATTAACCGCACTCCCTTCTGCAAGAGCGCAAAAGGCCCATGCATTTCGTACTAGTGGGTGAAAGTATGGGAATTATAGCGATGGAGAAATTATCAAGGCTCATATCAGACAGGTCAAAATACCTGCTCTCCTTTCCTGGACTTTATCTGTGATGAAGAGCACATGCGTTTTCCATCGCAGCTTATGAAACGCTTAAAAACACGTATCTCGGAGTTGACCATTGGGGCGGGGGTGATCTAGGGGGATGGGGATGTTGCTATCATGTCAGGAGCACTCTCACAGGAGGAGATGAGCGACTGTTTTAGGCGCATGGTGTTCACTATAATAACACTGCTCATGTGTGTGATCTATCATCCCCCCCTCTTTTCTCTCTTGCTTATTTCTTGGGGTGGGAGGTGCATTTGACACATTCAGAAAATGAAATTTGTATGCATCGACTGAGATACGTGACCTGTACGAAGGTTGATCTGTAAAAACTATTCCATTGAGATTTCAATAAAAAAAACAAATTGCAAAACAAAAAAGAAAATCGATGCTGCAAATAAAAATAAAAAAGAAAGTTGGGGAAACTCATAAAATGGTCACAGTCATTACATAATCAGCCCTGGTGGAGTTCACACAATTGGAAACAGACTGAATACATACTGGCAGTAAAGTGTCAATCGCTGCCACACCCTAATGCCAATAAATATTACTGGAAAGCCAACACACTGTCATGCCTGCACACATCCTCCGCCGAGTTAAGAACAGGAGAGGAGAAAGAAATGGCTGGAGCCTCGGTCACGGTCCTTGTGAAGATTGCATGAGACAAGGGGCCGACCAGAGATTTGAAGGGTCTTACAGAATTTTCCCAAATGGGATTTAGAGGTGTTCCAATTTGGAGGCTTGCCATTAGGAAAATGCATGACCGAATGGGAAAAATATTGTCTTAGGGATTTATATTCTTTCCAATTTAATTATACATATAACTCAGCTTTGACATTGTGATGCTGGAAATGCCTTTTGGGGACACAGGGCCTCCTAGTCCTTGTCCTACCACTTTTCTGTGTGTATTTTCTTTATCTTTTCTGCCACCGAGGTCCAGCCTGGCCCTCTGGCAGTGCAGCACTTCAGGTTTTCCTTTTGGTGAACACCACCCAGAGGATACCCTTAGGACACCCATGGGTGGGGGTACAACCTTGTACCCCATGTGTGTTTTCGGGCATGTTGCCCACAGAGCAGGATATGGACTGGTGGCAGCTACATGCTGACTTGGCAGTGGCTTAGCATGTCCTCCATTTTTGGGACACCCAGGCCCTGCCACAGGAATCAATGAATTCCTGAAGGCAAGATGGCCACTGTGGCCTCTTGGTTTGCATTGCCTTTTACCTTGTTTCCCAAAGTCCTGGGAAATCCAGACTCTGCCCCCCTCCTCACCCCCAACTGGCTGTTGGGTGGAAATACAATACATGGCTCTGGGGCTGCCACCGGTCAGACTGAATGGAGCCTTCCCTGGGGCGGTGTTGAGCGCACCCTTGGGGTGGGACCTGTGTGAATGGAGTTGGGAGTCAACTCAGATCCTGTGTTGGGGATGTCTGGTTTCTGTGTGTAACAATGCCTGAGACAGCCCTGATTAAAACTGGCATGAATGCAGTGTAGTATGCTGAAAGGCTGGGTGCTTACCCAAATCCACATTCTTGGTTATGGGTGTCTAGGTGGAGTGAATGGCCTGAATACCTATGGACCCCATTGGCAGAATGAATGAATGCCCTTCTGCAGGATTGGTTGACCGAGTCTGGCTCAGCCGGAGTGAATGGGGAACAAAATGTGTAACTACGGTCCCTGCACTCACCAATTTATTCAGAAGCTGAAGTCGAAACCAAAGCTGATCCCTGGAGCAGCAGGAAGAAGAAAACTGCGGCTGCTACTCTTCATCGAAATCCAAAAGCTGCTCTGACGCTGCAAGGACTGATCCAAGAGGACCTGCAAAGGAGACCTCTACCTGAGCTACAAGAGACCACTGTGCAACCTGCTGCTCTTCACCAGAAGTACCCTGGAAGCCAGTCCTGTGTGCCTGCCGTCCGGAGAAGGGGTCTTTGTGAATCCTGAAGAGCGGTGTCTAGAGATCGAGTCGAAAAATTCCATTGGTGTCACAGTAGCCATCCAACACCAAGAAGAGGGGGGTACCCTGGCATAGTGCTGCTGGACACCAGGAGCGGTGGAAGTTCCAAACTGCTGAAGAATAGGTCAAGGGACATCCTTGCCATCATCACTGACCACCATTTCCCGCCAAAGGTTCAGGGTCGCTGAGTACAAAAGAAGGTCTGCCGGTGGGTTTCCCGCCACTAGACTCCAACAAAGATGTCCCGATGGTCCAGACTTGGCGAGGGTCAGTGGTCCACTCCAGTGGTCGGGTCCAGAGGTCCGTGCTGCGGCACCGAAGAACCGAAAGTCGGAAAGCCGCCTAATCCCAAGGCCCAACACCAAAAGTGAGCTCTGCAACAGTTGCAACCAGAAGTCATCACTGAAAAAAACTTTGGTTTAAGTGCACTTAACACAACAAAACACTTGAAATTCATTGGATGCGGAAGTCATGGCTGTTACAGGCTCGTCCTTCTCCCCACGATACCAATACTCATCCAGGTCCCACACGCCACCTCAGGTACTCAGACACAGATAAATACACAAGAGGCCAGAAGTGGGGTGAAAAGCGCTGTAATGCAAACACACACTAGTGCATAGAAGGGCTACATTCTGCTCTGCCCCTCCCAGGCCTGGTTTATCCTTCTGTACAGTGGAGTAGCTACATCTATTCACGTCCCATTAACAGCACATATCATAAACAGATCATTTTGCCGAGCATGGGGAAGAAAAAGTACATTTAGTAACTGCAGGCTGTTTCTGCGAGGCAGCCTCTGGCAGCATTGGTATTGGAGTTAGCAGCGTTATCACTGTACTTCTCAGGAGGGGTTGTTCATGCCAGTCTGAGGCCTCACAGCACTCCACAGCTCAGCTGTTCTGTGCTCTACGACATGCTTGGCACAGGTGTTCAGATGTTAGGCCAGTCTCTTAGGCAAGTCTTTAGGCCAGTCTGTATCCGTTGAATCCAAAAGAAAGTGCAGAATCAGAACTGTAACAATGGCTAGAGTAACTCTGCGCATTCCTGTTGAAGTCCCCCCCCATAATGCCATTGTGTAGGTCATTGGGAATCCCTATGTACGTGCTCGTGGGATTTGCAACTGGAACCCGCAAAGTTAAGCTTGTCAGGACATCCCACATCTGCTGAATTTCAAGGGTTTTGTAGCGCTAAATATGGTCACCTTAACTGCTCTTTAACTAAAAGGTTTTTCAGGGAATTGCAAGGGTTTTGCTATATGATTGTTTTTTTTAACGGGACCCGTACCAGGGCCTTGCCCAGAGCCCCCCCCCCCACAATCAATGAGTTTCTTCTACACCCACTAGGTTGCCACAGCCTTCAAATGGCTTCAAATGGCTTTTGGGCCCACTAGCCAGGGACTTCCATATTTTACAACATTACATAGCCACGGCTTTTGGCCGTGTCCACTATACATGTTTCCCCAATATGTTTTATGGACCCACTAGGTGGACACGGCCACTGTACACTATTCACAGCAATCTTATTGACTTACATTTTTTGATGAATTTTTCTCAGAAGTTCCAGTTTGGGGCACCATTGACAATCTGTTGTTTTAGAAAATGTTATCCAAATCCATACAGCAAGTCAAAAAGGTTATTAGCCTCTATGTTGCAAAGCATCAATAAAGACAAAGGTTTAAAAGGCGCACCCCCTTCTCTGTCAAATATTTTTAAAACTACTGGATGGATTTACCCCCACACCAGTCAAGAATTTTAAGTCAACGCTTCGTTCCCTAGTGGTTTCTTATTTGGTGCAAATCTGCCCCGCGGTTTGGCGCACCACAGCAAGTTCAGGTTGATAGAAATAAATAAATACTTAAAGGACAGCCTGGCCAAACCGGGCATCAGCTTTGGAGCTCAGGTCCAAGCAGTAATCCTTACAAAAAGCTGATGGGGAAGCCCACGTAGCCGCCTTGGTGATGGTTTCCCAAGAAACATACATTTGCAAGGCAACAGCAGCGCATTGACATGTAAAAGATGGCCATGGATGCCTTTTGGAGGTTGAAGGCCCTGAATGGTATAGGCTTCAGAAATGCAGGAGACAATCCATTGAGAGATAGTTGCCTTGGAAGCCGGTTTCCTTTCGGGTCACCAAATGTGACAAAGAGTTGTGAGGAGGCCCAGAGGTCACTTGTTCTGTCGAGATTAAACTTTAAAGCTTGCCTGACGTCCAGGATGTGTAAAACTCTCTCTGCATCTGCCGGGTTGGGAAAAAAGACAGGTAAGGAGATAGATTGGGTTGAATGAAAATCAGTAACCAGACTTTAGGCAGGAAAGGAGGATGAGTTCAAAGCACAACCTTATCCTTATGGAAGGTGAGGAAGGGATGTTCCACAGAAAGAGCCTCGAGCTCTCTTACCCACCTTGCCGATGTCACTGCGATCAGAAAGGCGACTTTCCACAAAAATTATTTGAGACCAGTAGTGGCCATAGGTTCAAATGGTTTATGGCACAACATTCAAATCCCACTTGGGGTGAGGAGTACGTACCGGCGGGAAAAGATGCAGACGACCCGCAAAATGCCTTTTAACGACCAGATCAGTCAAAGAAAAGGAACAGCTGTTCGTAGACAGGTGGGCCGCAATGGCAGATAAGTCGGTCCTGCAAGACAAAACATGAATGCCCTAAACTGCGAGAGACGAATGAAAGAACAGTGTCCACCGTGGCGTGCCTGGGGTCAAGCTGTTTAGCAAAGCACCAGTGGCAAAAACAGCCATTTGCTCATATATTGAGCCCTCGTAGAAGGTTTTCTGGCTTCCTGGATAATTCGCATATTGTCCTCAGACAGATTAATCCGTGCTAAAGATCTGAATTCAGGCACCAGGCCGCCAAGCAGGCCGCCAATCTGAACGATTGTGGGGAGGGGTGCCACATCTTGTGATAGCACTGGTGAAGCAGGTTGGGAATCAGCGGCAATCTGATCGGAGGAAGAATCGACATATGCTGAAGTTCCAAAAACCAGATTCTGGCTGGCCACCAAGGAGCTATGAGGAGGAGAGTGCAATTTGATGCATTCCTGAGCTTGCAGATTGACCGATGATTCAGAGGCAGTGGAGGAAAGGCATAAGCCTTCATGTTGTGCCATGGAATCTCGAGAGCATCTCCCAGAGAGGACACCCTGAGGCAGTCTCTGGATGCATACCGGTTTGTAAAAGTCGCAAAGAGGTCTACTTCTGGAGTGCCCCACTGGCGAAAAATGGTGGAGAGAACATCGGTGTTCAATTCCCACTTGTAGCTGTTTGCCGACTGGCGGCAGTGTCAGTCTGCATTTACATTGATGAGATCTGGAATCTTTACAGCCAGCAGCCAAATGTTGTGCTTGATGGCCCATTCCCAAATCTGTATGGGTAGGTGCACAAGGAGGGGTGACTTGGTGCCACCCTGCTTGTTGATGTAAAACATTGCCACAGAATTATCTGTGCGAATACGGACTACCTTGTTCCTGATGGACGGTTGAAAAGCTTTGAGCGCTAGAAACACAGTCAGGAGTTCCAGATAATTGATATGAAACTGCCTGTCCTGAGGTGTGCAAAAGGTCGAATACTTCCGTGTTAACTGTCACTTGTGGGCAGGCCCCCTTGAAGGAGGCCCCCACAGAAAGGTTGCCGGTCAAAGTCCACCATTGTAGATCTGCCGTCATAGAGGACAGAACTGGGATTATCTTGGAATCTGGGTCTGAAGCCTGACACCAAGAGCTCCGAAGAGTCATCTGGGTACGCCTCATCTTCAGACGTGAAAGAGAAGACCTAGCAAGCATGAAGCCACGAGTCCCAGAAGTCTCTGGGACCACCAAGCAGTCATGTGCAAAGACTGGAGGAAGAGCAGACATGTGGCTGAAAGGACTGCAATCCTGTCCGCCGTTAGGGACACCTTGGTACTGACCGTATTCCAATGGAAACCCAGGAAAATTGGGTCTTGAGAGACCGCCATGGAAGATTTCCGCCAGTTCACCGACAGCCCAAGGTGGAATAGGAGCTGGAGGGGAGACTGGAGACTGCTCAATGCGGTCTGTGAGCAAGGACTGCACATGAGCCAGTTGTCCAAATATGGATGTACATGAACGCCCTGTAGCCGCAGGAAAGCTGCGATGACCGACATCTTCGTAAAGACACGCGGCACCGAGCTGAAACCAAAAAGGGAGCACACTGAACTGGAAGTGTTCCCCTCCCAAAGAGAAACGCAGATATTTCCAATGCGGCCTCCATATCAGGGTGTGCATCTAAGCGTCCAGAAGGTCCACAACACTGAGCCAGTCGCCCTTTCGAAGAGAGGACTTTATTTGTCAAGGCATCATCTTGAATTTCTCTTGCGGGGAAGAGAAAAATTTAACTGGGAAAGATTGAGGATAGTGCGCAGGCCAGCCTGCTTGGATTTGGATACTGAACAGATGTGAGTAGAAGTCCTCCCCCTTGCTCCCCGAGGGGACCATGCTCCACCGCTCTGAGGGCTAGAAGTTTCTGTACCTCGGCTCTGAGTGAGGGCGACCCGATCTGTTGGGAGGGTTGAAGGATGGGGTAGTGGGGAGGGGGGAGGGAGCAAAAGCCCGCCCGAGCAAGGTACAAAACCCACCAGTCTTCGGTGATGGTCTGCCACACCCCAGATGAGACCAGATTCGTCCTCCCACCGCAGTCTCGTGCGACAGACAACATCATTTGGATGATTTGTCAGCAGGGAGACTACCTGTCCCTGGAGAAGAGGCTGATGGCCGAGAGAAAAACCGACCACCTTGCCGCTGTTGCTTTCGGCAGCTCCTGCCAACCGGAGCTTCAGTTCGGGGGGCACAGTGATCCTGAAACCCCCCCCGGAACCCAGAGAAGGACAGTCTGGGACCCCGACATCTGTGTATAAGGGGACTTAGCTGGAGTTTTCGCCAGGAACGATGAAGATTTGGCAGTTGGGTACTCGCTTTTGTCTTTGTGAGTTCCACGTTTGTAGAAGAATGAAACAATTGCCATCAAAAGGAAGGTCCAGTACTTGGTCTTGCATTTCCTTTGAGAACTTAGTCGTGTGGAGCCACGCCTGGCGGAGGCGTCAACCCCGACCATAAGGCCTCGAGCCGAAGTATCTAGATGGTGTGCTGTAGCTTCCAGTAGATCCTGTGCCAAAACTGGCATCCGACAAACCGGCTTTACAGTCATCTAGCCTATCAGCAATAATACACTCATGGAAGTCGGCTAACGCTTTTAACAGCCTCAGACTGGTTGCTGCTAGCATGGGCTCGGTGTTCCCTTGACTAAGTTGGAGCGCTGAATTGGCAAAGATTTTCTTGCCTAAGGCGTCCAGAAGTTTATCCTCTTTGGATAGAATGTGGGCCGCTGAAGATGCAGAGGCCGGCTTGGACTGGAGAGTGGCCGGTGCCACCACCATTGAGAAAGGGAGCAGACAATATCGCCTCAGATGCATGAAGCTTGTATCAATCATCAATTCTCTTGTTGAGGTGTAGCCCAGTGTGGGGTTTATCCCAGACCTTAAGGCCTCAGCCAAGACGTCCTTCTGGAGGAACAGGCCAGTGCGGGGCTGCTCATCGATATCCTGGTCCGCTTAAGGTTCATCCAACGAGGCAGCAACAGAAGACTGGTCCACCACACGTACCGTCTCAGGTTTTAAAGTGTTGTCCCCGTCTGCCAGTGTCTTATCTATAGAAGACAACAGGGGCGCAGTGAAAGCGAGAGATCGGTGGAGGAAGTGGCACCACCGGAACCTGCACTGGAACAGCCGGGGCAGGAGGTTCAGGGTACATTTCCCTGAAAAGACATTTGAAATAAGCCTTCATAGGGTCAGAGTGCATGAGCATCTAAAACTTCCCAAAAAAAGTCATCCCCAGTCGCAAGTTTTGGCGCAGGTACAGGAAGAGGCTGCTTGTGAGGGGCATACCCCGATGAACGCAAGGAGGATGGTTGCCAGGAGGACCCACCACTGGCCGGATCCACATAGATCAGTGGAGCGTAAGTGGGAGGGAGCGAGACTGTATGAGGCAGCAGTATCCGAGCACGCCCGTCGAATGAACGGCGGAACAGATTTTTGTTGTCCACATACCGTGGAAAAGGCTGCTCAGCCCCAAAAGGAATGCTCCCAGCACCAGACGACGTGAACGTTGGGTGTAAGAGGTATCCAAAATGGCCACCATGGACCACAGGGGTTAGGCTGCCATTTTGTCAACCCCTGAGGAGAACTGCGTCACATGTGGAGATTAGGCAATTGTCTCCTCTGGGGACTTAAGTAACACCTTAGCCTTGACAAAAGGATCCTCTGCAGATCCGGTACGGGGGGGGGGGGGGGGGGGGGGGGGGTCTCAGATGCTTATTGGACATTTTAGCAACTGCCCCAGAATTAGCGGCAGAACCAGTAAAAGAGGGAATATGGTCCTCGACCACCCTCTTTAACCCCTCAACAGAACATGTACCACCACAAGCCTGAGCGTGGGACGGTTGAGGGATGAACCTCACTGACAAGACCTTCAAAGAGGATCTCTTGGTTCTGTCAGTGCAGCCTTTAGCCCCAAGAAGAGGAACCTGTGGTTTTAACCCGGGATGTATAGCTCCCTCAAGAGGGGCCTCAAGCTGTGACTGTTTGAAAAGCTCCAGAAACAAAGACCTCAGGGTGAACCCTGGTATCCAGAGCCACAGATTAACTGGGTGTCATGGCAACAAGCCCTAGAAAACCAAGGTCACACCATCTAGTATTTGTATGTGTTTATTTATAACGCGCACACCATCAGGCCCGGGGGCATCAGGGCGCAATTTGTACAAGGTTGCAAGAAAAAAAACATACAGGCAAGGAGATTACATTACAAAATTAAACAATACCAACATAATAACAATCTACTAATTACATAGGTTACAATGAAGCTAGGATTAACAGAGGATGTATCCTAGGGTGAACTAAAATGGTAAGCATAGGTAGCAGAACGGAAATGGTGTCAGGGGATAAGCGGGCAGAGTAAGTAGGACAGAGATGTCAGGCACGTGTTAGTGCTGGTCAAAGAGCCAAGATGTGGTTTTAGTCTTGAAGGAGTCTTCAGCTCCGATGGTAGCAGGGAGGGTGTTCCAAAGTTTAGAGGCTAGGACAGGGAAGCTGGTGCCTCCCGCTTTTTAAAGCTTAAACCTGGGGATTGTAAGGCAATGAGTCTGAGCAGTTCTTAGTGGTCGGGCAGTAAAGTGGCGTGAAAGCCGAGTGCAGAGATAGATCGGGGCCTTGTTGGCTAGGCATTTGTGCGCGAGGGCAAGAGTTTTTAGGGAAATTCTCTGCTTCACAGGTAACCACTTTAGGCTAGTTCTGGCTTCTGAGATGTGGTGGTTGCGAGGGATGTTCAAGGCCGCTCGAATGGCATTATTCTGGGTAGTTTGGACAGGTTCTCTTGGCTGGTGCCCAAGTAAAGAGCACTGCAGTAATCAATTTTTGCCATGATCAGTGTTCTAGCTAGTGTGACACTGTCAGATGTGAGGAGAGAAGGAAAATATGGAGTCGAAGATGACCCCGAGGCTTTGAACATCACAGTTGGGAGCAGGAAGAGGGCCAAGAGGCCAGTCAGAGAGTGGCAGGAAAGGAGGGAGCAGGTGTGCCAATGAATAGAACCTCGGTCTTGATGGCATTAAGGCTGAGATCATTGGCGGCACACTGCTCCTGGATAGCAGACAGTCAGAGATGAGACATGAGAACAAGCACAACACACATGAAGAGATTTACAGATATTGGAACTGAGTACTATAGGCTTCCAAGAGGTAGGATTTAATGTTTATAGTTACAGGGAACTGGTCAATACGGTACTAGATCTATAAGACAAAATTAAACAAGGTAGACCCTTGCTAATGGGACAGAGGTATAGCAAGTCTGAAAACTTTAGGTGGGCTGTAGGACAGTTTTAGAAAGCAGGTCAAAAGTGGGTGCCATGAGTAATCGCCCATAATCCAGATCCCATTCCAGTGCCCGCAGCCCCAATATCAGGTGTGGCTTTGCTTCATGCACCCTGTCCTCTGTAAATCTCATACATAAGCAGTCTCACAGCTTACAAATGTCCTGAAAAAAAATGATGCACAGGGGTCAGTGCTGAGAAGGTACCTGCGACTGGTATCAAACAGGGCACCTTCTCAAGTTAATGTTAGGTAACTACAGAGGCAGCATAGCAACCACACATGCATCAAGAACGAACCAGTAACTGGATGTGTATCCCATTCCTGGAACCAGGAAACTGAATATCAATTATGGCTTCCTTTGGACCAATCAATTGTTCACCCCAATTCAAAGAATAATTAATTCCACAAAGATGCTAATTATCAGAGGGTGAGGTATCTAAAAGCTTAGCAGTATCTCATGGGGATGGAGGGTGGGGGTGTGGGGGAGATACATGGATTTGGGCAGGGGAGACTTTTCTCCGTCACTGTAGTGTTGTTTCCGGGTAATGATTGTTTAAAGGTAAACATCATACTCTCATGGGCGAGTATTACCACAGGTTCTTGCTCTAGCACCACTTTCCAATTGATGCCCCGGGATGAGCTTCATGGCAGAGTGCTTTCTTCTACCTTTAAATTCCTCAATTTGGGGCAGCTGGAGTCCTCCGAAGACAGTGGCTGGCTCTTCCACGGTTATGGACACGTATTGCCATTTGAAATACTATTTGGCAAATCATTGAATTAGGGCAGAATATTTGTACTTGACAAACATACCCCAAATGAGGGTGTGAGCAATACCACAAGACTCATTTCTGGCATAGGATAAACTTGGATAACTTTACTGAAAGTGTCAAACATGCTTTGTGCAATCATTAACTGACAGTACAATATATGGCCTCTTGAAAAACATTTTCAGACACCGTTTGGTTTACTCTTCAGCGATGCCAGCAACATGACACATTTTAGGAAATTAAATGGCATAGGAGAAATACATACGAAAACAGTGAGGACGTTTTGAGAATATACAAGAAAAGGTAATGTGCTCTTTTTAGGCACGAGGATATAAGAAAAGGACTGATTCAATGCATTACTGAAACTCCAGAGAGCAGGACGATGCTAGGGAGAAAGAGCAGAAAACAGTTGCGATAAACGTTATGCAAGTAGAAAATGTATCATTGCTTGTGAACGTATAGCTTGGCTTAAAATAAGGTTAGGTAGACAATTCTGTAACAGTAAACTGCATAGCTAGCTGCCAAGTGGCTATTTCAAATTCTGACACATCAAGCCAGGTCTGGTCTTTACCATTCCATGCCAGGACTTGCAGTTTGTCTTTACGATACTAAGCAGGGATCAAAATGTGCATTCGCCACTAGCCATTGGCAAGCTATAATTCACTCTTGCCGAGTAAGAATGGTGTGGGCGCATGTGGTCTGCGGGGAAACATGGAGTGAATGCGGGGTCCCCATTGTGCTTGCAACAAATTACAGACTTTTTCTGCTCGCCTATACAGGTAAGCGTTTCTTGCACCATTCTTCAAACTACCTATAGTGAAAGTTGATCATTATGCTTTCCGCTTCCAATTCAAAATCCAATTTAAGGAGCAGCCCAAGCGCACCAACGCCCACTTCTCTCGTATCCCGTATTCAGTGCATCCCAGAGTCCCCGCCTATTGTGAATCCAGATAGATGGACTTCCAGGAGAAAATGATCTTCTGCTTTGAGGGAGAATGACAAATCCTCCTCGGCTACCGCTGCAGCAGCCAAATCGGTTGTTCTCTACGCCTTTATTCTTAAGATATGCCTGGAGCTCTAGGACAACTAATTTGTGGCAAAACCAGAGGCGACTGTTTGGACTTCAAACATTCTCCCAAAACCAGTATAGCCTGTACCCATGTCCTTTTCCCATGTTGCTCATCAATTTTAAACACCTTTGCTGGGAGCTGAAAGTTATGGTCGGGCTAACCACTCTCCTTTGGACACTCTGGGCCCCGCCTCAATTTCAGCTTTGCATTTAGGTCTACATTCTCTTGTAAGGCTGTACGACAATATTAAAAAACAGTCAGTGCAACAGAACTCCGCTACTTCAGCTTTGATGGAGTTGACATTCAGTTTTAACTAACAGCCATCTAAAGCATAACAACAAGGGGACCGCAAATACAATTAGACAAATTATCTTGACTATATCAATGACTTCTGTTTTAAAAAAAGAAAAAAAAGAAAACATTTTTTATTGCAGATTAGTGACGTCCGAGTCAATCCAAAAAAGATGAAGTCTGTCTCTTGAACTTTCCAAATCAAACGATCCTGCCAGTTTAACGCTAGACATTTATCCAATAGACCATCTTCTTATGAAGATACCTAATGAACCATCAATTAGTGGGGGGGGGGGGGGGGGGACGTGGAGCAAAAAGAAATAAAAACTCCATAAACGTAAAGGCTATAAACTCGAACACAAACCAGTCCTCAGTGGGCAAAGATGGCGGCTTAGCTGGACATCACACACTGTCCCACTCAAGAACCAGAGCAAGAGGTTATGCTCTGGTAATACCCATTGAAGTTCCCTCCCCTCCATTAATCCTACAAAGCACCGCCAACTTCATGTGGCAGCCAACAAATAGGGACAGACTGATTGTTTCTCAGGTAGTGCGCTGGGCCACTGGGCACACTGATAAAGCCAGATCCATGCTAGTGTGAGGCCAGCTGTGACCCAACAGGCCGCAGACACTGGCGGGCAGAGGCAGGGCCGCAGTGAACTGCCACAAAGCCCTGGTCCTGCAGGGGAGACAGCTAGCCCTGCTACCGAGACTGTCAGCGACCGCTCCCTGTCGGAGCAGTGAGGGACTGGGTGAGTGAGCAGCCCCAGTGACACCCGAGAGGTGTTCATCATGTGGCTGCCCTGACTGGTGCGGTGTTGGTTTGGGGGGGGGGGGGGGGTGGAGGGAGGGCACACCAGACACCAGGAGACTGGGAGAGAGGTGAGCCCAAGGCAGCCTGGAGGAGCCTGCTCAAAGGTTTGAAGTTGTCAACATTGAGCTATGGTGTTGGAGCACAGAGGCCACGAGAAGGGATACGGAGGGCTAGTCTACATTGGCTCATCCGTGTATAGAGACCTGGAGGCAACCTGCTTGGAGCAGGGAGGTTGCTGCGGCACCACTGATCAATAGCATTCGGGGCTGGGGCGCAGGGAGGAAGGTCCGCCTACACCCCCCGGACCAGCCTCACGACAGAGAGCAAGAAAGGGGGGGGGGGCGGTATAACCCTTGGTGGTAACCTTTGCAAGAAGGGGGTGGGCGGCTGGAAAGAGCAGGTTAAAGACTTGGGAGCCTGTCTCTAGCGCAATGTCTAAGACGCCACGCAAACACAGGGAAACAGGCCTTTCTCCCCACTTCCTCAAAAAACTCCACCAAGTACTGAAGACGAGGGATAGGCCCCCCCAAGGAGCCACAGACATCGGACTTCTTGATGTGCTCCATAGAGTCTCTCTAACAAGATCTCAAGAAAACCTTTCTGCTCAAAGCTGGCTTCACTGCAAGAAGAAATGCTGGCCTACATTGGGGAAAACAGGCGGGACAGATAGCCTGGTTGGCTGAGTAGACAAGACTGAAAAGTGCTTGAACAAAGTTTAATTGCAGCCATCTCTGATAGCTGAGAGACATGCATCCCTCAGAGAAGCCAACAAAGTCCTCAAATTAAAATACAATGATCTTCAAAATAGGGCCAGAAGAGAAAACCTTGGAATATGTGTTTTGAAAGAAGGAGCGAGGGAGACTACATTGAGGACTGCATAACACTCCTTACGGAACTGCTCTTGAATGTCCCGCACGAAAGGGTGAAGCTCGACAGAATGCACAGGCTGGGTCTGGGCAGAGAAGACAGAGAATCTACCTTGCGATAAAGTGGCAAAACAGCACAACTACAGGATAAAGAAAATGATCTTGGGAGAAGCCAGGAGGAAGAACCGAATACCCTTTTGAGACTCCACGGTCCAGATATATCTAGATGCATCGCAATTCAACCTTACAAAGGAGGATAATGAGACCAATAAGTGAAGAATTCAGGAAAAGAGATAAGGTAAAGGTAGACCCACCCTTCAGCTTGCAATTTAAGATGGAGGGCAGAGTACATACCTTACTTACGTCAGAAGGCGGACGCATGCTGTTGGATATGGATGCCCAGACAGATGGTCTGGCCTCTGAGCCCACACTGAAAACACCAGAATGGGGCCCATTAAGAGAGTTGTCCCACACAAAGCCCATTAAGAAGAATCCGGGAGAGGTCACATCGGCTCCAAAGACAGGTTCTTACCATCGCGATTTCAGGATCAATGTCTACTTTGCAGTAGGGACTATGCTATTCAGTTCAGTCCAGATTTCCTCCGCAACACATGGTGGGGAATTGAGTTCCTTGAACATTGAACAGATGGTGATTGATGCAGGAAAAAAATAAATAAGAAAAAAAGGTGGGAGCAAAACACATTTATTCTGTTAATGGGATGTGTTTTAGTTAGTGAGGTTTAATTCAAGCCCCAGGGAGACGGAGGGTGTCCTTGCTTTGAGATAGAGGCAGAAGTGCTTCCATAGGCTACTGTATTACCTATGATGAGGGACTACCTGAGGTTTACATGTTATCAGGGGAAAACTGCTGTAGGGGGCAGGGAAAGTGGGGACTTTGAGGGCTTTTAGTATAGGTTATACCCATTATTTACATTAGCACTTCCTTTTATCTGCAACATTAGCGGGAGGTGAGAAACTCACACAGAAACCTCATGGGATTGCATTAACTATATCAGGATTGGCCATCACTTTAGGCTCCCTCTATGCTAGGGGACTAAATACCCCAAATAAGAGGTCGTAATTGTTTAGGGAGCCGACACCTGCAGGTCAGCAATATGGCACTGCAGGAAACATTTGCTACGCAAGGATCAATCTCCACTTCGCAGTAGGGACTATGCTATTCAGTTCCATGCAGCGGCAGACTCCGAGAGCTGGGGTGGCCCTTCTCCATTTTCAAAAATCGATATAGGATGAGACAATATCGTAACATCGACATATATATTACACGGCCAATGGTAGCGGGCGTGTAGTTTCTAAACCCATAGGAGGACCACTTTCGGCAGCTTATAAATTCGCTCCCCTTGGAGGAATCCTCACCAAACTTTGCAAAAAAAAGTATATTGCCCGCTCAGAATTTTTTCAGCAGGTTTGGTGAGGTTTTGTGCAAGGGGGGGGTGGGGGCTATAAGGGGGAGGGTCCCAAACATTTTTTTCTTCCATAGACTGAATGGGTGAAAACTTTGCACACTGTTATAGGCCGAACGGCTGGACGGATTTGCACCAAATTCGTGGCAGGAAAGGGGCTTGGGTCAGAAAGGGTGCTTTTGTGTTTTTGGTGGCAATCCGACCAGTACTTTTGATGCAAAGAACTGAAATGTTTGTCTCAAAAAATTAGTGATATCTGGCTCCGCAGACCCATTACCCTGTTCGCTCCGCAGACAGAAGGCTCAGTGGCTTGCAGTACGCCGTGCTGTCGGCGACCTTTGGACGCAGCCGGTGGTTGGCTGGAAGGAAGTGTGCTGTGCGTCAAAGTTTTTGGGAAACGTTGCCATGGTGCATCGGAGGACAGTGCAGTGCCGAAAGTGACTGACAAACATAATGTATGGCATGTGGTGGTGGGAACAAGGGATGGAAAGGGTGGGGGAGAGAAGTGGTTCATCAGAGATCTGTAATTATTAGGTGGACGAAGATTGTGGTGTGCCTGCAGTATCCATGCGTACTGCGCCAATTCACTGGTCCTGCACAGGCGACTACCGTGTGTGGTGAATGCAGGCAGCCTTCGTTACGGCACGATAGCTTGTGCCGCAACCACTTACCGTGCTGACTGGTGAATATCAGACGGGGAGTGCATTGCAAACATTATGTGGTGGTGGGAAGAAGGGATGGAAAGGGTGGAGGAGTGAAGTGAATCATCTGAGATATGTCAATAGGTGGACAAAGACGTTGATGTGCTTGCAGGGTCCTAGCATACAGCACCAATTTGCAGGTCTCTGCACAGTCGACTTGTGTGCTGCATGCAGACAGGCTTCGTTACGGCACGAAAGCTGGTGCGGAGACCTCTTTCCATGGTGACTGGTGGGAGCTCAATTGCAGAAGGGGAGTGCATTGCACATGACATGCACATTGTAAGAGTGTATACCGTTGAGTTGCATGGATGGAGGCCTTGCAGTGGCAACTATGTGCCGTGGTTGGAATTAGGTTTCACATTGTTCCCTTCAGTGTGTGGTTCGTCAGCATTGCATAGATTGTTGATTCCATGGGTGCAGTGCTTCTCAGCACATCCTACAGTGTTTACTCCATGGCTGCAGCTACTGGAGTGAACAGTTGTGCAGTTAGTCCACTGAGTGCAGTGTTGTAATACTGACAGTATCGATGAGGGTAGGGTTGAAGTTCACCTATGTGCATGGATACTGCAGTGAGTGAAGTGGGCGCAATTCTAGTGTGTGTATAGAACTGGATATGGGCTAAACTGCATATTGCATAGGATTGCGGAGTGGTGACTACTGTACTGCAGAATGACGTATTGCTTTTGTGTACTGAATAGAGTGCAGGGAGACGTACTATGTAACTGAAAGTAGGTATGGGTGCCGGAGACTTATGTTTCCCTGCATAGCTGTATTACGGTGTGGAGGTAGGGTAGTAGTGGTGGTGGCTGTGGTACGTGTGTGCAGTGTGGTAGGTGAGCACATGATGCCATACATGGCTGCATTACATTGCAGTGTGTGTGGGCAAGGCCTAGAATATTGGGTGCAAGGCCAAAGGCCATAAGCCATGCACCCTATAGTCTAGGCCTTTCCCACACCCAGCGCAACAATGCAGTTTAGACTGCATCTGTCAGACTCCTCACCTTTATAGAATGGTTGTGGAGCACATTGTAGACTTCATAGAGCACCAGAAGTCAGCTGACATGCATATACTGTTGGTTGGTTCGGTTGGCAGTAACACCATCGTATGTGAATGAAAGTGGGTATGGGTGCCGGAGGCTGTGGGATGTGTGTGGATTGTGGTACTTGGTGACATGTTGCCATGCATGGCTGGATTACGTTGTGGTGGGTGTGGCCAAGGCCTAGACTATTGGGTGCATGGACAAAGACATGGCCTTTGGCCATGCACCCGAAAACCAAGGCCTTCACCACACCCACCGCAGCAATGCAGTTTTGACTGCATCTCTCAGAGGGTGGTCACTCACAGAATGGTTATGGAGCACATTTTACTCTTCATAGAGCACCAGATGTGCGCTGACATGCATACATTTGTGGTTCCATGGGTGCCGTCATTGTTAGAACAGCCGACAGTTTTTGGTGTATGGCTGGAGATTGTGCAGTGAAAAGTCTTGCACTGAGCCCACTGGATGCAGTGTTGGAACACTGTCAGTATAGAAGAGGGTAGATTTGAAGTGAATCTTCAATGTGCTTGGACATTCTGGCTTGTGTAGCTTCCTGGGAGTAGGCCCAATGTTGTGAGGATTGTGCGGTTTGGTTGCCAGTGACATAATACTTTGTTAATGGAAGTGGGTAGGGGTGTCGGAGGCAGTGGTACGTTTGTGGAATCTGTTACATATTTCCATGCATCGCTGTGTTATGGTGCTGGGGTTGGGTCAAAGTGCTGCTGGCTATGTTACTTTTGTGCATTGTGGTTTATGGCCACATGTTCTCATGCATGGCTCCATTATGTTGTGATGGGTCTCGGCAAGCAGTAGACTCTAGTGAGCATGGTCAAAGGCGTGATGGGTGCCACTCTGGACGATTCTGGATGCTGAAATCGTGGGTCCCCCCCCCCCACACCTTTGTACGGAAGGTGCTTTGGAAGCACATGCTACATATACATTAATGGTAAAAATGGGAGTGCTGTACAGAAATGATAGTGTTGGATGCAGACTTCTTGGCTGTGATTGCTGCATGCATGCGTGATTATGTCACAGTCCTCAATGAGGGAGTGCTGGAAGAAGAACAGTGGAGAGGGGAGAAGGACTGCCCCTGCTTTACTAGGATGTAGTCCTCGATGTAGCTGGGAAAGCGCACACGCCACATCCTGCCATTCTCAGAAAGGTGGGCATGCAAATGGCACTGTGGGCATTATGGAATCAGGTTTTAAAAGGTTTGGTTCACAGGAAGGGGCGGTACTACCTTCTCCCAATACCCTCTGTGTAACGAGGTTGGTGGACATGGAGACAGTGCTGATCGTGGGTGATATATTTGTACAAGATCTGCATAGGTATGCCATGCAAAGTTTTGTTGCTGCTAACTCTCGGGTTGAAAGGAGTGAACGCTTTGTGGGCCAGTCTCGATGCGTGCAGTTTTGGCGGGATGGTTCGCCTTTCAGATATGTGGCCTCTATCGTTACTGGTGAAGTTGTCGTGGTGCATTATGGAGGTCTACAGTTGGGTTATATGTCGTGTGGCCGTTTGCCCCGTCACCTGAAGAAGTTGATGAATGAAGTGATGCAGATTTTTCCCACTGCCAAGGTAGTTTTCTCACCCATTCCCCCAAGAGGAGTATGGAACCATGCCAGAGTAATTTGTCCCCAGCCACAGCTCGGACGGTATCTTGTGAACAGAAGCAGGTCTGCATTTATGTGCACTGACGGGATGCTCTCCAACCACTATGAGAGCATGAATTTCCAAAATATACACTGCTTCCATGCAAATGGAATTTCTTTGAACGCCATTGGCAATACCATTTTCTTGTACACTGTGCACCAAGCGTTGCCCATAATTCGGTAAAAATTGGAGAAGCTAATAGAAAGTCATACAAAGAGAAAAACAAAAAAGGTGGTTTCCAAGCACGTTAATAAAAACTTTTCAGAGTTCAGAGGGATCACTAAAGACCCAATCGCCTACGCAGTTTCCCACTACCCCCCACCCACCCACCTTCCTAGTATGAGAAAACTGCGTATTGCGCTCTAGTTTCCGGATTACACATGCCACATCCAGCCATTTTCAGGATGGGAGCCATGGAAATGGGACTGTGGTGCGAAAGACACTGCTCAATAAGGTTTGTGTTGTGTACACAAAAACTGTGGCAGAAGGTCTCTTTGTACAAAGAAGTGCAGAAGGCTATGGTGAAAGTGTGTAAGGTAATGGGCAGGCATCCTGGGTGTATGCATGAACTGCATGTACTTGAAGTTCGTAACATGCATGCAGTGCTGTTTATGAGCGATAATGTTTGAAGAAATGTGTGAAGTTAGTGGGGTACAGCGGGAAATAAAAAAAACCTGTGCGGTGTACAAGGTAAGTGTCATCCCAGAATACTTGTTAGTTGGCATAGCTTCATACACATTAAAAACAGTCTAGCAGAATTGGTAGATGTCCGGCAGCTCCAGCATCCTACCGAAGGAGTCTTCTTGCACGTTCATAGATCAGCAGTCAGGATAGATTATACCTTTACGTCTACGGGCAGTATGCGCCATCTGGTGAGTTCTAAGGTTGAACCTATGCCACTGTCTGACCACAGCGTGATTTTGGTCAAGTAACAGGCTCCCATGAGTCACAAGAGATCCTCCATGTGGCGCCCAGTCATTCTCAGGGATGTAGTATGCCTTGAGGACCTCAAGCAAACAGAGAGATAAGCTTGCCACTAATCAGCTGGTAGACACATCGATGGGTAGAAAATGTCAAAAGGGAAAGGTGGGCACCACTACTCTACTGTCCAAAATAATTCAAATTCAAAGGAGCTGACTGAGAAAAGGTCCAGAGACACCTGGTCCCAGAAACTGCAGCATGTGAAACTGAATGGAACCTCCCCCCCCCACAGCTAGTCAGTTGCTCACAAACTGTACCCCACCAGGTGTTACCATAAACTTGCAAAAGTTCAAAGTTGTAGGCAATGATTCCAAATAGTTTGACAAGCTCAATGCTTAAGGTGAAATCAGGATTCCAAACCAAAATCCTGATTATACATATTCAAATAAGTAATTTTAATTTTTAACAGAAAAGGAGGCCAACTGTTGCCTCTACATGTCAAGAGCTCATGTGCCAATGCATTTCAGACTATACAACTCCTTCATCAGGGTTGAGCCCTACATGTGATTGCAACAAATCAAATAATCATATTCAAATTCCACACAATCATATCCATGTAAAGTATCAAGTAGAGAAAACGCAATCAAGGCAAGGTGAAATAAACAAAAATGGTACATACCACATTTTCAGTGCACAATGATGCGAAGAAAAGTAAAAAATAAAATAGCAGGGAAATGTAATTGCTGTTATATGGCACTGTTCATCGGATGCGTTATGACTAAAGAATAAATGTTACCTTAGTCTTGTGACCAATAGGTCAATTATCAATGCCTCAATAGAGATGTATATTCTCTTGATTCACCGCTCTAGAAATGGATAAGACACAGGTACATCAGTAAAACATGACACTGATGTTGACTAACCGTACCCATAGCAGTGCTAAGGGCCAAACGTTTACCTGCATGAAATGTACAGGCAAACTGAATCAGTTGAACACGCATGAAGGCGTGTTGTCATTTGTAAGCATCTCTAGTGTGGGATAATTCAGCCATTCTGAAAAGGAATAGAACAAAGGTCTTACTACTTTACAATGTCAGTCAACTATTGTGTTATAATGCACACTGGTGTGCCGAGCAGCCACTTACCAATGATCACTGATGATCCGATCAGAGACTGAGGAATGCGGGTGCACTGAAAAAGCTTGTATACTGTTGCTATGGCAACTCACAGGACTTCACATCAAGCAAGCCACACAGGAATGACTCAAGTAACACTTGCAGTAGTGACTCAGTCAACAAACGAAACTACCAACAGACAAGGCACGGTACCCAGTCACAGTGACAACAGCAACATTAATGACAGAGGCAACAACCAGTACATCTACTGCGGTGTTTTATTTTTTAGGGGCCAGACAAAAAGAACGAGGCAACAGCAAAAGAAAACTAGTTATTAACATCTCGGATAGACCTTTAACTACAGCAGGAGGAAACTCTACAGAAGGGCTAAAGCTTTGTGCCCACTTATGGCACTACTTTGATACCAAGTTAGAACTGTTTTGGTTCATAATGAAATTAAAATTACAAGTCTTCGACGAAATGGACACCAACAGACAAACACCAGTAACAACTGATGAACCTGAATTCAAAGAATTTAGAGCAAAGAGCCATTTTATGCCACCCATATCCATTCCATTCCATTGGTAGAGCTCTTTGAAAGACTAGTAACTAAAGATCTTGAAGCATCAGCTTTAAAAGTCCGACTCACAGGAAACTCAAACCCCATGAACTGACTTACCAGGAACCTGTATCGTGCCAGAGAAATCACTATGCGTCCCACAGACAGAGGGGCCTTCGTAATCCTTAACACTAGGGATTATGATGCAGAATGTATGAGACAGCTAGGCACACTAACATCTATGCCCCCCTTGATGGAGACCCCACTGTTTCCATCAAACAGAATTTGGAAGAATAACTTAAAGCAGAAGATCAAAGCTGGATCAATCGCACACACAACTTCCTCCTCAATTCACATCCGAGAATTCCGCAGAGAATTCCCAATTTCCCTCACTTTGCCAAAAATCCACAAAGATGCCCACAACCACCCGGCAGGCCCATCGTAGCTAGTATGGATAGCGTGCTGCAACCTCTCGGGAAGTATGCAGCTTTCTTCTTGCAACCTCTCATACAGCAAACACACGTACGTGTGAGATACAACCCATTTTCTGCAACTCCTAAAGTCTAACAGATGTGATTCCAATTTAATTTTTATTCACACTAGATGTAAAAAGACTGTATACATCTGTTTCACATGATCTGGAACTTGAAGCCATATAGTGGATGCTCCTCAGAGGGATGGGATATCAAAGCTCAGAAGGAATTTATCCCTGCGTTATTAGAATTCATAGCTGAAAACTTGTATTTCCAGTACAAGGATACGTTTTACTTACAAGTCTCCGGAACATCCAACATATGCCAACTGTTTTATGTTTAAAATCGAAACAGATAACGTACTGTGGCACATCACTTGGAACGAAAAATATCCACTTACGGAGCAGGTACATCTACCTTCATGACATAGATCCTAGCATCCAATTCCCCCATGAAATCTCTAAACCAAGATACATTTCCTTGATGTGAACATCAGAATAGACACTAGTGGATACAACACCAACTTATATCGAAAGGACACCAATAGGAACAATCTGCTTCACCGCTTAAGGTTCCATTTGCCGAGCTGGATTCAAAATGTACCCTTTAGTCAACTGCTCCGCGTCAAACTGATAGTGAGTGACCCCGATGATTACATCAAAGAACATTCAGAGATGGGCAAATCATGGCGCGTGGTTACCCAAGCACCGATATAGAGGCAGCTACAACTAAGATAAATCTACTCGATCGCGAAACCCTGTTATCACAAAAGAAAGAAGCCAAGAGTATGTCTCCTTTAGTCTATGTCGCCAAGTTCTCGCTGCAAAGCCAACGCATTAACATTAAGAAAAATTGGCAAACTCTCACATGTGACAGATTACAACATTTGGTCAAGGAACACCCATATTTGCCTATTAGAGGATCGGAAACCTCATGGATGAATTAATCTCGACAAAACCACCCATCACCAAACGAACCGGCACTTTTCCTGTCTACATTCTGCGAACTGTGGTTTCATCAATAAGGGCAACACAATAAATCATCCCCGCACAAGCAAGAAAATAAAACTTAAAAGTTATGGGACATGTGACAGCAGCAACAACATTTACGCCATTAAATGCCCATACAAAAGGAAATTGAAAACGCACTGCTAAAACTAGATGGGATGAGCACAGATTGTGCATTAGGAACTCCACATGAATTGAGCAGTAGCCAGACATTGGATTGAAAAGACAATTTTCCCAAAATCTTGAAGTTGTGCGCATGTATAATCCCAATGAGGACATCAACCTCAACCTGGACAGGAGAGAAACCTTTTGGATAGACCGCCTGGGGTCTCTCAACCCCCATGGGTTGAACGAAGGAATTAACTACCTTTGCTATATCTGAGTCACAGTCTTATATGATGCTTTTGAGTAACCTGAGATTGACATTTTAATGATTTTATCCTTCTGTTGATCTATTATTCCAAACATTATTCTGTTCATCCCTTAACATTTAAAACCCTTAGAGTATGCTTTAATACCTGTATGTGGCATTATACTACTTTTAGGTCTGAACATTCTTTGCAGTATTTAAACATATTGGACTCCATAAACATGACAGCACACAGCTAGTTAACTATGTGGGTCACTGTGAATATCATGGTTGTGGTTCCACTAAGCACAGTGGTTCTCCCATTGTAGAACGCAGATTCATTACACAACTCCCGAGCACGTTATTTGCTTTCACTTTATATCAAAACGCTGTGATTTACAGAATATTTTTCATTACATAATATGGTGCCTTCAATGCACACGTTCATTTCCATATACTTTTGATCACTTTTCATGACCATGGCCCTTGAAGCATTTTGTTTCTATATTTTCTGCAGACACGCCATTTAATCAATTAATTCGGCGGGGCTAATGTATTCCTTGTGCTGCTAACATCTAACTAACATCTCTTGGCACTACAAAAATTAAATCTGCCTAGCAAAGTGCAACTCTTACAATGCTCACATTGCAAACTAACTCAAGCATGAAGGAACTCTTCTCCATCCTGAAAGAACTTGAGTCTCCCATTGCCACACCAGATACCTGTATTAAAGACCAGACCTGGTGTACAGATATCCAAACTGCCCTAGCAAATAAAATTACCACGCTGCAAAACAAAATCCAACTAAAAAAAGAATCCTTAAACCTCCCAAATAAGCCGCCAATCAATGACACCACCAACTACCATACCAACAAATTCTCCTTCACTAAAACGACCACCTTAGAGGTAGAGAAAACTATCCTTTCCCTCAAACCCTCGAATTGCAAAGGTGACATCTGCCCAGCGCAACTAATAAGGGACGCTGCCAGAGACCTCTCACCGTTCATTTCCAAACTGATAAACGCCTCTTTCGCCACAGGTAACATCCCGGCTAATCTAAAACAATCATGTATGCTCCCGCTTCTCAAGAAGCAGACTCTAGACCCCCTCATCCCCCACCAACTATCGGCCCATTACTACGGTACCTTTCTTACTGGAAATACTAGACAAGGTTGCCTATACACAAATTCAAAGACACCTTGAATTATATAATCTATTGGGATCTAGACAATCTGGTTTCCGTCCACTCCATGGAACCGAAACTGCCCTCATTGATTTAAAGACCCAAATAGATGAACTGAGACCAAGGTAAGACAGCACTCCTCCTTCTACTTGATCTCTTAGCTGCTTTCGATCTAGTGGACCAAAAGGTCCTTTGCAAACACTTGGACATGGCTGCACACTTCTCCACCCAAGCCACTAAATGGATTGATCCTTTTTGAGCGAGAGAACAATGAGAGTCTTCTCCCCTTCGGCAGCAGCCGACCCTTCACCAATCACGTGCCGAGTCCCTCAAAGCTCTTGTGTCTCACCAACCCTATACAACATTCACTAAACCCCTCTTCGATGATCTGGACCTTCTAGGTATCACCTACACTAATTATGCAGATGATACACAGATTCTCCTCTCGCTTTCTGGGGATCACAATAAGGACAGGGAGTTGGTGAATAGAGTGTACCTTATTATTCAGGCATGGATGGCATCCCATGTCCACTGCCTGAATGATAAGACCAAGCTGATTATCCTGGGCACGCAGGCCAATATCAACAAGTTAGGCAAGGTCTACTCCATGCAGTGCTCCAGATAAGATTTTGAGGTCGGAGTATTTTACTCTCTATTTTTAAACTTTGAGAGTAAATGTGATTTTAAGAGTAAAAATGACTTTTCTCCTTCGCAAGAAAGTAAAATGTATGGGACATCCAGCCGACGTGTGAAAAAAAACTGTATGGAAATCATTACTATGCGGCAGCTTTCTGCATTGTGACAGAATACACCTTTCATTATTTCTGGCCATTTGATCTCATATATATTTAAATGTTGAAATCACAAAAACCTAGCCAATTATATAATAAAGCATACATGAATTTGTATTGTGTGTTTTGAGATTCGATAGCAGAATTGTCTTTTGATGTTTAATGAAAGTCCTAATTTCCTGGAGCTATTACTACGTAATGGTATGCCAATGTTATGATACAACCGTGCAGAGAGGCAAAGACTCCATGCTAAATTCTATATCTAATCTAGTGGTCAAATGGTTATTTTTATAGCTCTTTTGGCAAAGCGCTGTACATAGAACATATTTATCACAATTACCACCAAACCAAAATCGGTACTCCTTTATCGAACTTGAAAGGATCAGTTGGACTTGCCGGGATTCGAACCCACAACCCACAGATCACGCAGAGATTGCAGCAACTAGTGCTCAACCGGCTGAGCTATCTTATTGGATAACAACCTTCAGAGGTTGGTTAACTGAGTATCAACTGAGGTATAATGATCACAGTACCTAGATGTATGACGAACCATTTATGAAGCGCTACATAAAGTTAAATACCTATCTGGATTATCACAGGGACAGGTTTTTCCGAGTTTCTATTTCAATTATCAATGTAACTTTCATTTGTTTGTTTTTGAACAGAGCTTGCCCTTTGAGTCTGGTTTTGGATGTTTTATTTGTAGTCTTGAGGATTTGAGAGGCTAGAACACCTGTGATCAGTGTAATGACAATTACTCACCCTTGAGCAAAGACTCTGCTGCCACTGACCATTTATATTAATGTACCCCATTGACTGGAAGGTTGAATGGATGTGTAAAGATTATCTGCCTCTGCATGATTATGCACAAAGCACTGGAACTCTGAAAAATACAATTGTACAATACTGGTTTATTTTCACTGGAAAAAAGGATAACTTGTTAAAAATAAATCTCTTTTGCAACTTCGTTTTCCATCTTATTAATTATACAATCCTAAAATTCTAGGAAAACATGCACAGTGCTTCTGAAGCTGAATGGAAAGAAACCATTCCTTGTATCAGTGTGCAGTTTATTTTTTTGAAAGGCTTCAGAGAAATACATCCTGTTTCAGAGGTGGCTTGCAATTACATCCATGTAGATAAAAATCACAAGAAGGCTTCTGGTTTCTGTCAAGTAACCTGACCTTTGCACTGCTCTCCGCTCTAAACCTGTGTGTAAATGTACCCACGAAAATAAAAAAGCTGGCGTATTTACAAGATTTTCATGCGTAAAAAGGCCTAGTACTCGCCTTATCTGGATCCCTGACTCCATGTTTAACATAGATGGCAATAGCATTAAGGTTTCGAGAGAAGTAAAAACACTAGATTTCTATCTTGATTCCACTATGTCTTTCACTAAACAAGTTAACTCCTTAGCTTCCACTACAGCTTATACCTGTAAACTAATAAGAGCAGGTAAACCCTTCTTATCTAACGATAGTTGCATGATCCTAGCGAGAGCTTTAATATTATCCCGACTTGATTATTGTAATGCCCTTTACAGTGGTGCTAACAAAACTATCACCAAAAGGCTACAAATCTTACAAAACAATGACCTCAGCTGCTCTAGGCATAAAAGGGAACATATCTCCTATCAGACACCAATACAAATGGCTCTCCACCGACAAAATCCATCTAAAAATGATCTCCTTGACACACAAAGCCCTCAATAATGCTGCTCCCAGCTACCTGATGGACAAAATAAAAAGAAAAATCTCCAGTAGGCCTACAAGGACTCCCAACTCTAACTGCTTGGTAATTCCTAGATTTAAACTTGCTAAAATTTGGTGGCACCAGTTTCCCCGTGCTAGCCGCTAAATGGTGGAATGCCCTGCCACATTAGGGAGAATTCTCTGTTTAGGCTGAATTTCCCTACCTAGTGAGTCCCCCAGCAGCTTTGCTGGATTTCTGGGGTTTAATTTTTTTCTCCTGCCAAGAGTGAGACTCTTTTACCCTCACTCTTGGACATGTTGAAGTGTGTTTTCTTGGTTAAACCTTGTGTTGAATGGGCTATGGGGTCTTTTACTCCATAGGGCCTCATGTATTTTTGTGATGTGGGTCACACAGCACCCTCTGTGCCGTGACCCAGGGGTGTCCTAGGGACTCCCCAACATAGACTCCATACCCTGGGACTGACTACTGTCTCCCAGGGCATGTAAAGTCACCAAAGACTTTGCTAGTCTTGAATCCTGAACAGAACCAGTACAAACCATCATATTGTGGACGTACTGGCTGGGGCAATTCGATTGCCCCAGGGTCTGTTAGTCGAGGGGGCACGTCTCCGTCCCCCCTGATCGAGTTTTGGCTGGTGGCAGTGGAAACTACTTTTTATATTCAACCGCGAATATTTCCCTATGGGATTTCCCATTGTTTTAGGCTAACACATTTAATTATTTATTTACGGTAGCCTTAAACATACCGCCGGTTTATATATTTATTTTTATAACTCCGGTTGGGACTTTTTGCCAAAACTTGATTCTAAAATGGCGTTGGTGTTCGCCTCTGTAACTCTGACCCAAAGTGGAGCCCTTTGTTCCACTTTTGGCGGGCTTCTCCACAGAAGCCCTCCAAAGTGGTGCCACTCTGTCTGGGGTACTTAGGAGGGGTGGAGGGGGATTTAGGCACCCTGGACTGAGTTACCTTGGTAACTCAAGTCGCACTCCGTCCTGATTGGCCCAAGTGGTGAGCCGCCCGGCTCACCACTTAGCATGTTTGAGTGACAGCTAGGCTGGGTGAATGGGGGTTTGCTGCATAAAAGCAGGGCTTTGGGGACTGGGACTTCAGAAGTCGCCACAGGACCAAGAATCCGACGAGGGAAGAGCTGAGCCGACCTGCTTCGACGACACCACCCGGTGGAGCCCTGCTGAACCGTCTCACCACTTTTTCCCGACGACCGAGGAGAACTCTTAACGGAGTGGCTCCTTCCCTTGACTGGTGGGGACAACCAGTTTTCGCCTTCTTTCCGTCCTTTTGAGGTATCTCGTGGCCGCCTTGCCTGTGCCAAGCACCCCGGCATCCGGAATACCACACTTTACCCCCATACCGCGAAAGTCGGTACCAACCCTTTAACCGGAGGACTCCGCGGCTGGTTTCTTCCCGGGCAGTGCTACGACCTTTCTCTTCTGCTCTTCAGCGAGATATTCTTCTCCCCTGACCGACGTCGAGCCTTGCTGTCGCTGCCTGGAACAACTGCCCCCGCTGGAGGATCCTTTCCGCTTAAGGTACTGTGTTCCGCCTGGCTTCCCTTGCTACCGACTGTACGGGGTAGATTTAGTCCCCGGCTTTCGAACCTGGGAGTGCCTGGGACACTTTGGCTAAACTTTCTGAGCCACTCTAAACTCTTTTTGACTCTTTGCAAGACTTTGAATCTCTAACTAACAGTGTGATCTTGGGCACATTTTCGCTCCGGCTACTCTAAGAGTGGGCCCTGCCTAGTGACTTTTGCTCACCTGTGACTTTATTCTTCTTTAAGCCTATTGCAAGTGTTCTGGACCTTAGAGTGGTGTGTCTAACCTATTTCTGCTTTTTCTCTCCCTTTCTTGGAAACTACTAGAGTGTCATCTAACGTTAAGCACTCACCTCTGTTTTAATTAAGTGGTGTTAACCTAGAGTTGTCTAGATAGGAGAAAGGATTGAATTTACTTTCAGTATAACTGTGTTGAAGTGCTTTTACTATATTTTTGCTAGAGTGTTTTTAACTTATGTGTATTTTAAATAAATAACTATATACTTTTGAAACCAAGCTCTGGTCAGTGTTTGCTTGTGCTATTGTGTTTTGGTACATATTGTGTATACTTTACATACTGCCTAACTCTTCTTGAGAGAAGTCTGACTGCTCAGCCACAGCTACCAGGTAAATCTGGGTGGTACAGACTGCTACCAAAGGGGTTTACTGCTCTACCTGTAGTCTTAAATCTTTTGCAGTGTTCCCCAAGGGAACTGCACAGGTTTCTGCCTAACACTGGTGGCAGCGGTGGGATTTGTATTGAGTATACATTTTATTGTGCTTTAGATACCTTAGTGCAACTAACCACAAAGCTTAGCACTGAAAAAGTAAAACCTCTAACATGTCAGTTATAGAAAGCTATAGTCAAGAGTCCCTTGCAGCCAAAACTGCTGATTGTTTAAGAGTGCTCTGTAAACATAAGGATCTCCTGACTAAGGGCAAGAAAATGGAGCTGATTGAAAGATTGTTAGCTAACCAAAGTCTGGGTGATGGTTCAGAGGAGCCTACCACTCCAGCAACTGTAGATGACAGTATTGAAGTTAACATGGAGCAAAATGTTGATGTTTCTGAGGAAGAGTCAGAAGAGGAGGGTGAGGCTGTTGTAACTGTCCCCCCTAGGCCTCTGCCTGCTCTACCTGCTGTGCCTACTGGACCTTTACCAGGTCCCACATTTAGTCCTCAGTACTTTGAACTGGAGAAAATGAAGCTAGAATTGGAGTATAAGAAACTTAATGCTCAAACTGACAAAGAACTAAGGCTAAGGGAAATGGAGCTCAAGTATGACTTAGAAATGAAGAAATTATCTGTTGAGAATGTTTCTCTCTCTGGCTCCTCTAGAAGTTCCAGTCCTAAAAGACCCCGGATGCCTAAAGAATTGGTTGGTATGTATGAGCCTAAGTTGGATGTGTTGGATTGGTTGTCTCTGTTTGAATATAATCATGGGCTCCAGAACATCACAGGAAATGACTTACTCACCTGGTTGTTCTCTAGGCTTCCCCCTGTTGCAACTGATGTGGTAATGGAGATGGGGGAGGAGGATAGGAAGGACTATGAATGTGTGAAACTAGCTTTGATAGCTAGGTTTGGGAAGACCCCTTCCCAGTATCTTAAGAGGTTTAGGAGCCTCAAAAAGCATGATGGTACCCCTTGGGCTACCTGGGTGAATGAATGTTTGAAAAACTTAGAGGGATGGATTAAGGGTTACAAGGTGAACACTTATGAAGGTATGAAGAATTTGTTTATGTTGGAGACTATTTATGATGCCTGCTCTCCTGAGCTCAGACAACACTTGGCTGATTCCAAGGAATTAGATTCCCGGAAACTAGCTAAGGCTGCTGACTTGTGGGTTGCCAACAGGGCCACTCACAAGGATTCTGGGGTAACTCAGAAGAAGGATGGGGAGAAACAGCCTAAAAAAGACTCCAAAGAGAATTCTAATAATTCCTATCCCAAAGAGGGCCCCAAACCACAAAATAACCAGGGTAAGCCACATGGGAAACCTAGTCAGGCTACTGTACCTTCTGGCCACAAGCCAGAAGGAGGTCAGAACAAGCCACCCTTCCATAGAGCATTTGGACAATGCTATGTCTGTCAGGGTACTGACCATATCAAAGGAGATCCCAAGTGCAAGGGTAAACCTGCAGGGATCAGCACAGTCTCCTTAGCCTTCACTCCTGAGGATGAAGTACAGATGGCTAGTGCCCACTTTGAACTCTTTGCTGAAGAACCCTTGGGTCTTCAAGCAACTGTAAACTTAGAGCCTATGGGTCTGGTTAGTCCCCAGAATAGGGTTGTGTATAACTCCCTACCTGTTAACTCTAAGGTGTATTATGTGGACAGTGTTCTTGTCAATGGCCAGGATACTCCTGCCAGGAGAGACACTGGGGCCAGCAGAACAGTAGTGGATGAAAGCTTCTTTCAACCTGAAGATGTGGCCAAAGCACCCAAAGGTCCCACTAGGATGTCTGGAGGCCCTGTCCAAATGGTTCCTATTCTACCAGCCCTCATTCAATGTAACAACATGACAGTAAGGATCCCTGTCAGTGTTCAGGCTGAGGTACCTGGGAAGGTCCTGTTAGGGAATGACCTAAGAACTCTAGGAGTAGTGTCACATACCCCCAGGCCTCCCAGTATGGAGAAGCAGAACTTAACCAAATTGGCTAGAAAGGCTACCTTGAAGGACCCTTCTAAGCCTGTGGGACCCTCTACTGAGAACCCCACTACAAGCCCTGGGTTTAGTAAGTTGACCTCTGACCCAGGCACCTTTCCGGATAGTATGCTAGGAACATGGGAGCCCCAACCAAGCTCCATCATTGTTCCCCTAGTCTCAGAGTCTCTGACTCCCCCTGCTTCTGAGGAAGAGGTGGATAGACCAACTAGGCCCCTATCTGGACCCGAGAGAACTGGTAATTCTCAGTGCTGGTGGAAAACCAGAAAAGAAAAGTCTAAGGCCAAAAACCTTCAGACTGTTGGACCTTCTACTGAAGACCCCAACTCAAATCCTAATATTAGGGGGGGAACTCCTAAAATAGGTAAGGGTAGATCTAAGAGGAAGGGGAAGCAGGTACATTGCCTAACCCCAACCCCTCCAACCAAGAGGCCTAAGACCCAACCTGCTCCCACAAGAGAGGTGGTGAGGAACCTTGGAGGCCCCTCTAGATCTAAGGGAATCCTTTATAAGGACCCCTTGAAAAAGCCTAACATAGGTTCAGAAGTTGTACCAACTTCTGAGGGACTGGTCAACCAGATCCCCTATAACAAAAAGACTGATGTTCCTCAAAGGGTCTGTAGGTCCGTTAGCTTACAAAAGAAAACCTTTGAGTTCACCATTGAGCACAGGTCAGGGTGTCACCATCAAAATGCTGAGGGACTCTCTAGGATGTATATCATCGACTAGAGGTATGAGGTTCATCCAGGAGTGGATTAAATCCTCCTGTCCCTTAGTCTGGGGGGGGCGAGTGTTAGGGAGAATTCTCTGTTTAGGCTGAATTTCCCTACCTAGTGAGTCCCCCAGCAGCTTTGCTGGATTTCTGGGGTTTAATTTTTTTCTCCTGCCAAGAGTGAGACTCTTTTACCCTCACTCTTGGACATGTTGAAGTGTGTTTTCTTGGTTAAACCTTGTGTTGAATGGGCTATGGGGTCTTTTACTCCATAGGGCCTCATGTATTTTTGTGATGTGGGTCACACAGCACCCTCTGTGCCGTGACCCAGGGGTGTCCTAGGGACTCCCCAACATAGACTCCATACCCTGGGACTGACTACTGTCTCCCAGGGCATGTAAAGTCACCAAAGACTTTGCTAGTCTTGAATCCTGAACAGAACCAGTACAAACCATCATATTGTGGACGTACTGGCTGGGGCAATTCGATTGCCCCAGGGTCTGTTAGTCGAGGGGGCACGTCTCCGTCCCCCCTGATCGAGTTTTGGCTGGTGGCAGTGGAAACTACTTTTTATATTCAACCGCGAATATTTCCCTATGGGATTTCCCATTGTTTTAGGCTAACACATTTAATTATTTATTTACGGTAGCCTTAAACATACCGCCGGTTTATATATTTATTTTTATAACTCCGGTTGGGACTTTTTGCCAAAACTTGATTCTAAAATGGCGTTGGTGTTCGCCTCTGTAACTCTGACCCAAAGTGGAGCCCTTTGTTCCACTTTTGGCGGGCTTCTCCACAGAAGCCCTCCAAAGTGGTGCCACTCTGTCTGGGGTACTTAGGAGGGGTGGAGGGGGATTTAGGCACCCTGGACTGAGTTACCTTGGTAACTCAAGTCGCACTCCGTCCTGATTGGCCCAAGTGGTGAGCCGCCCGGCTCACCACTTAGCATGTTTGAGTGACAGCTAGGCTGGGTGAATGGGGGTTTGCTGCATAAAAGCAGGGCTTTGGGGACTGGGACTTCAGAAGTCGCCACAGGACCAAGAATCCGACGAGGGAAGAGCTGAGCCGACCTGCTTCGACGACACCACCCGGTGGAGCCCTGCTGAACCGTCTCACCACTTTTTCCCGACGACCGAGGAGAACTCTTAACGGAGTGGCTCCTTCCCTTGACTGGTGGGGACAACCAGTTTTCGCCTTCTTTCCGTCCTTTTGAGGTATCTCGTGGCCGCCTTGCCTGTGCCAAGCACCCCGGCATCCGGAATACCACACTTTACCCCCATACCGCGAAAGTCGGTACCAACCCTTTAACCGGAGGACTCCGCGGCTGGTTTCTTCCCGGGCAGTGCTACGACCTTTCTCTTCTGCTCTTCAGCGAGATATTCTTCTCCCCTGACCGACGTCGAGCCTTGCTGTCGCTGCCTGGAACAACTGCCCCCGCTGGAGGATCCTTTCCGCTTAAGGTACTGTGTTCCGCCTGGCTTCCCTTGCTACCGACTGTACGGGGTAGATTTAGTCCCCGGCTTTCGAACCTGGGAGTGCCTGGGACACTTTGGCTAAACTTTCTGAGCCACTCTAAACTCTTTTTGACTCTTTGCAAGACTTTGAATCTCTAACTAACAGTGTGATCTTGGGCACATTTTCGCTCCGGCTACTCTAAGAGTGGGCCCTGCCTAGTGACTTTTGCTCACCTGTGACTTTATTCTTCTTTAAGCCTATTGCAAGTGTTCTGGACCTTAGAGTGGTGTGTCTAACCTATTTCTGCTTTTTCTCTCCCTTTCTTGGAAACTACTAGAGTGTCATCTAACGTTAAGCACTCACCTCTGTTTTAATTAAGTGGTGTTAACCTAGAGTTGTCTAGATAGGAGAAAGGATTGAATTTACTTTCAGTATAACTGTGTTGAAGTGCTTTTACTATATTTTTGCTAGAGTGTTTTTAACTTATGTGTATTTTAAATAAATAACTATATACTTTTGAAACCAAGCTCTGGTCAGTGTTTGCTTGTGCTATTGTGTTTTGGTACATATTGTGTATACTTTACATACTGCCTAACTCTTCTTGAGAGAAGTCTGACTGCTCAGCCACAGCTACCAGGTAAATCTGGGTGGTACAGACTGCTACCAAAGGGGTTTACTGCTCTACCTGTAGTCTTAAATCTTTTGCAGTGTTCCCCAAGGGAACTGCACAGGTTTCTGCCTAACAGCCCTGCCACACAACTTGAGAACAGACCAACCTTTCTCACACTTTAGAATGAATCTTATCAAACACCTCAATGACAAAAATATGTAATGCACTGCTAGACACTTGTGTTATGCTACTTTATCTGAATGTATATATGGATTATTAGAGATATATCGCAAATGTAAATAATTATAGTAACATTGTATATAACTGACCGCCTCGCTTTATAGCAATGACTATCTCTTGATCAGATCTGCTTCCTGCTAAGTCTGTACATACCTATCTCTCTATGTAACAATGTAATTCTTCGTAACACTGTAATTCTTTGTAACACTAATTCTTTGTAACTCTGTAATTCTATGTAACTCTGTAATTCTATGTAACGCTAATTCTATGTAACGCTAATTCTATGTAACGCTAATTCTATGTAACGCTAATTCTATGTAACGCTAAGCTTGGCATTTTCTCTTCACTGCGCCCGGTTACCCTTGGGTCTGGCGCGCATTACAAATAAACTAAACATTCGCATTACACATTCAAGAATTAACACCTGCAGTCACCGTTGCCTCCAACTTTAGTTGACATTTCATCGCTCCAGGGCAACATTCGGTTGCCGTGGATACAATACAATTATTTTGAAGTGCTTAGCCTCCATTTGAGGAGCGCCACGTTATATAAGATCATTGGCTATCCACTTTTGGCAGCTACGTCGGAGTTAACCCCATTGGGATAACATAGTACATTTACATATACTTGCGATTTCAATTTCACCAGTTTTGCAGTTTACTTTTTGCACTTACTTTTGCCTGGCGAGCCGACGTGTCCCGATCCCTCCACTCGTGGAGTGGTTGGGACACGAGGCGCCAGGGGCAGAGACACACCCACCTGTGTGTCTGAGAGTCACCATAGCAACAGTATATAAACTTTCCCAGCGTGCCCGCTTATCATTGGTAAGTGGCTGCTCGGCACACCGCGGTGTGCATTATAACAATAGTTGACTGACATTGTAAAGTAGTAAGACCTTTGTACTATTCCTCTTCAGAATGGTGAAATTGTCCCACACTAGAAATCCTTACAAATGACAACACGCCTTTGTACACCTACTGATTCAGTTCGCCTGTACATTTCATGCAGGTAAGCGTTGGCCCTTAGCACAGCTATGGGTAGAGTCGATCAATATCAGTCACACGTTTTTACATATGTACCTGTGTCTAGAACGGTGAATCAAGAGAAGAAGGAAACAAATACGGATATTGTGTTTGTCAGTACTTTTTTTTTTTTTTTTACACTCGGTCCAACAAGATTACCAAAATAGTCGAGACATTGGCATATATTGGAAGCAGGAGAGTGTCCAGTAACAAAACCATTGTACGCGTTTAGGCATAGCTCAAATCTAAAAGAACTGTTCACGAAAAATGATATTTCACTGAAAAACAGTATACAGGCAAGCATCATGGAACAATGGGGCTTACCGAACCTGACAGGATACTCACCATGTGGGGAATGTGTGAATTGTAAATCCAACATTCGCTCCAAAGTAGATGACCTCGGACTCAAAAAACCATGGAAACCAACAGGATTCACTAATTGTAATTCAACTAATATAGTGCATGCCATCTGGTGCCCATGTGCCAACATTTATATTGAGATGACAGAGGAAGGCTAAGCAACGGATTAGCGAGCATCGCAGTTGTATCAAAAATAAGGTTTTGACAGCTCCCCTGGTCCCCCCATGTTGTGACAATGGAACACTCTAGTGATACACTGAAATGGACCATCTTAAGCAAAAAGTTAAAACCAATAATAGAGTAGCAGATGCAAAAGAAATAAAAAAATAAATAAAATTTAAAAAAAAAAATAGTTCTTTAGGGAACAATGGTTAATTTTTCTAACCAAAGCATCAAACAGGTTTGTCGGTATTGATAAACACAGCTGCAATTACCAGGAACATATCTAGCATACATTGAGGAATGGTCGATTAAAACAGGTCAATTCTGGAAAACGCCCTCATGCTAAATGCAGCCATAATCACGAGAAATATACATAGTGCAGACAGAACAAAACAAGTAAAGGCTAAACACAATAAATTTATGTAACTCCACATCAAATGAATTGACCGATAAAGTGTATTGAAGTTGTACAAAAACATACCGTTATGCGAGTTGCCAACCTCAGTCGGATTACGACCTGCTGTGTTTAATGGGATAAATGACATGCTGATTAGCAGACTAGCGCCGATATCGTGATCAGTGTCTTGTGGTGTGTTACGGCGTGGCTGGGCGTTTAGGGTGGATGCTTCAGTTGCAACCCCAGTCCTGATGCACACACGTTAAATGGATGCCAATCAACAACCGAGTATGAGATGTACTGCAGACGTCATCACGCAAAGAACATGACGTGAATAGCGGCGTCTGATATTTCAGGAAAGAGAACTGGTCAACACCACAATAGGACGGACAGCGCAGTCGCAGCGATCTGCGCAATGATGCAGTGACGGGAGAAGCAATATACTTGGATGCCGATTTGAAGCACACGTTACAGTGAGCAAATTAGGAAATGCAGTGTTTATAGTCACTGTTGATGCTGTTTGATAAAGACAACAGAAACGTAGAACCCAGATTGTACGTTTGCTTGCAGGGGCTCATTTTCTTGTCCTCGAACACGTTGCTAACAGCTCCCATAAAGGCACGCTGCAAGTGGAACAGCAGCTTGACGTCTGTAGGACAAAAACCTTCTGTGCATTATAATCTTCTTTGCAAACAGGTAATTGCAACACTGAGCACTCAGCATTTTTTTAGTTGTGTAGGATAAAAGCCTCATGCGCATGAGAATTTTTCTTGCACACAGGGACTTGTCATACCGTGAGCACCCTGCACTTCTCAGTTCTCCTATAGCTAATAAAATACACAGCTTGTCAGATACGACCAAATAGACAATGTTAAGGGGCATATATTTAAATTTTGGAATAATTCTGACTCAGTAACGCACCGAGTATCAAACAGCAAGTGGTTGCGGTTATATATAAGATGCCTACTGAAGAGATGGCAGCGGGCTAGATACTCGACCTGACTGATGTGTGTATGTGCGTCTCTTTCCTTCTCTCCATTTAGAGTTTGTGTTGTCTACTAAGAAGACTTCATACCAAACCGAATCAAGTGTAAAAAGGAAAAGAGTTATACCTTTTGACACGGTAAGCCTTTGTGAGAAAAGTAACACTGCTAAGGCAGGAGGCAATATAGAACAAAAAATGTATGGTAATTGCCTTCTCTTGTTTTTATTTTTCAACTACTCCATCATCCCTTATTGTCCCCCTTGTCGGTCATATGTACGGACTCCAAGTTTCCATACTTCACACAGCATGAAGAACAAGACCAAACGCTTAGTTCATTGAACAGGCAACAGTTATCAGAAGGAGCTATAGATGCTTATTCAGCTCACACAGGTTGTTGTTGGTTCCCCTGAGGAAGACTACAGGCAATAGAAAAAAAGAAAAATGTGTGATGGATGAAACATGTTGGGTTTTACACATTGGAAAATAAACAGTGTGGATAGTTATTAGTTTGAGAGTTGTGTCCCCAATAGGCAGAATAAGGGAGTACAGATTTTTCTAGTGAGGCATCCTCAAATTAGAGGTAACGTCCTGTGCTGCTTAACCAACACTGAATTGCACGTTATAAGCAACTTTGCACATAATGTTAAGGGATCTGTGAAAACGCTACACTATTGGTTTTAGTTTTGTATAGGAAGGGTGTGTTTTACAAATATTTTATAAATGGTTTTACACTTGGAAGCATTTTTAGCATGCAAATTATGTAGAAATGTGTCTTGTTTAGTGAAATCTCAGAAGGGTTTGTAATATTTTTGTACACACAATTTTGATGTGTTCCCCCCTGTTTTGTTGACTAAATAAAGATTATTCAATTAAAAATTAGTGACTCAGGACCTATTTAGTACATGGCCCTAGTCATTTAAACAATGGAGTGAAGAAGAAGAGAAAGAAAAGACTACGTGGTTCCTTAGGTTTTGATTGTCCCTAGGCAGATAGAGGGCTGAACCAAGTAGTCTATAAATTAGCCCGACCTATTCTCTTATTTGTTTGATGTGCTCAAGAGAATATACATCTCTTTTGAGGCATTTATAATTTACCTATTGGTCAAAAGACTAAGGTAACATTCATTCTTTAGTCATTACAGGAAAGAAAAAAAATAAATAAAAAGGAGGAGGCAACGCAATAGCATTCAAAAGAACACCTGAAAATAAAAACAGACGAACCGCTCAACATCCTCAACTGCAAAACCATGGTGATACACCTAACAGCAAGCCCAAAAACCAACTTCACTCATCCTGGTGTACAGACCAGACATATGATGCAACCTTTGTCGACAACTTCGTAGAGGTCATCACCAACATAGCTATCAACGACGAACACCTAATCATCCTGGAGGAATTCAACATCTGGTTTGAAGACAGTCACGCCAACTCCCAAAACTCACTGATTGAACAACTCCCTACCATGAAACTACGGCAACTAGTCAAAGGGGCAACACACTCGGCAGGACACACCCTCGACGCAATTTTTGCCAAGGAAAAAATCACCACGGCACCACCAATACAAATGCTATGGAGCGACCATCTCATCATCCCATTTGTGATCTCACTGCCTACTCAAGTCTGCATCCGACCACCTAAACTCACATCCACCACAAAAAGAAACTGGAAACATGTCAAAGAAAGCAACCTATTCAAACAACTGGAGTTAACCAAACCCTTAACTACAGAACTAGTTAGCTGACCTAGACGGGAAAGCGGAGCTACTACACAAATGGATTGCAGACAATTGACAAGATCGCCCCAGAAAAACCATTCACCCCATCAAGAAAAAGAGCTGCGGCAAAATGGTTCACCCCACTATTAAGCACCATGAAAAAGGAAAACAAAAAGATAGAACTGGAACAGAGGAAAGAATACAACCCAGACCAAAAAAACTCTGTTACAGAAACAAATCCGCGCATACAAGAAGGAAATTCAAAAGGCGAAGAGAAGGCATTGTGACAGAATCACCAATGCCACCAACACACAAAAAGAGATGTTTAACATCATTGAAGAGATGAGAAACCCACCAAGCTGCGACACCAACCCCCTCAGAGAAACTAACAACCTAGCAGAGCACTTCAAGAAAAAGAAAAAAAAAAAATATCTATGACATCCGACAAACCATACAAAACTTACCAACCGACCACAACTTACTACCAAGCGAACATATCACAGAATCTCAGCACAAACTCAAAAACTTCCCTGAAATATCAGCAGAGGCATTCGCAATGCTGGTAAAACACAGCAAGAAAGCTGGATCACTCATGGCTCCCTGTCCCCCGGACATCTACAAATCGATCCTCGCACAAGGAACGCCAGCAGAATACTACAGAAACCTTCTGAACACATCACTAGCAACAGGAACTGTACCGAGGACCTTCAAATCAGCATATATCAAACGACTTCTGAAAAACACAAGTGGCCACGTAGAACACCTCTCCAACTACAGGCCGATTTCAAACATTCCCTACACGGCAAAACTCCTGGAAACCTACTTATATAAACTAACCCAAGAAGATGTAGAAAACACCACCTGCTAGCCCAAGCTGAAGTCGGTTTCAGACCACCAAGAGGAATGGACACAGCACTACTATCCATCTGGGACGACCTAAAAACTAACGCAGACTCAAACACAACATCAGCCCTCATTCTACTCGACCTCTCCGCAGCCTTCGACACAGTCATGACACCCTAACCAAAAGACTAGAAGACATAGGCCTAACAGACTCAGCACTACTCTGGACTAAATCATTCCTAGCAGACAAAACAGAAACCATATGGATTAAACCCTTCAAATCCACTCCAAGAGTTGACTTTGGAGTGCCACAAGGATCCTCACTATCACCACTGTACTTTAACATCTACCAGACTCCGGTTATTAGAATCCTCAAAAATTACATTACATGCTACAACTACGCAGATGATACTCAAATCAATCTACAAAATCAAAGACACCCAAGCCGATCATTCAACCCTAATCGAGTGTCTAAAAGAAGTCTTCAACTGGATGACTGCCAACAACCTGAAAATCAACCCAGGAAAGACAGAAATCATGATCATATCCAAAGACCAAGAGAACGAAACCGCCATCCCGTGGCTAACAGAAATGGGAACCGCACCATCACCATCTAAGGTAGCAAATAAAATCTGGGAGTCCTGATGGACAACACCCTAACATTAGAACCACAAGTAAATGCAACAGTCAAGAAATGCTTTTTCCTCCTCCACGCGGCAAGAATCATCCTACCTTTCCGCTCCTTCACACACAAAACACCATCGTCGCCCTCATCATGTCAAGAATCGACTATGCAAACAGCCTCTACCTCGGAATACCAGAATACCTCCTGAAGAAACTACAACGGATCCAAAATACAGCAGCCAGAGTACTCCTCAAACTATCAAGAAGAGAACATCACTCCTGCCCTAAACACTACACTGGCTCCCAGTAAAACATCGCATCACCTTAAAGACAATGTACATAACGCACAGGGCAATCGGTGGACAAGGAGCAGAATTCCTACAAAAGAAAATCTACAAGCCAACAAAACTCAGGTCAAGCAACGAAATCCGCCTGGAACCAAAATCATACCTCAAGAAAAAACTTGGAGGCACCTCCTACCACTTAGCCGCAAAAATATGGAACATCCCAAAAGAAAATCAGAAACACAAAAAATCACCTAAAATTCAGGAAATTACTAAAAACCTGGCTCTTCAACACCACAGACTCAAACTGAAAACCTAAACAGAAAGAAAAAGGGAGGACTACACTGGAGTGGTCACAGACAACTCCCAGAACCGACTGGACAACTCCCTATGTGGAGAAGCTCCCACGGCACCTGGACGAGGGACGCCGGGTAGAGTGGAACACAGGCGACACCCATGGAGACTGAGTCAACAACCCCACCCTAATCCCACCCAACACCCGCACTCGCCCCTTAGGTGCCACCATGTACCACAGTGTTGTGGTATTGTCGGGATATTGGCAATCACCACACTAGCTGAGCTGTGGACATTAGCAGGTGCACTAGCTGGATGAGTGGGAAGGGAAGACGGGTAGGGCAACGAGGGAGGCTGGGGAATCAGGGGGCCAGATGTGAAAAAGGGACCTTGAAGGCCGGAAGGGCCCAGATCAGGACAGAGGCGCAGGGGTGCTCCCAAACCCCACCTGGGGAGATTACAGAAGCCCAGCGCCTCAATTCAGGATAAAGATGCAAACTAACCAATTGCACTAACAATTTCCCCCTCTGCATACACCTCTCAAACCCCAAACCAAACAACCACAAACCTACAGCACAACAAACCGCACAAACTTCACTACATTGCAACAAAACAAAAACAGACTCGCACAACAGTACACAAAGATTACCGGCCGAAAACAACCCAAGGCCAGCCAACGGACGCACCGGTCTGAGGCCGCCAACAGAACATCGCTGCTCTCTTGCACTTTTCCAGCTTCCTCCCACTAACTCCCCTCCCTTCCTCTTTCAGAGCCGCCAGAGTGCCAGGGGACCACTCCGGTGGTGATACTGCGCGGTACAAATGTCCTTTAACATTAACACATCCGATGAACAGTGCCATATAACCGGAATTACTACATTTCCTGTTTTTTTAAAAGTTTTCTTCACATCATTGCGCAGTGAAAATGTGGTATGTACCATTTTTCTTGTTTATTTCACATTGACTTGATTGCGTTCTCTACTATAGTGATACTTTACATGGATATAATTGTGTGGAATTTATGATTTGTTGAAATTACATGCAGGGCTCAGCCCTAACGAAGGAGTTGTGTACTGCGAAATGCATTGGCACATGAGCTCTTAACATGCAGAGGCGGCAGTTGGCCTTTTCTGTTAAAAATGAAAATTACTTATTTGATTATGTATAATCAAGATTTTGGTTTGGAATCCTGATTTCACCTTAAGCATTGAGCTTGGTTTGGAATCCTGATTTCACCTTCAGCATTGAGCTTGTCAGAAACTATTTGGAATCTATGCCTACAACTTTGAACTTTTGCAAGTTTATGGTAACTCCAGATGGGGTACAGTTTGTGAGCGACTGACTAGCTGGGTGGTTTCCATTCAGAGTGACGTGCTGCAGACACATTGATAGGCCCATACAGGGATGCACTTAAGTTGGTGGCAAGGGGCAGTATGATCTCTAGTGCGGCCGCGTAAGCGAATGAGGGAGCTCACCGAACAGCAACTGTTGGGGGACATAAAAATATAGGGAGGCCAAGGTGACCCGTATTCTAAAAACAGGCAAGGACCCTAGGCTCTGTTCATCACATAGGCCACTAGCAGGCCAATAGCGGTCCCTAACTTGGATGCAAAAATGTTTACTGAAACCCTCGCAAACAGGATAGCTAAATTCATACCAGTTTTAGTAAACCCAGAACAGTCTGGGTTTATTTTGGGAAGAGGAACGGTGGATAACATATGAAGGGCGCTACACTTGATGGACAAGGCACAGTGAAACCCAACCCCTGCTATCCTTCTGGTGCTAGATCCTGAAAAACCCTTTGATGGGGTGGACTAAGGATCCTGGAAGCCACACTGAAGTAGTTTAATTTTGGACCAAGAATGCGAGTCACTATACTGTCCAATTAAAAACATCCAATCTTACGCCTCCTAATAAACTACGACCCAACTACACCAATTAAATCAGGCAGAGATATTAGGCAGGGATGCATGCTATTCCCTATCCTGTTTGCTCTGGTCATGAAGCCCATAGCCGCTCAGATACGGGCCCAAGAAAACATTCATGGTATAACATTTGGAAACACCCAACCTAAAAAAAATCTATATTTGCTGATGACAAAATCCAGTCTACGACAAACCCTTTGTTCCACTTCTATGGCAGGGAGGGGATACCAAACCGTTTGGTTGGTTTCTGGCTTTAAGGCAAATACTCAAATCAGCGATGTTAAATCTGAATATTCCACCAGTTCTGCAGACCAGGTTGGGCTTCCAGTTCCTGTACACATGGACATCTGCGAAGTTACAGTATCTGTGGGGATTTAAATTTAAAAAAAAAAAAAAAAAATCTCTCCCCAGTTAAGCGACCTGTATAGAGCCAACTGCCCCCATGTATATCAAAGATACAGAAGACCTTAGGGGATAGAGCACTCTGCAGTTCTTGTGGTTTGGGAGTATGGAGGCTATTAAAATGAATGTTCTTCCGCGTTTACTTTTCCAATCAGTCCCAGGACCAGAGAGGGCTTGCATTCCTTAAGCTTCTAAACTATCGGGCGGCACAAGTGGGGCCGATGCTGGATGGAGTTCATAGGTCCTAGAGTAAAGTATGGGTTGCGATGGACCAGGCAGACAACTCTGGACACAACCCTGGGTGCCTAATCCTCAGAGGGGGCAAGCTGTCCATCTTAAATGTTATCACAAAGGCTACTTTGGATGGGATTTGTTAAGGATTTCAATCAGGTGAGACACACTTTGGTCTCGGCCTAGTATGTCGCGCACAACTGATCTGCTTTTCTCCTTATTTTATGCAGATTCAATTTGCGATGGTACAAAACTCATATCACACCCCCTTTTCAAAATACCCCGGGTCACAATGGACTGTTTGATTTAGTATTTCAAACATGGATTTTAATTGTGCATTTTGTTTGCTTTAATATGAAAGTATTTCTTTCCTTTTTTTCTTTATCCTTTATTGCATTTATATCTTGAATTATCTTGTTTGTAAACATTAACCATTTAAGTGGTCACCCTTTTGTTTAGGTTTTTGTCTGAATATCTTATGTGTACATTTTCATGGCACTGCTCAGAACCATTACTCTTTACTTAAACTCAATGTATAATGAAAACATTTTAAACCTTTTTTTGTTTACATTAATAAACAATATGTATGACTAAATATATACATGTAGTTTGCCCTAATTGTTCACTCTGGAAGTTTCCTATTTTTTTCTGACTTCTCAAGAAGCAGAACATTCATTGTTTGGGAAAATTAATATATTAACCTAGACCATAAACTGTTTGGTCATATGATAGTGAGAGTTACAACCCTGTGTTTATTTTTTGTCTTGTCCCGAACTCTCACTGACCACGCAGTCAGTGAGAGTTTTTTTGTAAAATATACACAATGGACTGAACCATGCTGGTTGGTAAAATGCAATATTTATTTTAAAATTCAAAATAAAATCATACAATTTTTAATATGGGGCAGCAATCACCAATGGGGTGATAATTACAATGAGAATGTAAGCAATGCACTGGTTTTAACCTTCTAGTGGAACATATACAAAACACCAAGGAACAGGAGCACGTTTTGATTTAAGAAAGATAGCACCCACGTTAGGATTTCCCCCTGCAATGTTCCCTCAACCCACAAATAATCAATTCTGAATGGATAGAAAGACAGCAGGTAATGAGGAATGAGAGGCAGAAAACGGAATTAAAATCCGACCTTACCTCACCAAATAAGAGGGGAAAATTAATGTGTGGTTAAAACATTAAGGTAAATACAATTTCTCACTAAAGCAACAATGCATAGACACCAACAATCACCAGCAATGGATTACCAAGAGCATACAATTGAAAACTGAGTGGAAAGTTTAAAACGGATTGCAGCCAAATGACACGTGTAAAAGTTGCATTTCCTTTCAATTTCCGTGTAAATGTACTCAAACGGAAAGAAAAAAAAAAACAGGTGAGATATTGCAAATGGGGATAAAGATATAGCTTAGGGACACTATAGAAGTGAAAATAGGTCTCTAGCTATGAAACTGGATGGGTTATGCAAGATATAAAAAACAGTTGCGCTTTGAGCAAAATGAAGCCGTGAAATAGGAAAGGAAATCAGTTGGGACAAGAACCGTTTTACCTTAAACAAGAGTATTCAGGCTAGACCACCAAAGATGGACACAGTAAGATCAAAGGTTGATTTGCGAGTTCAACCCTGTCACCCCAGCGCCCAACCCTGGCGGAAACCAGTCCGATCACTCAAAATATGACTAATGGCTTAGGATTACACACGATAAAATTGAAAAGAGATATATCGCTAGTACTTAAAAATTAAGTACAGGATGCAAGGATAATTCTAAGTTTCAACAAGTTATCGGGATCAGGATAGGATGTCTTAGAGAGAGGGATAAGGACAATTGCAAGACAAGGTAGAATGTGGATTTCTATGGGGTAGGGATTATACTTAGTCAACTTTTAGTTTGGGATTTTTGGACCGTCAACGGGTTCTAGTCTCAACACGGCAGAGCGCCTGGCAAAGGACAGCTGGGCAAGGTCGGATCACCGGATGGTAATTCTGGTCACTGGATGCAGTTAGTGGGCAGCAGTCAGTGGTATCAGAATGCTTCCCAAAGAATACCACAGCTTTCTCCCTTTTGTTATTAGGGATTTTAGAATTGAGGTCTTGCTGGAAGGGTTAGCAATGCTTATGCGTTGTAGTTGGAATCTGGACTCAGCGGGATGAATGGAACAGGAACGCCGGCGCAGGAAAATCAGGAAGAGTGTCTCTAGAGTCTGGTCAGGGACTCTTATTTATAATGCAGATTGAAATCAAAGTATATGGCTGGGCAGGCTTAGCTAAGCACACCTCTAACCCACAGGATTGGTCAGGGGTGCTAGTCTCCTCCTTGCTCTCAACTACTTGGGTTTCAGGATAGCATGTCAGATTTATGATGCGATTTTTACAATGTTAAAAAATCTCCCACAATTACTTTAGCTAAAAGTCTATTTTTCCACAAATGGTACATTCACACAGTTGAAGTCTTTTAGCAATTTACATAAACAGGTTACATATTTCATGTAGAGCGTAGCACTCCAACTCTGCAATCCGTGAAATATTATTTCGCTCTTCTAATACTTTTTGCTAATTTTGAGTATGAACGATTCGGCCTAAAATTCCATACTTTATACACATGTGTGGATTATCATAAGGGATGCCAGTATAAAAATTCACATTGGCATCATGGATACTTTCCTTGTAATCCCCGATTCTTTGCCATTTCTATTCCCAAGGGGTCAGTGAATGCTACCATGTCTTAAATGAAAGCCCATAAAATCACTTTTAAACTGCGAAAGATTTACATTTTTACAAAGTCCTGCTGCAGAGATAAATGTCTACATTTTTATTCATAAATAGTCTTTGGAAGCAAATTGCAATCCTTTGTCAGTCACTGGACCATTTTTTTTCTTTCTTCAGCTGCCACCAACTGTCATTTCCTCCAGAGATAGGTGGGGGTTTCCCAGCTTGATTGAAGGTTTATTGCCCCTTCCCCACTCCATTGTCCTGGGAGTTCCATTGTCAGAGGGTTCAGCCCAGACCAGTTTCTGTCCAACCTAGTAATTATCACAGAGGTGTTAGTATCTACTGAGAGGCCCTTTTGTTTCAGTCATCCTCTCAGCAGAAACCTGAAAGTTTATGGCGGTTCCCTTCCTTGGGGGAGGGGGAAGCCTTAGCTCTGCCAAATGGAATAACTTGCCTTTGGATGCTTGCAAAATCAAGCCAAGTCAGTTTTAAACCTTTATTTTCTTTTATTTGGTCCTGAATTTAAAAAAAAAAAAAAAAAAAAAAAAAAAACACAGGCCTGTTGGATAGACAGCCCATATGCATTTCCCAGCAGCCAACCCCTTCACATTGCTAGGCAGACAAGCTTTCATTCAACAGTTTACTTTTAAAACAGGCATTTTTCTCCTTTAGTCAGCAAAGCCCATTTTCACACTTGTGGTGAAAAGCTGGCATTTCTTTTTAAAAATGTGGGTTTTCTTCTTCAGCCATAGTTATTTATTGTATGTAAGAATTAGTTTGAAGCATTGAAGTTGACATGGCCCAGATAGCTGGAGTTCCTTTGAACTACTGATTGTTGATACTTTGTGAAGAAAATGAACGCGTTCCCATCCCCCCCCACCCCCCGGAGCGGGTGAAAGTGGAATTCCGTGTTGATTTCTCTCAGTTGGTTTGACAGGGCCTGTCATTCAGAAATCATGCTTGGTTTTGCTGAAGCACAATCGGGTATAATGGGCATGGCAGGGCTTTATTAATAACAGCAGTTTAATGAAGAGCAGGTGAAAATAGCGTTAGCAGCATTATTTTAAAAGTGAAAAAGTTTCCTTTTTAATGGGGATTTTGGGCTTGCAGCAAGGCAATGCTGCTTTTTCACTTTATTCCATTTGTATATGTTAAAACACACTGGCACGCTCACTCAGTGTGTCCCCTTGTTCCATGCTGCCTAATGTATGCTTAGCAAGACGGTGCAGCCATCTTTTTGTTGCTGCAAAACGCAGTTTTAAGGCCATGATGCTCACAGGAGCCAGCGCAACCATTTTGCTGTTTCTGCACAAATGCAGCTTGGTTTTGGGGAAATTCTGTTCAGTGGGTCAATGTAGCCCACAGTTTACAACATTGAAGGGGTCAACTTCTTACCCCTCCCCGTTCACACCATTTTCACATAATGAGGATTTCACAACTGGATCACTCGATGGGGGATAAATCAGATGGGCCTCAACAGGTTTTGGCAAGTTGGGAGACCTCTTCTCGGAGATGAATGTGCGATCCTTTGAGAAATGCAAGCAGGACTTGGACCTTGAAGAGGGAGACGGACTGTTACCTTCAGGTCCAACACTGGGCTTCACATCCATTGCATCGGAAGGCGGCAACTAGGGAACTCACTCCGCTGGAAATGATATACCAACTCCCAGCCAAATCTAATGGGTTAATCTCCAAGATATATAAAGCACAGAGCACGCCGGAGCATAGGTCCTACTGTGAAAGTTGGGAGCAAGAGGTGGGAGAAACACCAGTCAGCTGAGGTGTGGGTAGAGGTATATAGGGCTAAAAACACTCATTTCTGCTCACACATAGCCAGAACCCAAATGAAGATCCTGGCTTGGTAGCACCAAACACCGTCCAGACTGCACTCAATTGACCTGCGTATGACTGATAAATGTTGGAGGGTTTGGGAAACAGGCTTCATATCCTCAGGGGCTGCCCAACGATACAAAGCTTCTGGCTGGGAGTGAAATTTAGAATGACGGTCTTGCTGGAAATGGAGATCCCCGCCTGATCAAATTATCTGTGTACTAGGAGCCCTGGGGGACACAAGCAGCTGTGCGACACTGGCAGATCGAAACTCATTGCCCTTCTGTTGTTGCAGGGCAAACTGACCATTCCAGAGAGATGGAAGCAACCAACAACCCCCCCACAGTGGCCCTTTGGTGGAACACCAAAATTTGGCACAATATGGCAATGGAGAAATGTACGGCTAGTGCCAGAGAAGCATTGTTGACGTGGATAACAGTGTGGCCCCCCCATTCATTGATTACAACAGATTATCCTGCCCAATACACCATCCAGCACCAAACCTTTTAGATTTACCTAAAATAAAGAAATGTGCACAAAAAGGAAGTTGCCCGATCTCCCTTCTTATTGTTGCAATACCTACAGTGGTGATGTTTGTAATGGATTGGCGGGAGAGAAGGGGGTTCAACAAAGGAACTATTCTTAACTTGTTTACTGAATTAAGGAAATAGTAAGCAGTTGTGAAAACTATTAACATTTTATCTTTTATTATTTTTTTAACACTCCTCTAGGATCTTTTTAAGGGCCTTTTGACCTGAATGCTCAACCCAAAGCTAATGCTTTGTCTTTATCTCCCGTGTGTCGAAAAAAAATCTACAAATGTTGTGAAAAAAGTCTACAGTTATATCACAAGACAAGATTACCAACTTCTCCCTTCCCAATAAAGAGAAGAAATGAACCAGGGTACTTTGGCTCCCGATGTATCCCAATCTCTTATCACTGAAACTAGCTCTGTTTCTAATCACTCTTGCCTCATTCAACAAGTACAGACCTCATACCAAGGATCCAAACCCATCCACCACAAAAAATGCTTTTCTTTAATTTACAATCAATAGTGTCAGAAATTCAGGAACTAAGCCTATTTCACCCGTTTATGGGGATCCAGTGGGAGGAGTTATCAGATTTGAAGAAAAGAAAAAGACAATTAAATGACTATTTATAGAGATGGACTATTCATGTTTCCTTTGATTCCTGCACATTCTGAGGACATTGACTGGGTTAACGTTCCAGACTTTGAGGGTGAGCTAGTTAGTGTTCCATTTTTACTCATCGATTGGTGTGGGATCAATTGGGCCATTTTCAATCAATGGGCTTCGATATTCACACTCTAAATGGCCCTTATTAAAACATTTTGTCCCAAATAACAATTGCAATAGTCAAACCTCTAGGAACAAACAATCTTCTCAAGCCATACTTCCATCACTCACCATAACACGCAAATTAAACGGGAATGGGGGAAAATGGAGAGTGCTCAGTGCAAACGAAATTGGAATTTATTCCAAAAAATGATGAAGATTGGGGTCTCGGCTTGCATCTGCTTTCAGAGAAGACAGTAGAACAGACATCATTGATCATCGTCTTTATCATGGATCAGTGGTGGGTATCAAAACATTGTAAAGATCAGCAACTCTTCACCGTTAGAGTGTTCTATTGCTTTTTCAAGAGACGATACTTCCAACACCCACACTTATTGAAGGTTAACAGGTGTTTTCTAAAGAAGCTAAAAGAGATGCTAAGGGGTGCCCCAGTCAGGGCTCCATTATTGCAATCGGTCTAAAATTGGGTTAGACTTCTTCTCATATACATACTGCACTTGACGGTTAGCTAGCATTTGAATTACTTTTGAGTGCCCATGAGGGTATGCATGAAATCCCAATTTTAAATTTATATTGGAATTCCACAATCATTGATAATTTATGTAATAAAATAACTTTCGATAATTGGTTAGGATATGGGCACCCTAATAGCATCATTATAGCAAGTGACATTCTCTATTCACATCATCCAGTATCAATGAATACTTCACTGTTTTTTTCAAATTGTTTTAACTCTGCCTCTGGGAAAAGGGCCCAATTACGGATGGGTTTTCTTGAGTCTTGGGGCTTTAATTGCTTCTTCCACCTATTAGGCCTTCCCATGAAAGGGTTAACACTTGGAAACCAGGGCATTTCTCATCAATTATTATGTTTTTCGCTCTGCTTTTATCTACTCAGTCTTCTCCAGTAGACTGACTTCCAGGGCTTTTGTGATCGTGCTAGTATATTCTTCAGTTTCAACATTAAATCTTCAGGTCTCCAATTAGAGCCTACTCTGGCTTTTGTTGATCCATGCAGAGGAAGTCTCAATGTAAAATGGAATTGGGTGTCTTTAAAGGATGTTTAAGTTGGAACGGAGTAATCGACTGAATGAGGCATCGGTGAGGTTCGATTATTTATGTTGTAATAGGAATTTCAGTACTTTGCTTCATTCTTGTTTGGCCAAAATATCTGGTGAGGGATCCATTTGAGCTCCCAAACAGATGGCTTGTGTATTGAACAGGCTAAGAGGGATGAAAGGGAAGAATTATTCCTTTTCAATCCTTTTCCAACTTCAAATCATATAAACAGGAAAAAAACACATGACCTGTCAGTCCGAAGGAATTTTTAGCTAAAGCCCCATTTTTTCCCTCCAGATGAAAGAGCACCAAAAAATGTTGTACTGATGCAAGGGAAAAAATGTTTCAGCTTTCTGGGAAATTATTAATTGATCCATGTCGTCAAAAGAGTGTTGTACCGTTAGCTTTATTAAGGAAGGTAAACGGGTAGATCATTTGAAAACCATTTATGCTCCAGTCATGCCAAGGATTTCTTGTAGCAAGGTCTTAAGGACCAAATTGGTTAAATGGGTTGGTAGTTTTTCCATGGATGACAAATTGGGTGCCATCATAAAAAAAGCTAACAGAGTCGCAGGACCTAATCATATAGTCCCACTTACCATCAAGTTTAACGCTGACCTTAGTTCTTACATTTTGAAAAAAGTTTTTTGGGAGATTATTCCAATATCTTAGCATACCTCTTACATTATCCCACTGTGTGAAAAAAGGAGGATTGAAATTATCTTAATTATTGCAATTTTGCGATCATAGATGCCTGCAGTAAAATCTTTGAGTCTCTTCTACTTGAAGAACGAGCAGATACAATCGAGTCATCTTTCCAAATTCGATTTTGCCAAAATCTAGGTACTTCCATAAATGGGACTATTCTCTCTCATATCCAGGTGGTGAGAGATTATTCCTTTGGGCTGGCTGGGGGTTGGCGTTCTTAACAGTCTTGGGTTTGGAGAAAAACGACAAAAAAAAAATACAAAAAAAAAAAAAGGAAGCTGGGCCTAGTAATACTCCATTCCATTCCATTCCATTCCAAATACAGCAATGTGTCATGAGCTGGGCCCTACGTCCTTGGATTGTAAAGATGGGGTGGGGGGTGGAGGGGGGATTGGGAGACTTACTTTCTATGCAAAAATAATAGATCTTCCACTCACTGGGTTTTCTCAATCAAGTGATGATGAATAACCCCATTCCCTCTTTCACTGATTTTACTAGAATACAAAACAATCTTACTTGAAATCGACTCAAATGAGAGAGAATTGATAGGGTGAAAACTTAGAGGATTGAGATTATGAAATCCAACAGAAAGTGTAAACTTTGTAGATAGGAAACCTTAGAAACCATTAGCTGTACCAATTTTCACAGCAATGTAGTTATATACACACACAGGATGTCTTGTTACTCGATTGTGCTCAATGATCACTGTCTGGACAGATTTTAATAGAAATGTGATAGATTTCAACAAGGACATGCGAATACAAATGTGTAATACACATTACTGTGCCAACTACTTTAAGATATTATTGTAAAGAAAAAACAACCGAGATGAACAGCAATGTTCATATGTATTACTAGGCAGAACATCTTCCCTTTTGCGTGGCAACAATATGCATAAATACATTTTGAGGGCGTTCTTCTCGGATGGCCGCAGACGTCACCAGCAAGGGCGTTCTTTTCATATTTGTACTGCCATGGCAAACTATGTTAGCGCAGCCATGTCCGTCTAGCCGTTACCACAAGATGGCCATGGCGATAACGGGTGAGTTGCAATGACAAGTGAATCAAAATTTATTAGAACGCTTCACACAACACTTACAATACATCACTGAGTTGCAGAACAGGTGTAACGATCCAACGGGAAAATATAGGGGGTGAACAATGCCTTAACGTTCAGGCTTCAGCCAGTTGACACAGACTCCTTCCATCCAAAGTTGAAGGCTCCCATTTACATCTTCAAACCATTTTATCATTCTGCTGCTTAAGAACCTCAAGCAACGTATAATCCTCCGGGCTACACAGGCGGCCTTATTATTCCTTCCTTTGTTTTCTCCCTGTGTCCATTTGAATAGAAGTGCTTCACTGTTGCTCTCTTATCTTTGCATATTTTATAATTTGACAAGTGAGGTCAGAAAAATCGATGGAACACAATTAAATGCATATTAATATGAAACCATCATTTGTATGCAGTTCCACAAAAATGTTGGATTGACAAAAGCGCCTTTGTAGAGTAGATTCCAAGATAGATTATTTAAGCAATATTACACAGGCGTGGGGGCGCATTACCAGGCCTGGTAATGCCCTGGGGTCATAGCTACAGGGAGAAGTGCAGGCCTTAACGAAGCACCATGCATTAGCCGACAAGGTAAATGCCCTCCATTTTACCAGGGGTACTATAATATTTTTTCTCGCGCTGGGAAACGGCGTGGCAACAGTTTCTGAACTTCAGGAAAAAAAAATGGCTGTCATGGATCAGGGAAAAATTACTACATGTAGTCCCTACTCCCTTTACATGGCAGCAAAGTCTGAGAAAATGAACGCAGGACGCAGCAGACAAGTCATTGTGGGGCAGGTAACAATTCGGCAAGGGCCGATGAGATTGCTTGTTATAAGATCATTGTCCCTCGCCAGGGTGTATGTGTGTGTTGTGTGTGGGTTTGCGGCACAAAGAGGTGTTCCTTATTCAATTCCACACAGTGTCACCAATCTGCACCAGATTTTGCATGGATACCTGCTATGACTCTCTGGATATTACTGGCTACATGACATTTGGACACCCCATCGCTTTCCCGGATTTCAGCAAAAGTAAAAATGTGTTTGTGGCCTGCCGACAAAGCCGTAAACCATGTTCAACGGGAAGGGAAAGAAATAATGTTTCTCAACCGGTCCCGATGCTATGAACAAAACTTGAGGCGGGGCCTCCAAAACCATGTTTCAAGGTCCTAGGAGGCACGATTTCAGAGATATTTGCACAGCAACAAACTGCACCACACCAAGGTAAGGCAGAACAGCAACCTACAGGATCAATAATTTTCAACAATTAATGAGAGTTTTATGTCGGTCTACAAGACCAGTTCGGAAAACAGGTCTTTTGCTATTATTATATATTCACAGGATTATAAATTTCCCAGATTTTATAAACCTTTTGACATTAAATGGAGGAAGTAAATGATACCCGAGTCCAAGTTTTATTCAATGAATCACTAATGAGGAATACACACACAAATTAAGAATCACAAGAATTATTCCAAATCTATCTTGAAATCTACTATCACGTCGATAGGAGCTTTTGTCAATTCAACATTTTCTTGAGATTATATATCATGTTATTGAACATTTGTATAGCACCTTATGTACCATTGGTATAATCTCAAAGCGCTGTGGGTTGAACTCACTCGGGCAAGTGGAGAGTGTAGGGTAGTATAAAGTGCTTAGGTGCACTCAGTATGTGTGCAGTCAGGGTGGTTTTCACAGTGTGATGCGGCATTATAATGTTAGGCGTGGTGTAGTGGTTGAGTGAGGTCAGTAGAATGTATGCAGCAAGGCCATTAACCTCGAAGTCTGCATTCTGGCGGTGGTGGAGCTCGTGTATGGTATGTGTGCAGTTAAGCTGATTTTTTTCATGGGGTATACTGGGTTCTCAACACTGTAGGTGTTCATGGAGTTGTATAGGTTTGTGTGCAGAGGTGTATAGGTATGTGTGTATAGGTGCATTGTACTGTTTGTTGGTCTAGAGGAGAGGGTGAGCGCATTTGCGTGCGCTGGTGGGAGAACCCCTGTGCCCAATTTCCTTCCAGTGCGCGCTGCGCTGATCGTAACTGTTCTAATGGTTCGGAGCATTTTTCTCAGAAAGAAATTCTCTGTCCAGTGAGGGGTTTGTGCTGAATTACCAGGTCCGCGGTGGTTGTTCCCTGCTTGGCAGTCTCATCGGAGTTAAGTTGCCCTATTCCTAGTCTTTATTGGGTTAATCAAATTGCAGTTCTATGGTCAACCCTGTGTCCCGGTGAGTCTGCCATGGTTTACTGGATGATACCTTCTCATTGTGCAGTTAAGTCCACTTCTGTTCTATCGGACTTACGAATACTACCTAGATTCAATGACTGGTGTTCAGTGGACCCAAGGACCAGCAACAGCTACTATGGTCCTCCCGGTGTCTTGCTGGGTCTCCAGATTGCTTATAGGATTACATCTTCACAGTGTGCAATTACTTCAGCTCTGTTCTATCAGACATACAAGTACACCCTAGGTTAAGTAAATACTGGTACTCTGAGAGCCCAAAGGTCAAGCAACAGATCAGGCATTGATGTTTGTGGTGTGTGACTGGCATTGTTGGTGTGTGGTTAGAGTGTGGATGACAGGAAGACGCACCTCAATGTCCCTTGCAGAGTTTGCCTTGCCAGATTCCTCACCCGCTTCAGAGCGTATTCCCTTGAAGTGGAACAGTGTCAGTCTGTTTCTAAAGCTCAGTTATAAGTGTTAGTGGGCCCATTTTCCAGGTCCCGGGTAATTGTTTATAGCGGGTGGATGGGTGTTACCGTCATAGTTTATGGTTTGAAATTGTGGAATTATATTGCATCACTGTCCCTTCAGGGAGCTAGGTGTGCTAGAGAACTTGTCAGATTGGAAGGTCAAGTGCCTATCTGCAAGAGAAAAGACCAAGTCCGACCAAGCATAGTTGATACTGCGGCCCAGGTGAAGGAGTTCATTGCAGATCAGGGTAACCTGACTTGATCAGATACCATCTAGTATACGTGGTGAAAGACATGATTCGGCCCAGTTGTAATGTTTGCAACATAAGTGCTACTAGGCTCTGGGATTGTAATTCGGCTAATAGCCAGGTAAGTGAGTTTGACATCTCCTGGACTGATAACGCAGTGCATACTTGGAGGAAGAAAATGATCAAGCTCAGTCAAAGAACATAAGTGCTGTTAGGAGACAAGGCATTTGTTTCCAGATAGATATAAACATCTCCTGGTCTTAGGATGTGGTGTGTGTCTGGTTGAGGACAGTGAGCAGGTCCAATCATAGCACAAGAGCATAAGCATTATGTCTCGGGTTTGGAGTTGTGGGCATTAACATTGTAGCGTGGTTTGGGGTGGCACAGTCAGCTTGGTGCAAGGGAGCTAAGCCATCAGTTGTTAGTGTTGAAACGGACTAATCACTAGAGCCGGCTTCCGTGCCCCAACTGTTTGTATCCTCTGTGTGGATGCAATTCTAGCTAATTCTGGCCATTGGCATCCAAGTGGTCCCTTACATTATTTAGGGAAAGAGCCAGGTTTTGAGTGCTCACTGGAAAGCCATCTGGTCTTGGCTGTGTCGAATGTGGAGAGGCAGTGAGGTCCACATGTTGGCGCCAGGGTTGAGAAGGTGGACCATCCAATCCCGGCTGAATTGGAGGCAGAAACCATCAGAAGGAGGGCCGTGCTTGCGGGAATAGACCTGTATTGCTGCACATCATGATCTCAGTTTTCCCTGGGTTCAGAAGGAGATGGTTACTTGTCATCCATAAGTCAATATCAGTGAGACATGCTATTAGGTCAGGGCGAGGATCGGGGCTCGATTTGGGAATTCTCAGGATGATACGCGTCATCGTCGTAGTTAGAGCAGGGGAGGTTGTGAGAGCAGATGATCCCTGGCCAAGAGGTAATGTAAAGGTTGAAGAGAAGGTAAGCGGCAGGCATCTTGGGGTACACCAGTGTTCACTGGGCGAGCGGTGGAGAGGAAAAAAGGGGAGGAAAGCTATTTGCTGTCTGTTATTGAGGAATTAAGCAATCCAGTTGACTGGGAATCTCAGATTCCTAGAGAGTGTAGTCTGCAAGGAGGATCATGTGGTTAATGGTGTCGAACGCTGCCGAGAGGTCAAGTAGTGCTGCGCATCATTGTGTCTGCAGGGACAGAGTTTGTCCCAGATCGAGATCAGTATGGTTTCTGTTCACTGGCATGGTCGGAAGCCTAATTGCATGGGGTCTAGGAGGCTGTTGGATTCGACGAAACAGTTGCGCCAAGAGTATGCAAAGAATCGGGTGTTGGCGATAGGCAGGTGTTGGGCAGGGGTTAGGTTGTAAGGTTTGCCATTAAGGGTGGCTGTCCTGTCTAGGGCTGTATTGTGGAAGTGTTCAGAGAGGGAGTCGCAGAGCGTTTGCGTGGAGGTGGTCAGGGCAGAGGTCCAAGCAGGGTTCAGGAATTCTGTGATGATCCTGTGGAGCGCTTCAATCCTGCTGCAGCAGCTCAGGAATCTTATTGTAATAGGCTTTTTTGCCTTTCGGATCTCCGATTTGTCGGTTTGGTGATGGTGAGCAGCCCTGCAGAGAACGTGTGTAATGTGCCTTTTTACGCATGCAATTATGGCAAATGGGGATGATATCATTTTCTACTGCGTACCATGTACGCTTTAATTTATTCATTAAAAAAAAATATATATACACTTTCCACCACTAGATGGCACTGTAACGTTTCTTTTGTCAGCAGCATAGCCTTTCTTACACAGGATGATGAATTTACAACTGAAAGACCAAATCTGTGACAGCTAAGCAAGCAACGCAATAAAGCATGCACCCTTTTAAAATGTGTTCATACCCATAACGTCTAATAGCTTGATATGCCAAAAAGTAAAGTTTGCTTTGATGTCCTTAGTTGAATATTCTTTATTAACCATACATAACACGCTGGAAGTTTGTGACAAATCTCGAAACCTAAGTGAGGTTATGGCACAACTTACTTTTTGGGGTGTTTTTAAAGCGCTGAAAATGAAGTGGGTAAATCCAGGATGTTTTGCCTTTTGCATCTTCTAGTTTTCAATGCAGAATGTGGAAATGGTATGTAATGTTATTTTGCATTTATATATCGCCTTATATACCACTGGTATGGTCTGAAGGCGCTGGTAGGTTGAACGCCCTTGGGAACCGAAGTTCAGTTCAGTAGAGGGAGGAGGGAGGAGGGAGTAGAGAGTCAAAGGTGCGTGTGCGCACCAGGTATGTGTGCAGCTTGTGCGGTATTCATGTAATAGCTGCTTCTTAGCGGTAGGTGTGGTGGTTGAGGGATCAGGAGTATGTGTTCGCTCGGGCAGGATTTATCCAGACCGGATGTGGCTGCGATAGGCCTGAGGAGAATGCCTGGCTGGGGGTGTGTAACCAGCAGTGTTTACATAGAGTGATGTGGAGAATGTGGCGGATGTTGGTATGAGACCAGTTATAACGAATGGTGTCATAGTATCTCTGTGTTCTAGTTGAGGGGTGGTGTAAGGAGAGAGTAAGCATATGATGGGTTATATGGTCATTCAAACGTTTTCTGCATTCCAAACCATACTATGTACTTCACGCAATTCTGTGCGCTCCAGTCTGTTCCTTGCACTCCTATCCACTCCATGCACTCAGTCTGTTCCCACATTCAGGCGTTTGTCCATACTTTAACCCCTCGCGTGCATTACACCTTCATTTGCTCTACGCATTCACCCACCCTACGCAATCATCTGTTCACCCCCTCCCCGCGCGCACACGCTCTATGCGTCCATGCATCCGTTTCCAGTGCTCATCCGCTCCCCGCGCACATACCCGCCCCGCTCCCATCCCTGTCCCGCGCTCTTCTGCTCCCCGTTTTGTCTAGATTTGATGCGGGCTAAGCTTGAGAATTCATCTAAGTGTGGCATATGCTAACAATCACATTTCTGTCTAGATTTGGCGCGGGCAAAGCTTGAGAGTTCCATCCAAGTGTGGCATATGCTAACAGTCACATTTCTGTCTAGATTTGGCACGGGCTAAGCATGAGAGTTCCATCTAAGTGTGGCATATGCCAACAATCACATTTCTGGCTAGATTTGGCACGGGCTAAGCTTGTGGTTGTCTCCGGGTATGGTACTAGTTAACATTATACTGCAGGAAATGTTTGCTGTCCAGCTATGAATAGCTTTAGGCTGGTGGTCACATATCTCTCTAATAATGCATGAAGTCAGTAGCAGTCTAGGCCATTGAAAGGTAAGTTAGAGTGACAGGAGCTTTCTGGAGTAGAGTAATTGCTCTACCCTCTAACCATGCCAACACTTAGTTTCGTCGGAGTCCAGTGGCTTCATTGGCTTCCCCTCCTGACACCTGCAGACACATCTTGGAACTGCCAATGTGGGGGCCGCCCTTGTCTTTGGGCCCTTAGCCGCAGGGGCTGCCGGGCAGTGGGCTGCACAGGGAGGAACAGGTAAGGCCAGGGAGGTGACCAATCACTGGAGGGGGGAGGGCTGGGAGGCGGCATTGCACTGAGGGCGGCGAGTCACCAGGCTCCAGTGGGGTCAGGGATATCAGCCAATCGGAGCGGGGGCGGGCCTAAATAGCAGGAAGGAGCGGGGATGGAAAGCACGGCACACAGGGCCTGCGGGCAAAGTTAGATTACATTTTGGGCCGAAATGGGGTCGCAGGACCCTACAGGGCTCACCAGCGTCATGGATCCAATACAGACTGAAGGGATTCCTGCAAGGCCTCCTTTCCATCTTTAACAATGGCTAGGAATCCTTCCCTTTCCTCCCCTTCTGCTATGTGCTCCCACAGAGTGTACGAAAATGTTGCCAAGGCATATGTGGAGTTGGCTGATTTTAACGCCATACTCCCAGCTGAAAATACCTTGCATGCTCAACCATCCACACTCTTGTCGTCCCTATCCGGAGGGATAGAAGGGTATGCCACTTTATTTGAAGCTGTGGCTGCCTGGACCACCAGACTCTTGGGAGTGGGGTGTTTAGACAGGAAGCCGGGGGTCGCTACTGGAAGGGTGGTATTTTGAAGGGATCCGGAGTCTCCGAATTTTTGGCCACCCTATTTTGCAAGGCAACATGGAAGGGTAAAAGCGGATCTTCGGTGGGACCATGCATGATCCAATAGATTGGTCAGATCATCCTGGATGAACTGAGTTGGTGGTCTAGCCCATCATAAATATTCAACCACCTTTGTCATTAGTTGACGTATAAGGGACTGGCATGTTCCCCTGGTTGTGGCCTGCCAAAATCTGTTTCAGGCGAAGTATCAATGCCACTTGCATTATGTAAGGTTTCCACCAGGTCCCTCATCCTACTTTCCTCAGCAATCAGGTATTCTGGGACATTTGGGGTGCCATATTCCAGTCCAAAAGGAACATTCTCCTCATCAGATCTCTCCTGTTCTTCAAATATTAAAGTTAAGGATTTGAAAAATTCTTTCCTTGGAATAGGTTTAAAAACCTTTTCTGGGAGAGGTGCACGAGTGGAACCTGAAGGCATTACAGCCTTCTCTTTTGCTGTTAATTTTGCCAAATGTGATATTATAAAAACAGTGATATTATTTTGGCACACAATTCTGCTATAAGGATTTACATTTTATGATGCTTTACTATGCAAGTAAACTCTATAGCACAGTATTATTGTAGGTCTTGACACCCAAAACAAAAAGTTCTGTTCCAAGTAAAGCGCGGAAGAAGGTGGCCATGCCCAAATTGAAAGAGCGGGTTAAAAGCCTAGCTTCGCTGTTTAGCCTAAGTGTGTGTGATGCTAGGCAAGTAATGTAATCTCACCCGGACTTCAATTGAAAAAATGGAGTGCTTATAAGTTTACACCCTTACAAAAGGACAGTTTTAATAAGTGTAGGGACACATTGGTGTATACTGGTGCTCCTCTGCTAGTGGCTCCAATACTGCTGCAAATAATTGCCATATTGATGCACTGGCCCTCCCCATCCTTGTAACACTGGATTTGACAGGCAGACAGTGTCACCAGCCAGTCAGTGCATCAGAGATTCTAGTATAGCGGACTGTGGTTGAACCAACATTACATTTTCTCCCCTGTTGCTCCCAGCCACTGAAGGTGCTTGGGGCGTCCAGAGTACTGGCCCACACTCTGCAATGCCCTGTTATGCTAGGATATTGAGCCTTTCATTGCACACCATCTGCCATTTTCACACTTTCTAGGACCTTCAGGTTCTGCAAGAAGTGGGTGTTTCAAACTCAAAGGAGAGAGCAGTTAAATTATTGTAGCATTAAAGCTGCACTACAATATTCTTATTACAATGAGTAATAATGTTAGATGCCCCTACACAAGTTTGCCATTCCTCCACAGTCTCTTAAATTAGTGCCTCTCCCAACATTTGAAGGGTTTGCCCCAGCCTACATTTTAGCCTAGGTGCACGCCTGGATGTGGGCACTTGCATTTTGATAGGCAGAGAGTTGAGGGAAGTCTTTCCCCCAAACTGGCGGTGTTAAAGTTTTACTGTGTGCGCTCAGAAAAATGTACTTGAACAAACGCAGTAAAACTTTAAAGCTGTTACTTTCAAGAAAGTCTTCCATCACCTTTCTGCATATTGCGCTTTAAAATATACTATTCAATAGTTGTTCCCCACACCAGACCATGGGAGGAGTTGGGTAGAACAGTGGGGGCAGAGCCTCCAAGTTTGCCCTGCCTATTTTCTGAAGTGGCCCCTCCCATCACGACTTAATTCCCCCTCCTGCCCCCGAAATGTAGGTTTTGTTTTGCCACTGCATGGGAGAGAGGTCAGGTAGGTCAGCTTACTCTCAAAAGCCACCAGCCACCCCCCACCCCCTACCCCTCCCCTCAAAGTACTGAAATAAAGGGGCAGAAGCCAACACATCTGCAATTATTCCTTTACTTGCTGCCTGTTGTAAACCAGTTCTGTAATGTATAATTTATAAAGTTATGCTGGTTGTAGTAAGACATGCGCTTGCTGTTGTGCTATACCACGAGGGATGGGCCATTACCCCATGCAAGGATGAACGGTTCCATTAGCCTGAACTGAATGTATTTGCCAATAGCACATGCAGGGAGGCCATGTGCCACTGGCGCATACAGAAAAGAGATGCTCAGTTAGCATGTGCAGAGAGGAGATGTTCTGCTGCATGTGTACGGAGGCTAGGCCAATAACAGGTCGAAAGGGAGTAGGTGTTCTTACATAGCGCTTTTAGCCAAATTCCTTCAGCTTTTAAGCACTGTGGTAACTGTTATTATCCCATTTCGAATGTTACTTGATTTATTTCAGTAAAACAGAGCAGAATGCCAGGGGAGCACTCTTGAGCATTGTGGTGAGGGGCTGGCAAGGACATGTTCAAGTCAGGCTGAATAAGGAAAGGGGGAGGAGAGAAGAAAAAAAAAAAAAAAAAAAAAAAAAAAAGAATCTGGTACATCTGGCCCCAGTACATTTTGCCAATTTCCAGCACTGATAGTAACTTGTGTGAACGGTCAATGTTCATTATTGCATTTCTTGTAAGAAAGAAGCAACTCCTCTGCGGTCTTCCCTCTGCGCCACACCCATCAAGGCTTTGTCACGTAATTGGAACTTGGGAAGTGCAGGCCGCCATCCTGCCCAGTAGCTTTCCACCCGTTCATTGGATGAAACGTTTCAGCCTGTGCAGCAGGGAGCCTTGCCGTTAAGACTGGCAGAGAGGAGATGTGCTGTTATAGCATGGGCAGAGGAGATGCTACGTTAGCACTCACAGAAGAAATGTCCCCATAGTATGTATTTAGTAAAGATGTGTCATTTGCACGTGCCATGGAACAGAAGGGCAATTGGCATGCTTAGCCGAGATGTGCTGTTAGCATGCAAAGCCGAGATTATGCTGTTAGCATGTGCATAGACAGGATGTGGAGTTTGCACATGCTAACTGCACATCCTGTCACTGCACAGGATGTGCAGTTATTATGTGCAGGGATGGGATGTGCAGTTAGCATGTGAAGAGAGGATGCATCCCATTAGCATGTGCGTAGAAGGTATGTCGTTAGCATGCACATCTCTATGCACATGCACGCAGTTATCACACATATACAGGGAGTTGTCCCACTAGTATGTGCGCAGAGAAGATGCACCATTAGCAGACGAGAAGATATGTGCCAATAGCATGCGCATATTAGAGATGGAGGTCACTATGGGTGGAGATATGTCCTGTCAACATGTACAAATATCAGGCTTGCTAAACAGAACCGGTTCTATCAATATGTGAAAACAATGTCTGCCATTAGCATATGCATAGAGATGTGCTGTTAGCATGCGCACAGTTTAAAGGTGCAATTTGCACATGCAAATGACAAATTTGCTCTTCAAATGCTAACAGCACATCTCTGAAAATGCTGAAAGTAGATGTGCCTTTACCATGTGCACAGAGTACGTGGCATACTCAGTGTGTGTCAAGAGGAGATGCGCAGCTAGCATGATGCAGAGGAGAAAACTAATTTTTACTCTTGAAATTGCATTTACTCTTGAATTTGAAAAATCATGCATAAAATACTCCCACCTCAAAATCTTATCTGGAGCACTGATGGTGGGTTAACACTGACTTGCTTAGAGGGGTTCTGGAGGCTCGGCATTTGCGCTCGAGGGAGCGATTTTGGGGTTTGAATGCCTTCAGGTGGGGGGTGAACCACTTGGTGGTTGGTCCTTTGCAGGAGGGAGCAGAGTTGAAGGAAGGAGATTTGTTTAACCAGTAGTCAAAGGACTCAATGGATACAGGTTTATCTGTGGCAGGGAATGCAAGGAGTGTGGGCTTCAGCCAGGTTAGGTAGTACCCTCACCTCGCTCCAGCATTTGAAATCACATGGCGGAATAGGGGTGGGGCCTTGGGAGGTGTGCGGAGAGAGGAGTATGGCCGAATTGTCTGTCCAGATGAGGTTTTGGGGTGGATGCTGAACCAAGGTCGGTGGAGCTTAAAAAAAAAAAAAAAAAAAAAAAAAATCGCATCACGGGTGTGGCCTGCAATGTGGGCGGGTCCTGTGGTATGCTGGTTATGGGCGAGTGCCTCAACTATCGACCATGTTGTTGGGCATGTCAAACCAGAGCGCTGGTTGGTTAGCTAGTGTGGTCGCTAGGGAGACGTAGGGGCTGTTGGCAAAATGTCTGTCATACCCAGGTGGCCTACAGACCAGTAAGAAGCTGTGTGAGAGAGCAAGCAAAAGCTATTTTGACTAGAAGGGATTTGCAGTTAGCTGTGCTGGGCTGAGTTTCCGCGAGTGTGAGGGGAAATGTGAGGTTTGTGGAGGATGGCTACTCCGCCTCCTCTGAAAGGTCTGCATGATCAGTATTGGGCACACACTGTTATTTTGTATGGATGACTAGCAACCAGATAATCCTGATACATTTTAGTCATTATCGCATTGTAGGAAAACGCATGTCTTCAATACTCTTGGATTTCAGTGTACTTTATATGCATGTTGAAGCACTACAAAGCTCACATCAAACACATGCACTGTCATGCACCGTCAAAAACCCATCAGGAACTACATGAAGGGTTCCACATTGGACTAATCGGAGAACTGACATTTTGTAGTTTACATTTAGAAAAACCTGGCATCTTTTAAAAGGAATTCAAGTTGCAGTATTACTTGCAGGCATAGAATCCTGAATTGTTTTGTAGAAGCTGCCCCAAGGAGGCATCAGTCATATACACCTCAAAACAAAGACAACGCAGCTCTTGCTTCCCGCTACAAAAATATGTCTTGCAAATGAAATCTACCTTTGCCAGTGACAGCGCACTTGCATTTCAATGCAAAACACAATCAATTACATCATTAACTACTTGATATCATTTGGAGTACACCAAGCCACATTTGCATGCCTCACTAGCGATTGTCACCTGATCATTTACTCATGGCAGTGAAAAAATGGTGCACTGTGGGCATGTGGAGACAATACAAGGAGCGTGTGATCTTAGCAGCCTGCAACAAGTGTGTACACCAGGAACCAACACTTAATGTCTGCCATAAGATCTACCTAACTACACTTTCTCACTCAGCCCCCTCTGAATTGTACACAATTGAGAATCATCCCATTGGCTATCTGACCACAGGTTTTCAACTCACACCACACACCATCTGCACACTTGGGATATTTAACACAGAATAGTGCCACCTGGCCAAGTTCGGGTTGAACAAAACCTAAACACATTAGCAGCATAGCGCAAGTTCTTCCAGTTATGGCTGTGAATGTTAATGTACATCAATATCCGCAAAGTATCCAATTGCTGCACTTGTGATAACAAGTGAAGATTAATTTGATTCAATAAGGTGAGCTTGGGTAGAATGTGTGGCCAGACAATATTGCTAATGTGATTAAGCAAAGCCCAATTGATCTCGACTCATATCAACAAAAGAGGAACACAAAACTGTCCATGAACTACAGTCAGGGTTTGAAATTGTTGGAAGGTTGTTAGCTCCACTTTATAGCCTAGAAGAACCTGGTTAGCTCGATACCGGAAACGGACAGGCAGTGCTTCCAACGCCCAGGCCAATGGCAGGGATCGAAATTAAGATTGGATAAGCAGTAGCTAGAAGCAGCTCCTGGGTATTCAGCATTAACAGCTGGTACACCACATTCCGCAAATCTAACCTGTGCATAAGATGCACATGTATCATTTTGTCCATTATTTATGTGCCGTTATGCTTTAACTGTTGTGTGGTTGTGTCCTAATGTTAATACATGGTCCAAAATGCACCTAGTTAAATTGACATTGGTCTGCTTATTTGGCATCACTTGGGCTGGGGAGCAAAAAAAATGTCTTCTAGGCTATAAACAGGAGCTGAATACCTCCCTCAATTGGCATGGTTCACCTCAATTTTGAACCATGCCAACAACAATACCTGTGAAAACTATATATTTGGTCCTGCTTGCAAAGAAGCCAAGAAGACATTTAAAACATAATGGGTCATAGATGATGCAGGTTTCAAAACTGATGGGAGCCATTTATCGTCTGCGTGTAGCCTGTCAAGTTTAAAACCAACTTCTATTTTTCAATCGCTGCGCCAGTAAATTCAATTCAAAGAATGCCTATGTGACATTGAACCTTCGTGTTTGGAAATATGTATACAGTAGCATTAGAATGCAACCATAAAACATTTAAATCAAAATTAGTCCCATGTAAACAGACAAAGTTATAGTTTGAATCTCACGTGGAGCCCAGATTTGCTAAATGCTTTGCACTAGATCCCGGTTACTGGTTAATTCCAGATACGGAGAAGCATCTTTAAGCCGAGCCTTAAATCTTTATTTCCCAGACATATAGTCTTGTGACTATTAACTTCTTCAGGAGGTTCAATTTTATTTTTCCACAATTGTTTTAATTCCACTTTCTTTCCTAAAGATGTTCTTCTTGAAAGTTCTATATGTAAAGGACATCCTTTTTTTAATTTTACATGCAGAATGATAACCTGTCATCCATGTTAGACAGGTTTTCTATATTGAAAAATAACACTTTGGAGTCACTTAGAATCTCACTGTCTATGAAAATTGCTGCTAGACCAGAGGTCTGCAACCTACAGCTATTCAGAGGGTTTGTATTAGGACTCCTGTGATCACTCACCATTGACTATGCTGGCTAATGCGGGGTGGGGGTTTTGTAATCCAAAAAATCTGAAGAGACCAAAGTTGCAGAACCCTGAGCTAGACATTTACTATGTCTACTGGGAGGTGTGGGTGCCGTGTGTTACTGTACAATAGTATTGTTCACTTTACGTTTAACATGCATAATAGTCCGCTTACTATTTCAGGCTTAATGAAGCATGGGATGCACAAAACGCTGTGGCCCTTCATCTGTTATATAGAATTCAATGACAGTTAACAAAGACTTATTGGACGATGGTTTAACGATGCCGCCCCTCCCCCCCACCTCTTCCACTCCCCTGCGCCTACGCTCAGGAATACAAGGTTTGAATGTAAGATTCGTTAAGCAGGAACTAAACCCAGATCATGTAAGCTGTGTCAGACATCACCCAGTCAGCTTGAGCTACCAGTGAGGAACCAGGAGCGAGTAGAACGAGCACTGAAAATCTAATTTATACATGTGATGCATACTTAACGTTTGGCAATTATTTATGATCCATAATGTTTAAATGTGTACTAAATGTGACCTAATTGTATATTAACATTCTCAAACACTCAAAGTTAATGTCACATATGCATGTTTGTAAGGCACCAGTCAGATTTCTGCCAGGATCGGCTGCCGAAAAGAGGGCGTCCTTGGCCAATTCAATCTGCTCCCCAAGAGATTTACCCCTGTTAACGAGGCCAGGACAAACCCACCCGAGTAGAGAACAGGTAGTGTGGGACACCCACTGGATCTAAAACAAAACAAGGACTGGTTAGAAAAGGAATTGAATCCCTACCCACAGTTCTTCATGCTAAGTAAAAATTATTGGGGCGGAGTGGGCCACAAGTGGTTTGGCAGTGGCTGGCAGAATCTTTCTACAGTTTCCATTGAGGAGAGGAGCGGTGTGCTGTTGAACCTGCAGTTACCACTACAAATATCCCATTCCTGCACGGAGTGCAGCACAAGTGGTTTGGCAGGGGATTCAAGGGGTTGAGCGGATTTAGAATTGGACCTGTTAAAACCCAGTACTCGATACATGAAGGATAAAAAGGCACTGAAATCGAGAAGGGTGTGTGACTGAGCATACATTAAAGTCCCCAATGCTGGTTATACTGTAAAACCTGTAAACACTTTAAAAAAAAAAAAGGCCCATCAGTAACACTCGCAACACCAGTGAATAGCGTACTATATGAGGGACTTGGTTAAAGTATTCTCATTGGCGACTTGGCTGGTCATCGTAGCTCCCTAGCACCGTACACTGAGCACCCGAGGCGGTGGCTAGCCTGACTGCTACGGGGTCAAAGTAGCTGGGGAAAGAGTAATGAGAAAGGGCCTTGAAGCAGCAAACACGTTGCAGGGTTGTACGCAGAGCAAAGCCAAAGCAGAGCTTACCTTCCCGGAACCAAGGGCTAGGTATGGACACTCTGGGCACACCTAGCGGTCCAGGAATGGGGAGGCGGAACAAATGGTAACCAAAGACCCGGAAAGAGTCCTGCAAGTAACACTATTACAAAGTGATCAAAGCAAACCTGACAGTGCGCCTCACGAAAGGGTGAGGGAAGCTTCAGATAGACATTGAAGACGATAGGGAAGTAACCAACAAACTCACTAAAGAAAGGAGCCCAGAGGGAAAGAGACCTAAAGAGACGCCCAAAGAAATGGATGGGTGGCCCTAGCCACACCCACTTGCATACAGCTAGAGGCAAAAGAAGTGAGGATTCCTCCCAATAAATTGGATCTATCAGATGATGGTGAGGAAGTGGTGGAACGGCCAAGGGGAGATGCAGGAGATCGAATAGGAATTGACCAAGATGGTCTAATGTGCAAAACGCAGTGGACTGGCGTGAAGTGGACCCAGACGTAAACATTGCCACAGAGGGAACCAATCTACTGGGAGCCGCCTTAAATCCGCATGAGGTTCAGGGGTAAGAGGGCTCACAATTTACTATCTCCACCCCATGCTCCACCCCCCCCTCCCTGCCCCCCCCCCCCCCCCCCCGAGTGTGGCCCTAAAAAACGAATCTCGGCCAAGGGAACTCCTAACTAGGCAGGAAGATGGGCTGGTGCTTGGTGGCTCATCAGGGAGGAGTAGGGGGTGATCAACCTCAGAGTACCATGTCCAAGGTGGGACTCCCTCAAAAAAAAAGAAACTGGTTCGAGAGTCACCAAAGAAGCGCTTCTTCTATAACAAGACCGGTCAGAAAAGAACACTGATGGAGGCAAATGGGGCAAACCAGAGTGAGAAATTGACGTAAGACATACACAAGAAAGATCCAGTGAAGAGAAGTGAAAGGCGGTGTCATATCCAAGTATTTCAGCTAACCTGGACCTAACAGTATGCCAAAGGATGCGCAAAGCAGAGCAAATCTCTGCAATGTGTCATCAACTAGAGGCGAGCAGTCAGGGGGTCTAGGAGATGGGTACTTTAAGCCAGACTCTGGAAGGGACAGCGGAGCCAATCAGGCCACAAGTAAACCCAACATTGTATAACCGATCACGATCTGGCACAGGTGGGAGATCACCACAATTTAAATCAAAGGGGTTATGACAGACAAGCGGCGGGGGCAAGGCCCCATTCCCAGAGTTTGAGGCCCTAGGTGACCATCAAGCCTGAGGTAGTACTAGGGCAGGGGAAGAACCAGTGTGTAGGTAGACACCTAACAACAAGGTTGTCTTCTGCAATAAAGCTGAAGACTCTAAGAGGACACGCAAACCACCATGGAAGATATAGAGGATGAAACACCCATAATGGTACAGAGAAATTATGGTTTCAATTTGAATACAGTGGCAGCTATGGCTATAGTTTTGGCCCCCTTTACAAAATTGTATGAATCCTTAAGTGAGACCATAAAAGACCAAGCTACCCTTCTGGCAATGATGCATACAAAATTAATTTACATGCAGGGCTTTGTAACAAGGGACCGGGGAAACAAGAATAAGAATCTGGACCAACATGCAAAAGTCATCCAGTGCATCTTGGAAAATGTGACCAAGGAGTGAAAAGAAAGTAAAGCCTCAACCATGCTCTTGGTGACTCCAGCACTAGAGAGGACCTTAGTAAGTGCTGATAAACCAGATGTCTAGCCAGAAGACTTACCACGGGAATCCGTCATCTGGATTTGGTGGATGCCTCCGCACAAACCTATTCAGGAATAGGTTTGACAGAGGAAGACGTGGTCAAGATCCTAGAACAAAAGGCAGCATTGAGCCTTCGGGAAATGCCTATTTGTGACTCAACGGTGTGTGGGGGGGGGGGGGGGGGGGGGACAAGAATTAAGGACGGAAGGAATTATACCTGCACCCACTGATCAGGCATTGGCACATACAATTTTAACACAGACAGGGAAACTGTTCAAACAAGTAAAATCCCATGCAACAACCGAAAAAGAAAGAATATGTTGGAGGGGGAAAAGCCCAAATCCAATGCAGCAACAAAAGCAATAAAACCACTCTCAATCCCACCTTTAACAAACCAATAAAGGCTCCCATGGGGGCTAGCGAATTAAAGCACAGAGGGGGGAAAAGCAAGAGGGAAAATGAAGAAGCTGTATTTGTGAAAGTGAGTAATGGGGAAGAACATGAGTCCCCAAAGGCCAGTGACTCAGACAATATGGCGATTATTACAAATATGCTGCCACAATGAAGTCTAGAGCAAAATCCAGGCCTGGAAAGCGCAGAACTCACTTGCACTGACACCAAGACTGAGCTTCTAATCATAGCCTCTGGCCCCCGACTAAAGAAGCTCAATACGTTCAGTTTAAGGTTGTTGGTAGTACAATTGCTGCGAGTAAATTGGTAAAAGCATTAAGGGTCATTCTTGATGTGGCCCCATCAATGAGGGAACAGGTATCACAGATTCGCTCTTCTTGTGGACATGTAATCAAACTGTGCCACCAGATTAGGCCCCATCTACAGAGAATAGATCTCGCCTGGCGTCCTCACTTGTGACTACTGCAACAGTCTATCGATTGGTGCCCGACAGGGAAACTTACATCGTCTCCAGCCTACTAACAATTGAGCCGTGAGAGCTGTTTTTGGACTATCTCGGCGTGCTCATATCGCTGCCTTCAGGAAGGAACTGCACTGGCTACCAGTCAAGCAGAGAATCAGACACAAGATTGCATCTCTCACATACAAATGCCAGAACCCGAGTACTCCTCAATATCTCACTAAGACGATTACAGAAACAACCCAGCCAGGTTGTTACGCTCCTCCGACTATCCTCAGCTGAACCAACCTCGATTTGCCTAAAAAGATTTGGCGATTCTAGTTTTGACTTCCACACTCGGCGAGAATGGAATGCATTGCCCCCTGCTAGTAAATCATCTCAATCACTGACAATGTTTAAGAGAAGTATCGAAACTCTACTATTCTACTCAGCTGATTAATTGGTTTTCATCCCCCCCCCGCCTCTTTTCTCCTTACTGTTCTGTCTCCTTTGTGCGCCCTGGGGCCTATGGGCATTCAGCGCCTTAAGAATTAAAAATAAATAGGAGGGAGCTCATGAATTTGTCAACCTATTCTGCCGAACAGGAGGGCTCTGTGATAGCTTGTAGCCGGAGCCCAACTCTAGATAACTCAAGCCAAGAAACAAAGGAGGGTGAGGGGTGGTGGGCAGCATTGAAAGCATGACGGGAAAAGCAAACCTAATAGAGAAGATTTCATGACCCTGGAAAAGCGCTGAAAGAATATTTTGAGTACTTGGTCAGGAGTGTCTAAGTTGAATCTGGAGGGGTTGGACCTAGAAGAGGAAGGGGCAAAGAACAGTCTAAGGGCACCTCAAATGCCCGGAAATGAAGGGAGGTGTGTCAGACTAGTCAGAATCCTGGATATAAAGGACAGATTAGTCTTAAACAGGGGAAATGTGTTGAGGTTGTTTCAGCATTTACCAAGACTATGTACGGTACGATCAAAAGACTGAGTTGGAGTTTATGAGTACCACACGCACTGATAATGTAAGATTATGTCTGGTATTCAAGTTGGTGAAAGAGGGGTTGATGGAAGGTGCTGTTCTCCTCCTCCCTTGCGGTTTAACTTGACCGAAGTACTGCCAGAGAAGGAGGGGTTGCGTGAAAGGGGAAGGAGGGGAGCGAAAAGGGAAGATGGGTCTCTGGAAAATGGGATAGGGGGCCGGGTGGGGACTGGAAGGAAAAGAAAAAACGATGAAGGGAGAGATCCAACCAGTCAACTGGTTTCCTTGAAGTGGGAGGAAAAACCTGCTTTTAAGGTAACAATGATCAGGATGGCAGGAGTAAGACAGTTGAACCCCTTTTAGACGTGGCCGTGAGGGACGAAGGGGAGGAAAGCTGGGATTGGTTACCAATAGTCTTGGCTAATGAGGGCAGAAAATTATAGCTACATTGGGTGGGGACAGACAAGTTGGATCGGGTTTTTGCAATACAAGGGGCTTTGCTCACTTTTTTTGGGTGGGATATATTAATTTTTCACAACTGATTTGTGATAAAAATGTATGTTCTTAATTTTGTGATATATTTTGGATAAAATTCAATTTTTTGTATTAAAATAATTTATTTGTATCAGTCCAGCCTTCGAACGAGGTCCAGTTTTTGTTTAGTAACCTAAATAGTAGCAGAAAGGACAACAATGGTAAAGTCATTAAGGATAAAAATGAGAAGCCTGGTTACCCTCACTCCAGTGATAACCAGCTAAAGGTTGTTCAAACAGTGAATGAACTACGAAGCAGAAGGTGCTCTGCACACACCAACAAAGACGTGGGGGAAACTTGGGGCCTTTTTTGGGGCAAAGTGCTGAGGCTCCTGGGAGTAGTCCCTGTCCAGGTAATAGATTTGAATTTGCACGATTATCTTTGTAAGCAATGCTAATTTGGATATCTATCCCTTTGGCGAAAATGTATAATGGAAGAAGCAGAGGTTTGTAAATCCTAGGGGAAGAAACTAAGGGAAGCGATAAAATGTTGATGAAATGGAAAGCGTCCTGCCTAACCATCCTGAGTGAGATGGAAGCGAACGAAGAAACTCTGGTGCAAACATCCCACGCAAGAAAAAAAAAAAAGTTAAGGAAAAGGGATTGGGTTCAAACTTGCCAACAAAGTGGGTTTAAAACTCTTCCTGAATCGAGAAAGAGGGATGTCTTGCCCAGGTATTTGGAGAGAATGCCCTGTAGCCTGTTCCGCGAGAATTTCGTAAGACTTTGTTTATATCTCACCTAGAGCCAGGCAGCCTTGGATGACTGGAACAAATAAGGGACCAGAGGAGAGCAACTGGCAAAGCTGCGTGTGGGACCAGGCAGTGGGAACAGGAGTGTGAGGAGATCCCCTACCCTTTAAAGTGACTAGGCGAAGAGGGGAAAGAGCGCAACCTTGCGTGTGGCGGCCCCTTCACCGTTACGCTTTTTAAAAGCGAGATTCGTTCCTGTATCCGTAACAACATTTCCATATGCTGGAGTTCAATGTTGCGATTATAAAAGTACATATAAAATTCGGAGTGCAAGCTAAAATTCCAATCTCTTGACCTAAAAGTCCAGGGATGCAAGGAGGGCCCAGGAAGGAAAAATGGCCCATCTATAGGTAAGCACCATGCAAGTCACATTACAGGAGGAAATAATGGGACACTGTTCCATGCAGCAACATAGTTATGGTGAAACGTGGGGCCTATTAGGAGTTCAACCCCACAGGTTTGGAGAAAGCCGCAATCGACCCCAGGGGGATGCCACAGGAGAATCTTTTTTAAAAGTTCCAGGTTCGAGACCCAAAGCCCCCAGGGGGAAAAGGAAAGCATAACTCAGGCCAATTTAAACCAATGGCCTAATGTGGTTGAAGGGGACCTAGAGAAACCCAGGATTGCAGAACCAGAGGACCATGAGAGTAATTTTGAAGAATATCCCCAGCACCCAAAGATAGGCACCCGTGGCGCCAGTCTCCATGAACATGGTTTGGGAACGGCAGCACAGCCCGTGAATATGATCTTCTGTTAGACGTCGAGTTACAGGTTTCGGTCACCCAGGGACTTACTTCCTAGGCCAAAGACGACCCAAGCAAAGAATAATGGGCCTTCCTACGAGGTGACCCACCAGCCTAGAGTGAAAGCTATGGCAGAGAACTGGTTTTAAGAACGCAACCAGGCTGATCCCGATGGCTTGATGGGCAAAACGGAGCAGCCACACCGCAGACAACTTCCCATAATGGGAACCGCAGTGGAAATGAGTGGAGGCATCCCAAAGGAAGAATAGAGGCAAGATGGTGGTGCCCTGAGCGACATCCTCCTACCTCAAGGTGCCCCAAGTGGGTACAATTGGAAGAGGAAAAAACAGTCTCAGTATGGGACATCCTGACCATCCAGTGAGTAGATCCCGGGGAGGATGTCGGACGCCCAGGAAAGACGTCCAGCAGCCAAATATGAACAATTGAGCAAAGGGAAAGGCCATGGGACCCAGCCATTATGGACAGACGTGGTCTTTTTAAAAACAACATGGCTTTGTGGCATAAGGCCTTCAGCAGGAGCAGTGCAAACCTACTAAAATCCCAGCAGAGTTGAGGAAGGGTCATGGTCTCCCCTACATAAACCCATTCATTAGACAAACTCTCCAATCAGACAAAAGGAAAGCTACCCAAAGGTTTTGGCAGCCAGCCAATCAGTCTGGCACATCCCGAAACAGCCCGGTCCATCCACACAGTTTGTCTATAGCCCTGTCTAGGGCCCGTATCCGCCCTCCTATTCAATCTCTACTTGATCACCCTCCCACCAATAATTCGTTCACACAGCATCCTGTGCTACAACTACGCCGACGACACTCAACTAATTCTAAAACTCCTGAACTCAAAACCCAACTCCCGACCTGACCTGGCATCCTGCCTCCTTGACATTGAACTCTGGATGTCCCAAAGCCACCTCTTGTTAAATCCCTCCAAAACGGAAATCATGATATGTGGCAACTCAGAACTTCTTCCGCACCCGCTTCCCTGGCCATCCGCCATGGGCAACTGGCTGACCCCCTCCAACTCGGTGAAGAATCTTGGATGCACCCTTGACTCTGACCTAACACTCTCGCACCAAGTCAACAACGTCTCAAAGTCCTGTCACTACCACCTTTGCATCTTTCCATATCTCTCCTTTCCCAACAGACTCTCCGCAGTCCAATCAATCGTTAGATCAAGACTCGACTACGCATACCCCCTATACCTCGGAATCCATGCGTACCAACTGAATAAACTCCAAAGGGAGCAAAACGCGGCAGCCAAATCACTACTTGCTCTCGGCCCAAGAGAACATCTCCCCGGCCCTTAAGATGCTACACTGGCTTCCAGTAGCCCGAAGGGTGACCTTCAAAACCTTATGCATCTCACATCGAGCACTGCATAAAACTGGACCTCAATATCTTCAAGACAAGCTAAAACCCTATCACCCCCCACGCACCCCAAGATCAAGCTCAGCCGTCCTCCTAGTCATACCGAAGACAAACGCAGTCAGGTTAGGCGAATCATCATTCTCCGCCTTGGCCACCATGCTATGGAACTCACTCCCACTCCACATCCGCCTGAGGACTTAACGTCTTTCCGCAACTGCTGAAAACCTGGCTCTTCCCCTAAAACATACCCGTCCCAAACAGACTAACAGCATTTCAACGACACCAATCCAACAAACTACCTGATGCAAGAAATTGGCAGCTAATAACCCCTAATATAAACTAGATGGACAAACAGAATTAAACGAACAAACTAGATCAAAGCAATAAAAAATAGTTAATGAGAAGTATACCATACGGAAACAGTAACGAGATTTAAACTCCTGAAATGGACAGAACGCATGAGGAATGAACGAAGTGAATGGCATGGACCAAATAGTTAGAATGAATGAAGCAGATGAACAGATAATTGCGCTGAGTGGAAGAATGAATGAGTGGAAGAACAGATAACTATATAGTTTGAATGACATGTCAAGCGGATGAGTGTGTAGAGCGGCTGGTGTATACAGCGGACGAGCTTGTAGCGCGAATGAGTGCATAAATACGGAGAAGAGAGTAGAACCCAGGACTGCGTAAACCAGATGATAGTGCAAAACGGATGAGCGTAAACCAGATGAGTGTGTAGAACAGACTAGTATGTGGAGCGGATGAGTATGTAGAGCGCAGGAGTGTGGCTAGCGAATGAATACGGAAGTGCGGTGAATGTGTAGATCGCCGGAGCAGATGAATGTACAGACTTGGTGAATGTATAGAGCGGATGTGTGTATAGAGCGTGTGAGTGTATGGAGATAATGAATGTACAGAACAGATGATGGTATAGAACAGATGAGCATAGAGACGAATATATAGAACACGATATTGCTGTTGATTGTGTGAACGGAGGAGCGCGCAGAGGGGGGGACTGAGCGTGCAAAACTGATGAATGCATAGTACGCGTGTGGGCATAAAGCAGACGAGTACCTGGAGCGAACGAGTGGCTGGAGCGCATAGAATGGCATGATGTATATAGTCCGGTTTGGAATGCAGAGAACGTTTGAAAGAGCATATAACCCATTATATCACACCACCACGCTTACTCTCTCGTTTACATCACCACTCAACTAGAACACAGATACTATGACACCATTCGGTATAACTGTTCTCATACCAACATCCGCCGCTTACTCCACATCATTCTATGTAAACACTGCTGGTTTCACACCCCCAGCCAGGCGTTCTCAGGCCTAACGCAGCCACATCCGTTCCGGATAAATCCTGCCAGAACGAACACATTCTCCTGATCTCTCAACCACCACACCTACTGCTAAGAAGCAGCTATTACACGAATACCGCACGAGCTGCACACATACCCGGTGCCCACACGCACCTTTCGACTCTCTCTACTGATCTGAACTTCGGTTCCCAAGGGCTTTCAACCTACCAGCGCCTTCAGACCATACCAATGGTATATAAGGCGCTATATAAGTGCAAAATAACATAACATAAATCTGTACCCCACAAAGGAAGTGCTGCTGGCAAGGAAACAATGGAGCAGCAGTGAACCAGATTGGAGTTTTTGTAAAATAAAGGAGGGAGGTAGCGGAATCATTAGAGCATGTGGTTTTGGGTTGTCAAGCCTGAATAACATCAGGACAAGACATCTGGGGTAATTTCACGAGGAAGTCTACATGCTGAGGGTGGAGGCGGGCGGGGGAGAAAAGCTGTGATCCTGGGTTTGTGCAGTGAAAGAATATCTTCGATTGGCGTTTTAAGATTTCTGGGAAAAGTTTGACATGCCACGCTAACAGCATTAACCTAGAATTACATAAATCTTCGAAGTGGGTACTACAGCTAAGGTTGCTAGAAGGATCCCTTGTACAAAATTGTTAATTGTCTAATCTAGTCTAACAAAGAAGAACGTTTTAAATAATGTCAGGGGATTCATTTCTTTGTTTTCGTTTTACGATATCACATGTGTTCATGATTATCTTTCAGCCAAAAGTGAAGGCTTTGATAGCGATTAATTTTTTTTATATGAAGTGCTTTTAGGTGAAATGTTTGCATTTGCAGGCCAAACATTGAGAAATAATAAAAATTACCGTGTTGGTGCGATAAGAGTGCAGGTAATCTAGAAAAATAATAAAGGGAACACTGAACTGCCGAAATGAGGACGCCAAACAAAAAAAACATAAGGATCTCCCAGACAACACCAGAGTGCAAACTACAAGGGTAGTACAATCAGGCAAAGTCTCCAGATAAAATAATCCACAAGAACAGTGCTGAACAGTTATGAGAAGCAAGACAACAAGGTACTCCAAAAGAACATGGGTAAGGGTGCCCCAGAGGGTAACTAGGAAAAAAAACTAAGTCCATAGCTATCCCAGGTCAGGCAGAGATCGAATACACGAGAGAGCAACAGGAAACTTGGAAAAGCGTGAGGCAGTCCCAAGACAGGCCGAAACACGATATAACAGGCTGCATCGCAAGGACACAAGAAGAAAGGTGGTAGGTAGTCAAGATTTGGGGGGTTAGGAGGGCGGACAACAATGCACAAGAACAGAGCAGCTCGAAGGAGAGACTAGTTTGTTGAACGCAGAGTTCTCTGCGTCTCCATAAATCATATTTCTGTGTAAGCTCCACCCCCTCATGGGACGACATGCTACGCAGGGTGAAGGGCCAGCCACAATACTGCGCACGGTTCTGGGCATTGAAGTCCAGGAACCTAGCCACCATGGTAGATGCCAATGCCTTGGGCCACTTTATATGTCAGTGCCACGATGCAGCCCGGAATCGTGACAACCAGTTGGCCTCTGGGGCTAAAAGTAGCTACTGGGAGCTGTTGGTTTTGAGATAACAAGGCTCTCCTAGGCTAGAAGCAGGCACTAAATAGCTCCCAGCAATTTTTAATCCTGGGGATGGTGGGTAAAATAATGCATTGGCCTGGCAGAAACCTACATCTCCCAGATTACCATGTGGAGTATGCAAATTGTAAGACACCTTTATCGCCAGCAGGGCTATTTCCTTTCTCTATTTTATGAAGCCACGACTACCGAGCTTGCCCGCCCCCACCACCATTGACTCCCTCTCCTTGCATGAAAAAATAACTGCCACATGTACCCTCCAATTTCTCCTACTTACCAACACTGTCTCCCATGCTAGTTGACTTTGCCTAACCAGTCCCTTTTTTTTCCTTCCTACTACGCTTTCAACTCCATCCAGGGGCTTGCACCCCAACTTGCCTACTTACTTGGCTGACACAAGCTCTTTCTACTCTCCTCTGTGAAACTCCTGCTCCAATACCTTCCTTAAACTTTTCTGTTCCCCCAAACAACCTGCACAGCCCCTCACTTTCGCTCCTTGCCCCGGGCACAGAAACACTACTCACGCCTACATCAAAGGTAACACTACGGTCAACTCCTTTAAATCTCATCAAGCACCACCATCATCATCTGAGCCGACAAGCACCCTAAACTTGCTCTCTCAGCAACCACTTTTCCATGACCAACCTGCCCGTAGCTCCATTATATTGGGCCAGGTAAAGGTAGCAGTACGAAGGGACTCTGTTGCATATATTATGCCACCACTGGTCTAGGTATCAGTTACACCACCCCTTCCTCCCCCCACCCATCACCAACTGGTTGGTTACCAGTTACCTTTCCCTTTATGGCACAGTGCCCGATACAGAACTGCCCTATATATGGTTTCTAGTTGAAAGACCTGGTGTACTTTAGAAATACTTTCAGAGGGATTGGAAAGCTCCTGCATGTCTACCCTGTGGACTCTACCAACACCACCACATAGGAAGACAGACTATCCCTTCACTGGCTAAGGGTAGAGGATCAAGTACAATTTAAGTTGAATTGCCACAGTGAGAGCAACTCTGCTAGTACACCACACCTAATGTACTAAGGAGTTTGGATGGTAATCTCCTGTGGTTGCTGAGTTTCAAACTTTCCTCTAGATGTCCCTTGATCTCCATGACCGAAGCGCACATCCCGTGAAGGAAAGAAGCAGAGGACTCCTCCTGCAGAAGAGTTCCGAGGCTAATAACACCACGATTGAAGCACTGCATCACTCCAGGAGCAACCAGGCCCACTCATAAGCGGCATGGTCACTGAGGGAAAAACGGAATGCAAAATATTACATTGTTGCCTAATTAAGTGGCTGGCCCATTTACTGCTGGCCACTCGCCTTGGGCGAAAAGCACTGCATGGAGCAGGCTGCCCAATTGTGCTGAGCAAGAGTGCCTGGGGCTCCTTGCGGCACTTTGAACATGGCCACCATCTACAGCACACAATAGGCAGAAGCGCTGTGGGGCTTCCAGCTCCGGTGCTGGGATTCAGCAGGGCTGCCCTATTTAGGACTATCAGGGGGACTGGCAGGCATTAGCCGGCCCACATCTAGGCCCCGTCTGTGCCTGTCTGGGCCTTGCTGGACATGTGGCCCCACTCTTTGTTACTGGTTGCAAATACATGGCCTATGCTGGGCACTGCATCCTAGCTTCCCCTACGCTGTGGCATCCCTCCTGCCATCACACAAGTACTAACCGTTGCTCAATGGCCTGCCCCATCTCTCCTTGGCTCCTACCCTCTGTGCCTCTTAATGCCCTCAGTCTACTGACTTATGTTCCCTTATACGGATGATCTACCTTTTAAATTGATTCCTTCCTTTCCAGAGCTCCCACAACACTGCCCACACTCCTGTACTGCTGTGCTTTATTTAATAACTGTCACAATAATCCATTTTACGTGTGCTTTCCTCATGCATCGATTGACTGTTTGAAAATCTAATTTAGGTGTGCTTCCATCCTGCATTTGTTTGTTCGGATAGTAAAAAAAATCCTACTCCCTTGTTCCGTTTTGTTTCCATCCCTTGCACCCCCACACCCCCACCTTTAGCTCCTGCTGTTTCTTCCCATCCCCATTGTGTTTGTTCACTTGCGCCCTACAGTGACTCCCTCCTGTGTAACTCAGCTGCTCAGCCTGGTTAAGTGCACACGCTCAGTACCCCCTAATGGTGCTCTCCTATCTTCTCCAACTGTTTCTCTAAACCCTACAATTCACCACTCACAAGGTCTGGCAGGAAGAAACTTAAGGACACACTTGGCTCCAGCCAAGGCCTTCCTATCGTTGCCTCCCACGTTAGTGCTTCCACCAGAGAGACGCTCACCACCGACATCCTCTTCCTCGTTCCTTCCCCCAACCGATGGGACTCTTCATGCGGTTATTATGCAATCTCCCTACTCTTCCTCACACATCAACAGTGGCACCCACTGGGAGATCCTTCTTGCCTCCTCCTCTATAGCCAGGTTCATCTTAATGTCTATCGAAATTGTACCGTCTTGGTACAAGGGACTCAACCCAACCTCCTTTTTGATAGGCTCCTCCCTCACCTTAACTTTTCCACCTTTCTCTTCACTGGCTCCCTTGCAAACTGCACCTACTGGCTTCTTTGCCTTTACCTGGCCACACTGTCTCTTACTATGGCTCATTTGCCCACACACTCAGGACTAGCATCCTTGTCAGCCCTTCCTTCACTGGCTCCCTTGCCTGCATTCCCTTTGGCCTCCCTACCTTCTCTTGCCCCCATGCTGCTTACGGTTAGGACTTCTGTCCCCTGCAGCGCCCCCCCAACCCTGTAAATCCTTATTAAATGGCAATGGTTGGGACCTCCCCCCTCCTCTGTCACACATTTTGACACTTCTCCCTGAAGGCTACAAGATCCTCTCCGAGCATAGGCTCAACAGGCCAGGGTGGCAAGTTGCCCTTATCTTTCCAGAGTGGATCCCTGTTTCTACCATTTCAGCCTATGCCTCCCTCGACTTCCTATATATGTTTTCCTTTCCCCTCGCTCCATACCCCCCCACCTCCATACACCCCCATCCCCATACCCCCCCCCATCTCCACACCCCCCCCCCCACCTCCCAACACACTGCAGGCCACACCTTCACCACAGACATCCCACTCATGGACTGATCACTCCCCTCACTAGAAGCCCTCTTCACCTTTAGCACTCGCACACCCTGCACTGCCTCCAACTTACAAGGTCTTCCGACCCGTGAAAAAAGTGTCAGTTGCTGCCTTGGCCTCCGCCTACTCCTCTCACTCTTGCGGCCGACTCTCACCCTGACACAGCCTTCTCCAACTTTCACCTCTCCAGCTCCAATACTCTCGACATCCTTGCCCCAGTCATGAGAGTCAGACTGAAACCTCCCAAAATGTGCAACTCTTGGTATGACTCGGACCTGGCTGATCTTAAATGCCAAGTGCAGGGGAACGGAACTGGGGATCTTCAGGTGCACCCTTCGACAAGCCAGCCTGCTGCCTTCTACAAAGGCAATATAGACCCTGCATCCGGCTCAAGAAAAGAATCCATCTTCAAGCCTGCATCTCCGCAGCATCCAACAACACGGCCAAACTTTTCAAAGTCTGTAAGGAGCTGGCCAATCCTACTGCAACCTCATCCTCTATTGCACCCACCCAGGACCTTTGTGGGTCCCTACCTGCACACTTCACTGACAAAGACAGGACATCTGTCCTCTCGCTACTCCGCACCCACACATTCACCATCATCCCCTGCCTCTCCACCCCTCAAGCTCTCACACCACGGTCCCTCTTCTCCGTCACACCTGAGGAGGATTCTAGACAAGTCCAGTCTATGAAAGCCTGTTCCAAACAGGTGGACCCATGCTCCTCCAAAACCATCAAGGACAACACTAACTCTCTAGCTCCAGCCTTGGCAGAACTCTGCAACCTCTCCTTCACCACTGCAGTTCTCACTTCCCTCAAGCATTATCTTGTGCACCCTAGGCTTAAAAATATAAAACTGCCGACCCTTCTATTCCAGCTAACCATCGCCCGATTGCACGCACCACTGCTTTCCTTACCCTCCAAACGGAATCTGTTGGTTGTCTCCATGACCATCAGTCTGGCTTTAGAGCATCCATAGGCATGGAAACTGCTCTACTAAACACCCGTGAAGACCTGCTCTCAAACCTTGAATAACTCTGTCCTCAATTTCCTTGACCTCTCCTCTACTTCCGATACAGTAAACCACAACATCCTGATCTCCAGTCCCTGGGCATCACAGATCAGGCCCTGGTGTGGTTTGCATCCTCTCTCAGACCGCCCTTCCCAGGGAATTTGGGCCTAATTTCTCTACTTGTGGTGTTGCCCAGGGATGTAATCTATCCACCAGGTTTTTCAATGTCTGCATGGCCCCTTTGGCACACAAGATCTCTGCCTTCACCTCCAACTTTCAGTGTTATGCGGATGACAGCTCTTTCAGGATACCCTCGGCCTCTTCCTATCCCTCGCTCATTCCGGACTGCCTGTCAGGCAATTCAGTCCTGGCGTGCTAACTATCGCTGCTTTGATGCCAGAAACACATATTGTCCTCATTGGGACCCCTGTTCCCACTTTCACTCTGGCCGGCCTCCTTTGGTCCTTCGCCCCCACCCACCAGTGAGGCATAAATCTGGGGCTCAGCTTCGACTCAAATCTCTGACATGTCCAAAAAGGTCACACTACCAGCTGCACCACCTCAAAAGGTATTCTAGTATTGTACTGTCTCACCTTCCCCCAAAGGTTCACTGTCTCTCCAGACTACTCAATATTCCTACTTCTCTCCGACCTCTGCAACTTATCCAGAGCAGAACTGCAACTTATCCAGAACAGAACTGCAACTTATCCAGAACAGAACTGCAACTTATCCAGAACAGAACTGCAAGACTTCTCCTTGGCCTCAAGCCCAGGGACTGCTGCTCTCCGGGGCTGAAATCACACCAGTGGCTCAGAGAGGCCGCAAGAATCAAGTCCATCTAAATAGTCCACAAGGCTTTCTGGGGCCAGGGCCCTTACTATCGACAACACTCTTCCCAAATACACTCCTTCTAGAGCCCTCTGCTTGGCTTCCTCAAATTCCCTGTGGGTGAGCCGCTTCTCCAAACAGCGATTTAGTGGTAGATCCTTATCCTCTGCAGGAGCCTCCCTTGAAAACGGCTACCTACCTCTCTGTCTTCAGCCGAACCGCCTTAAGTTACAGAAATTCCTCAAGACCTACCTCTTCTCTTCCTCCCCTGCTACCCTCCTTTCTCTTCGCTTCTCCCCCTCATTCCCTTCTCTTCCCCCAACCTGCTCAGTTAGCCTCACAGGTCCCAGGTTCCCCGCCAGTCCTGCACTTGCCTCCAGGCCTCTGCACGCTGTCTGGCACTACTGGAAGATGCTCCATGAGAGGGGCAGCCTCTCTGCACTTAACCCAGGTCCCTGCTGGACATGGCGCACTTGCCCCCCTCATTCGCACCTCCTGTTCTGCACACTTGCACGACCTTGACCTGAATGTTCTAGGCCTTGCAAGTCTGTCCAGTCCTTCCTCCGTCTCCCCTCCCTACCTTGGTCGCAATTGAAGTATTCATGCATAGGAACATTGGATGACCAAGCAATCTGAAATGTCACCAGGCCAGCACTGTAGTTTATTGATCTGTATGTTCCTCTCCTCACTCTTGTTAAGCACTGCACTAGTAAATGATAGCACCGGCCTAGTAGGCTAGCTATTGTTGTTTGATAATTCGGAATCTTCAAGGCCTAAGAATGACGGCTGTATTCCCTTGTTCCCTTCCCACTTTGAAGCACTTCACTTATGTTTAAGCGCGTTACAAATAAACAATTACAATAGAGGATGTTGCAGGTTTTTGGCGCAAGCCTCAAACATACAATGCCTTTTCCAGTATGATACAAAAGTCTTTAGTTCTTTTTTTCATATTTTAGTTTGTGGTTGTTGGCAATTAAGCCTTTAACAAACAGAAAAATGTTTTCATTTTCGACACAAAACCTTAACTCACTTATTAAAACAGAAAAAAAGGATATTTAAAAAGTAGTTAGCATAAAACAACAATTCCATAATTCAAAAGATAATACAACTTGCAAGCCACGTGTAAGGACCCCGGGAGCGACGGGTTACCCCCAGAATTTTACAAAACCTATGGCATCTCCCTGATACCACTTTTGCATGAGGTTTTCCAAGAAATATATGAACGAGGTATTTTACCTAACAGCATGAGGGAAACCCTAGTGATCCCAGTCCTCAAACAGAACAAGCCGGCTGAGCATTGAGATTCATTATCGCCCTATGCTTACTTACGATGTCAAACAGCTGACCACAATCCTAGCTCAGAGGTTGTCCAGGCTGATGGGGGATGTTGTGCACATAGATTAATGCAGGTTTGTGCCAGGCAGGAACACGACCATGAATTTACGCAGACTTCAACACATCATCCAACAAACAGACACAAGCACTGAATCCTACGCCCTGCTATCACTTGATGCCATTAAGGCGTTTATTCTGGGAGTGGCTGCTAGCGGTCCTGAAGGAATTTTGATTTGGCCCGAGATTCATTAGGTGGGTCTGCATACTGTACACCAAACCACGAGCAAGAGTAAAGACTGGGAGACACGTATCAGAAATTTGGGACATATGCAGAGGCACCTGGCAAGGCTGCCGGCCATCTCCCATGTTTTGCATTCTGGGGCTGGAACCCATTGCTATTTACTTCCGGAAGCAATTCTTTGATGCCGGAATAAGAATAGGAGAAATCGATCACATCATCTCCCTCTACGCGGATGATGTTCTACTGTACGTTAGAGACCCGCATCTCAATGTCCCAACCATGCTGGAAGTCCTAGACAATTTTTCCAAAGTATCAGGCATACAATTCAACAGAGTAAAGTCCTGCTTATTCCCACTAGCAGCCCTTAAAGACAGAAGCGCGAAGGAGCTCCCACCGTTGGGGATACACTGGCAGACCGCCAAGTTTCACTACCTAGGCATTCATATTATGCACACCCGTCAATGCATGAACATAACACAATAGCTGTAATACCCAAGTTACGCAGATCAATGGCCTTTTGGGCAAAACTCCCACTGTCACCAATAGGGAGAATCTTGATAACTAAAATGATAATCCTCCCCAGGCACCTGTATGGATTCCAAAATGTACAATATTTCATTAAGAACCCATTCTTCCGTCTACTAGAGTCATTAATTCGAGAATTCATCTGGGGGCAGGGTAAGCAAAACAGCACATTCCACATTAGTCTTGCCATATGCCCAAGGAAGAATTCAACTCCCGCATTTCGAAAAATACTATTTAGCAGCCCAACTTAGCTTTGTGTCCAAATGGTTGGCCGACGAGACCACATCTGAGACCCCCTTGCTACAGTCCCTGATCTCTCCACTGCAACTAAAAGAACTTATTTGGGCGCCAAGTCACCTACTGAGAAACGCACCCTTCATAGCCACTCTGGGAAAACAAATCTGGCAAAGAACGAAGTCATTAAGGCGCCTGACACACCTATACTCCCCGGAAATACCAATGATCTGGGACCTATGTAAAACAAACTGACCTGCTACACCTCAGGGCCTGGGAGAAGAAAGGGGTTTACATGTGGGGAGACTTATATGGCGAGGGCTCCTTCAGAGAGTTCAGCTCACTGCAGGACACGGATGGGACACCCACTAGTCATTACTTGTGGTACCGTAAGATACGTGAACTAGCTCGACATAAGTGGGACACCTGGCCAGAAGAACCCGAGTCCGATGCTTTCACTACCCTACTGTATAACTTAGGCGAGGGACAGAAACTGGTCTCCCAAATATACAGACACCTCAATGATAATCCCAACCCAAAAGGAGGTACGTTGAAAAACAAGTGGGAAGGGGACACTGGCCGAGAACTGTCGGATGGAGAATGGGACAGGGCGCTAGCATTTCCCAAGGCCTTGTCCAGAAATCACAGATTTCGCCTTATACAATTAAATGTCCTGCATCAGACATATCTAACCCCACACAGGCTAATGGCATTCAATGGGCAAGCGAACCCTAACTGCCCATGGTGCAAAACGGACAGGGCAGACCTCATACACATGTTTTGGGAATGTAACAGTACAATCCTTATGGGCTAAAGTGAAGCAGACTTACGAGAAAGCGTGCACCTCCAGCTGGTCTTCTGAGGAATGCCTCATAGGGACATACCCCAGACGGGCCAAACTTAAACATCGGGTGAAATTAATGGACTTGCTGTGCATAGTGGCAAAAAGACACATCGCCATGTCCTGGAAAAAACCAGCGGGACCCAGACATATCGCCTGGCATAACAAACTTGTAAGATGGGTTAACGCAGAGACAAGGGCATGGGAGGACAGCGTCACTAGATCAACCGACGAGTCAAGCGCCACCCTGGAGGCATGGAGGGAGATCATCAGCACTATAATCTACCCCTCAGACGATAAACCCCCATGAGCATATATTGAGTGGATCACACTGGACTGCCGGAACACAAAAACCCGCTGGGGTGGCCCCTGAACACCCAATGCAACGGCTAAACTTAGGCACCCCCCCCACCTCACAACATGCCCCGCTGAAGACCCTGAACCTGGATGATGAAGATTAGACAAGGAGACAGTTAATGTTACCACGTTATCGTTTGAAATGTTTGTTTGCCCTCCCCCCTTCCTTTTCTTTCTCTCCTTCTTTCCCCCTCTTTTTTGTCTTTCGTTAACCATTATATAACACTAAAGGCTGCGCATTGTATGCCATATATGATTTGACATGTGTCACCCAGTTATGTTAAATGTCAATAAACAAATTTGAAATAATCGACCTTTGTTGCCCTGTAAAACAAAAAGACAAAACTAACTATTCCTTTCCTTATGATAGAGTAAAAGTATAGTCATGCCTACTTAGTAACCACAGAAGCAGCCTTAATCATCTCTTCTGAATTAAGACTTTTAATAAAGCCCACTACTGCTATTTCCATAGTAGTGGTAGGCCCTGATAAACAAACCAATAATCAGTAGACCCAACCCCATGACACCTGTACAAAAAGTTCCTAAAGTACAGTAGCTGCTTTGTTATTAGTGCGGGGCAGAGCATAATCTGTTGCTCAATGTCTTCCATCACACGACTGTTCCCACAAAAAAAGTATGCATTTAGCCATGGAATCCTTGCACGGACCATATTGAATCAAAATCTCTTTAGTCTGCAAAAGATCAAGTCTAAACAATAAGAAGGTCCTCCTCACATTGCGATTGGGGTAGATTGACATATAGGAAGCAAGCACTCCCTGGTTCTTATGTTCTTTTCTCAGGTGTTTCAATGAGTCATAGGAGTGCGTGCTCTAACTAATGTCAATCCAATTCTGCCGTTAGAGGGCCGTTTTCACCTTAGTTGGATTTCTCCCAGGATTGTACTTAGTAAGACCCAGCTGATCCAGGGTCTGCTCACAGAAGTCAGACTTAATTTCGGAAGGGGGCCCTTCGACTTGTCATCGCACAGTCTAAATCCTTATACAAAGAGCCATACAATTTTCCCACAGATTAAACCACTATCTAACCTGGATTTTACATGGTCTTGAGACAATTGATAATCCCAAATATATTAAACTATTCACCTGTTCTCATGACTGGTCTTCTACTGTCCATCGAAAAGCAGATTTATTTCTCCAAGAGCAGTGCGTGATTTTTCTTTGGATTGATTGTAAGTGAATGATCTTTCACAAAGCTGCTTAAAGCCTTCAGCTGCCTTTGAAGAGCAATTTCTGCAGTGTCAAACACTGAAAAGTAATTGGCATAGCTTAGGGCAGGTCACTCTCCGGTTATTCAGTTTTGGAGGGACAGCCAAAGGATGCAGGTTATCCCTCCCTTCATCCGACATGTAAAGGTTAAATAGACAGGGGCCAGCATACACCCCTGTCTGACTCCCCTGGATGTCAGAAATAGGCCTGAACAATCTACCAGTTGTATTTAATATGACCTGAATCACAGAGTGTTCATGCAAACCAATTGGGAGACGTAGGAGACCCAGGTTGTTTAATTTTGTCCATAGGAGATTTCCGCTAAAAGCATCAAAGGCTGCACATAAGTCGATGGTGGCTATGAAGACCGTCATACTTTTTGGCCCAAGTAAGAGACTGCTTAACAGAGTGCTTCTGAAAATCTGTGCAAAGTGCTCATGTGTTTACGAAACCCTGTCCACCATTTAAGAATGCCTGCCTCCATAGCCTATGTCTGCAGCTCGCCCAACAAAAAAGGTTGCAAACTCCTTGTTGTCGGCATCCAGAATGGCTTTTGGCCTGTAATTACACCGAACAGCGCAAGGCACCACATGGGCCACCTACAGGATTCAGGAAAGATATTAGTGGTCACTATGTGGTTAAAGAGCAAATTTAAAGCAAAAGACCAGTTTCTCTGAGAGCTTTTAAACAGTGCATTCAACAATTTGTTGGGCCGTGGTGCTCCATGTGAGCTACTCTTCAATAAAATGGCTTCAATAGTGTCCTGATCAAATGAGAGTCCATACATTTTCATTGTCTTGATAAGGAGGGAGTCTCCACACCCTCTGCTGATGTAGCACTAAACAATTTCTCAAAATGAAGGAACCACTCAGATAACGATTTGTGTGTGTGTTGTGCTGTTGATTTGAATACCGATATAAAAAGTCACAGAAGTCACAAGTATTTGTATTTTTCAATGTTTCCAACATTGCCTCAGAGTCCTTCTGTAACAATCCTTCCACGACCCTTTGGCCAATAGCTGCACTCTAATTCAGCCTTCTTAATGGCAACAGTCCTGCATGGGTCATCAGCACTACTCCCCTTTATAGCTTTTAACTGTGCTCTTAAAACCTGCCTTCTATCTACTATCTCAGCATCATGGACATGGGTATTCCTGCCATCATTTAGTTTAGTTTATGTGCCAACAGACTTGTTAACAAGATCAGCTACAAAAGGATCAAATCTGTTGACTGAACGTTTCCAGGGATATGAAGTCCAGAGAGCTGAAGAGACTCATTAAATTGTTTAATATTTTTCATATCCCTTGTGATCCTATTGCCTGCAGTATTCTACTGAAGATCTCTCGGGCCATTAGAGTAACCCACAGGGAGGCTATTAAGAACGTTGCTCTCAACATACCAGGGTTGCTAAAGGCAGTGTGGAGTACACAAAACTGAGCATATCGCCTGGAGCAAACTTGCAACAAATATATAATCTATTGTGGAGTTTAGGATGACATTACTCCATGTGTGTCTTGGAGGAATATCACCCAGATTAGTCCCATTTAACATTTGTAAGCCAAGACCTTGTAACGTATTCAGCCACATTCGCCCCAATAGTCTTTATCTTTATATTTAGTCTGCCCACACATTACAGGACAATCCTGATCCGTTAATATACAATATGCAGTAAAATCCTCCATGACCACTTAGTACCAACCAGAAACATTGCTACACAACTCTTTAGCCTGATTCGACAGCAAGTCAAAACTTTCTCTTAACCAATTACGCCAGTATGCCAATAAACATTCATGCACAAGAGATGTAGAGAATGCCCTGATTCATGCAATATAACATGTGGCTAGTGTAAGGGAGGAAGCGTCTCCCAGGCCACCCCCCCCTTTCATTCCAAATGGCACACACTATATGTTCATTCCACGGTTGAAAGCACACCTCTGGCCAAGGTATGAGGTTGGGTAAATAAATAAATGGGTACTCCCCTTATGTTTGATAAAGGGGGGGGGGGTCGGATCTGTAATCTGGGGAGAGTTTGAAGGTAGAACCAAAAAGAAAGACAGACTACCCCTCTCTAAATGTCCCTTTAGTGGAAATCAGGCCGGATGATTGAAACCTACTGAGTCATTTAGTAGATTACCAACTATTTTACATTTAGACAGATTTATATTGCAACAATGCTTTAATAACAATTCTCTTTATTTTTCTTTTTTTTTTAAAACAGTGTAAAAAACATTTCATATTCAACTCACACCACTTTCATACACCAATGTGGTAATTGGATCTTGATTTTGCTTTTCTTTGGTCTCACATCCATCATTTATGTGGAACAGAGATAGGGAAACAAACATTATGGATCCCTAACTGGTTGACATGTTTCGGCCCCTCTTGCGTGTACTATACCCTCAAGTGTGGTCACTCAAATTAATTTATTAGGCCATCTTCAGGACACAGCAGTACAATCAGAAAAACTCAATTTCATTCCCCGTGGTAGATCTTCTGATCTAAAAACAATATATAAAAACTATATTTTAGTTACATGATTTTCTATCTTTAAGTGCCTAAAAAGGTGATCTCTAAGTTTATTATGGAAAATCGACCCCATCACTGACCTTGTGTCCACTATATTTGGGCCATCCGAGAACAATTTTTCGCCCTTGAAACCAAGTCTTTGCGATCACCTGTAAAAAAAAAAAAAAGCCCAGAGGATATTTGATCTCCTCCTTTTAACATGTGTTGTATGCACGTTTATATCAGATTGCAATTTTTGTGTTAAAATTGCAGTAAAAAAAATTGCAATCTGATCTAAACTTTGGCATTTCAGCCATGATAAATAGTAGGTTCCAACTACAATGATATGAAACGCCTTCACTTGTTTTCTCACTCGGGCCGCGTTGTGTCAGAGTAACCAGCATAGATATTGGACTAATATCACGGGCACATCAGCACCCTTGACACAACTAGTCATTATTGAGCATAGTGAGTTAAGCACACCACTAAACAATTATTCGTAGTGATTTAACTCCAAACTTATCTTTTTAGGTGACCCTGCTATCCATCCCATCTGCATAACTCGGTGGTCAATATCACCGCGGCATCATCAGCCACACATCTCTCTCTAAATCCCAGGTACATCTCTACACCACGCGTCCTAATATACGATTGATTCATACCACACAATTAGGTAACAATGTACCGTTCTCCTAGATCGTACCCACAACCAGATCCACAAAGAACGGTTACATCTATTCAATTCAGTTCACAAGACAACATCATCAATGTAGGTCTTCGACCTGCAGCATTTAAATACAATTTAATCTTCCCCGGTCACTTATCTCTGACACACATCATGTCATCCCTCTCTATAGGTACATCACACTACCTTTACTTCCATCAACTCTGTCCTGATGACAGTTTGGTCCCCTCAGACAACTAGCCCGAAAACAGCACCTTCTGATGGCTATTTGCATTCCGAATCAGAAACACCAACTGCTTAATGTGTCGACAACAATTGAGTACTACTACTAATAAGTAGTACATGAATTTGCACCAATAATTTCTGCTACTAACCTTCACTACAATATGTAGCTAATTGTGTCAATGGATCTGTCCTTTTGGACTTATGTTTTTTAAAGCCTCATGTTGAGTTACAGGCCTACATTTTTTATTTGTCTGTTCAATATTAAAGTAAGTTTTTCTGTGACCTTTTCTCTTGGCTGGTATTTGTTAAACCTAGCTACCTGCTGCTAACCGCACCCATCCCCTATGCGTCTCTGAACAGGGGTACTTTTTTCTCTCGCTTTCTGTGAACGAAAAACATTACATAGATTGTAGGAAAATGAACCTCTTTATTAGATATATACTACAACTTTTTGTCCATTACAGATGAACCACTATTCATTATCAATGTAGCTGATCTTGTCATCAAGAGTTTAAAGCACCTTTACAAAAATTCTGTTGGATTATTTAGCGTGTTTTGGGAGCACGGCACCATTGCATGGGATTAATGTATTGCTATAATGTGGTACAAGCAATTGCACCATTTTTTTTCTCCTGAAATGCCTCTGTTGCAGGAGACACAGGATTAATGAACTAATATAATTAACAGTACTAACGTGATTCTAATCAAATACCATCATAATGTGTTCTCCAGTGCACATGAGGTGGAAACGACAGGCTCTGAAAATCATTTAAACGTGCACTTGGATTCATTTTTTTTCTCTGTTCACTGCGAAATCTGCATGCCAGGAAATGAGTAGATACAATTTCTAAACCATATAAGCCAACCAATTGTTAAAAGAGGAGGGTAGATTATTGTGCATTTTCATTGGTGACACGTCACCTTAAGGGATGTAACAGAGGTCTCTTGGTACATTTCGGGGAGGAAGAAAGGCAGGGGACATTTTACACAGCTCCGGGGAAGACCTGGCTGGAATTTCTATGGGATTTCCTGATTGAGAGGTGCCGTCCCAGTCCATTGCTGACTTTCCCAGGCTGAAGATTCCAGTCGATAAGCACCGGCTTGAGAGACCGCAGATCATAACTGCATGTCCTTGCTGGGGTGCTTTGAAGGAAAGCCTTGAGCCATTTAAAGAAAGCGACCAGTCCGGGGAGTTTGCGTGCTAAACAGCTACAACTCGCTGGTAATTATCTTGTATGAAAGTGAGTGTGCGGTATGTGCATTAGACCTATTTTAGACAGGCAGCGTAGCGATAGCTTTTCACTGTGTTCAAATGACACATTTTAATGTTGCCAGCTGAAGGCAAAACAATGTAATTTTTTCTCTTGTGCAAATGTGAAATGAAATTCGTAGTGTTCTTACATTTTGTCTCTCATGTTTTTTTATTTCTGAAGAGGTACGAATGGTAATGTATCATTGTAAAATGAAATTGTGATAACAGTCTGCCTAAGAGTATTCTTGTTTCTGTTTCATTTGGTGTCTAAAAAAAATATTATGCCATAGAGGGAATGATGCTTAAAGCGCCAAGTTTCTATGCAGATAAAGTAATGTTATGAGCAATTATAAATAGCTGTGTGCGTGGTTCCACTCAGTGTATATATGCGTGTGTGATTTCTGAGTGGAACATAATGAAATAGTTTGCTGGACGTGTATGAGTCAGCAGAAAGAGAGGCCTCTGCAAATAGTTTCACTAATGTAAATAAATTAGTGATTATACCACATGTTATTGTGAATACTTTATGGAAGCATAGCTCACTGGTGTAGACAAATTAGTGATAACAGCCATAAGTGGCATTCCATATGTAAATGTGGTGTTCTTGAATAATGTAGAAGCCTGAAGCCTCTAGAGGTCACAAGAACAGTCTAAACAAAAGAAAGGGGTTTTGTATGTTGGGGCCACAAATAAAACAAAGAAATTATGCTCATCACTATACCACAACGAAATGCATACCAATTAAATGTATCTGTACTTAAATAATACATATCCCCTATATTGCTATAATACCAAACCCAATCTGAATGCAAGGAGTGATTATTGCTGAATTACTTTACTTTTGGCGGTAAGAAAATACCACTAGCCCCCAAATCTACAGGTTAGATGGGGCAAGTAAAAATCAGGAAATGTTAAGAGCAGAATTGGATGTATGCCAAAAAGACATGCAGTTTAAATGCAAAGATTTTGATTTTCAATTGTCCAAAAGCAAAAAACAATTTGAGGACAGTGAACAAGAATTGGTACACTTTTGGTGGACCACATTAGACAAGATAAAGATGAGGTTGTGTCAGATGCAGATTTTACAAAAAGAACATTATGAGAAAGAAAGTGACCTCCAAAATGCAGAACAAGAAATTGTTAAAATGCTTCAAGAAAGAGACAAGAGGAATAAAGAATTTAATGAGTGCCAAATGCAAATGTGTGAGATGCAGGAGGTAATTAATAAAATGAGTGATGAAAAAAACTATTTGCAAAACGAAGCAAACAGGCTCCTTAAAAAGTGTAAGGACTTAGAACAGCAAATGTGCATTCCCATGTCCCATGAGAGGCGGTAGGGTACCACATTCAATGGAGTTGAGGTGAATTCTATTTCTACCCAAAGGGCTAGTGCCCCAGTGACTGGGCCGGTGACTAACTTGGTTGCAGCGCCCTTGGGGGATTTGATACTCCCATTGGGGGCCGCCACCAATCCCATACACCTGGAACCAGGGTTGAGTCACCAAGTAGTGCAATTCCATGCATTGCAACAAGTAGCCCCATAAAAATAATGAAATCCATTAAAGCCCTGATCAAACCATTTAAAAAAAAAGGAGGGGAATGCTGCATTGAGGATCACTTAGAAGCGGTTCATGACATTTTTAAAGCACTACAGATACCTAAGGAACAGTACAGGCAATATTTTCATTTAACTTTAGATGCCCCGAAGGCCAGTATTGTAAGAGGATTGAATGAACGGCAGAATATGACAAGGGCGGAGTTCGAAAAAGAGACCAGGCGTCATTTTTCTCCTTTCCAGTCATTGCAGGAGGCAATGAAAGTCGCTTACACAATCACTGCTGGGCCTAATACATCCCCTCGCCAGTTTTTACAAGACTTAAAAAGAGCATTTTCTCGCTTTGATGCATCTTTTGACCCCAATTCCAATGAGTTTAAAACTGCCTACTTATATGGGCTGCAGAAAGTCATCATATCCCAATTGGTCCGTGAATTTGACCGTGACAAGTCCCTGGAATGGATTGTACACCAAAGCACAAAACTATATGGAGGTACTATATTGTCAGGGTAGAGAAAGTGATAAAGAGATACTAGACCTAAATCTAAAGAACCCTCAGCAACAGTGATGGAAATCAGGTCAGCCAAAATGTCCCTTGAGTCTGCTCAAAGTCCAAGTAAAAATAATTTGGCACCTGAACAGAGGGGTAATCAACAAAGGTCATCACACACTGCACCAATGTTCCAATCACATGATCCTAGTAATAGGGAGAGTTACATCAGCCCTAGGTACTTAGGAGATAGGCCCCGGGCAGGCTATCGACCTGATATGTCAGGTATGAACAATAACCAGAGACAAAATCAGGATCAAAGAAATGATGGTCCTTATCAGACATTGGGGACACAAAGCAGATTTGATCCCAATACCATGATATATGGTAATCAGGATAGACCCCGATATGTGGATCGATTTGCTGATAATGGGAATCAACATAGGGGCCAGTACCCACAACCTGAGACACGACATGAGACAGAACATGAATTACACTTCACGTCAGTACAATGATTCCCACCAGGGGACTACAACCAAAGGATGGGTGCACCCCGCTCCCCTCCGCAAATGAATCAAGAGTTCAGGAACCATCCCAATAGAAATCATTCTCCTGAGAGGTATCAGAATAGATCCAATCAGGGAGAAGACAAATAGGAAAGCTCTGCACAACACAAAAACAGTCATCAAAGGAGGGAGCAGATGGCCATAGCAATGATCGGGGGGGCTTCTGAAAAGTGGCTAAGTACTTATGATACCTGCAGCGCCGAAAAGACAGTTTGCTCGGATGAAATTTTGCATAATGAGTCTGAGATGCCTAATGATTTAAAAGTGAAAATACCAGTACATGAACATGTAACAGAAAATGCAAATACTTCTAAAAGAGAGGTACGGTTTAACCTAGAACTAAAACATTGGCGATATGTACAAATGAAATAGGAAAACCTGAAAATCCAAAAGAACAAAGACAGGTTTAAGAAAAATGATTTGTGCATGGGGAATACCAGTGAACCGGGAGTAAGTGGCGATGCTATAGCTCCTTCCCTGGGCAATTCAAACAATGACCAAACACGGGCAGGAAAAACAAATACTCAAAAGGAGGGTACAGGTCAATCACCTGAAGAATTCTTTGAACCACATATTTTTGAAGAGCTTAAAAAGGCTGGTATCATACTCAATCACAAATGCACAGAATTAGACCATGACAAATTGCCAAGTGATGTTGTTACACATGTTCAGTTGGAGGGTTGTAGTGTGACCTCCGATGATACCCGGGTGGATGGGCGAACGGTGGCCACACTCCAAAAAACCTCTGAACATGGGGAAATGAATAAAGTCTCTCACACAGGAATGAGCAAAAAGGAGGGAAAAATGTCTTTCCATTTACCGATGTGCTTAGCCAAAAGTGAAAAAGGCCTGAGAAAGGTGAGCCCTGAAATCAGTAAGAATTCGCATTTCCTATGTGTATTAGAGGAAGTTGAAGACGGGTATTATGCTCCCATCATTGTGGAAGAAAAATGCCATACATCATTTACAATGATTGATACTGGCACACAGGCCACAATTATGTCTAAAGAATTAGTAAAGAGTATCAATGAAGGGAGATCCCCGGAGAATCAGATCACAGTAAAGGAGAATCAAGGTCCAGTGCATAATTTTAACGGGGAGGAGGTGCCTATTATAGGCGCCACCGAGGTTGACAAAGATAGGTAACCACAGAATGAAACGGGAGGTATTGGTCACATCCATTTGTGATATTCCATTTCTAATGGGAACAGATTGCCTGAAAAGATTATCTCCGCTCAGATGGGCTGAATGGAGTACTGTGGTCCTTAACAAAAAAAAACATTGAGACCTAAGAAACTAAAATCACAAAACAGCAATATAAATGAATGTCACACTGTTGCAAAAACAAATGATGCAGTGGAGGTGTATCTCCAGAATAGTTGCATACCTAGCGTCACTGTTATATTAATGTGTCAAGACAAGATGCAGAGTGAAAATAAAAAATTACCTTTACAAATATACTTAGACCCAAGGAAAGAATGGCAACTGCCATAGATGAGCACACCTTACGTTTTTATTTAAAAGTGAAGACTTGCAAACAGAATACTGCTCCTAGAGCAGGTTCAGAAAAACACATTACCACTCTTGCTGAAATACACATGGAAGATGAACAACCATGGGTTCATGTTGGGATAAATGACTATTCTAAAACAATAAAAGCCACTTTAGCGCTTGAACAGGAAAGGCGCTTCATTAATGAGAAATTGTTGCAAAAAAATAATGGAAAGGGAGGAGATCCCGAAATTTAGGATTAAAAACCAGTATGTCTCTGGTTTGGACGGTCCAGACTTTGAAAACCGAATTGCAGGTAGATGCATGCTGAAAATTAGCATTGGACAAATAACAATTTACCGTAATGTTTGGATAGTGTGTGGAACGCAAAATGACTTTTACATGGACAATGACATCATGCACAGAATGTGTATGGTGCTAGATTTCCTTAATCAAAAGATATGGTCACGCATAGGTGGGCCAGCACCTGAATTTGAAGACAAAAGAAGGGCTTATCATTGCGCACAGCTGGTCCCTTATGCAACTGAATTACAAATGAGGAAAGATACTGTTATCCCTGCATTCACAAAGCAGTTTGCAACAACAATGAAATGCAAAAAATGGACAGCAGATGAAAGATTCTGATGCATTTGTGTGTCTGAATGAATCCATAAAACAGCAGGGCCTGGATTATGAATACATTCCATTGGTAGATGTGGGTGAAGGGTCTGTAAAAATTATGGTGAATAATAAAGGTTATCAGAATATTCATTTAGAGGAAAACTCCCCAGTAGGAATGGCCATACAAAAATCACATTACACAGCTGATCTAAATAACATGGAAATATCCCTGAAAAGTATGTAGATGCTAAGGGCGAATTGCCAAAATACCTGGACTCTCAGCCCAAAGGGATATTTAAAATTCATTCTGTGTACCCTTAGGATTCAAGCGAGACAGTGTGCTGTCATCAAGAGGATTGCATAACATTTAACTTAAATGAAAATGAAATAGAAAATCAGCCCATTGAAGTGGAAGCTGATATGCCAAAACATTTAAATGTGGCAGCTTTACAAAGAGACACAGCCACACAATTAGAGGAAAGCGGCGAGATTCCCATGCCAGAACATTTTCCAGAATTCCCCAAAATGGTAGAGGAGCAGATTTTGTTAGCGGATGCATGTGACAACAAGGAGGATAGGAACGAATTGAGGAAGATATTTATGGAGTTTAAAGATCTATTTGCAAAAGATGTTTATGATTGTGGGCTAACTAATTTACATGTGGCCACACTTCCGGAAGGGCAGAAGCCCAGTATTTGTACGCCAGTGTAGACTACCACTGGCATGTTTAGAATCATTGGCAGAGATTAAAAATTTGGAGTCGCGGGGAATCATCAGGCCCATTCATAGCACATCCAATACACCTATATTAGGTGTGTTAAAACCAAACGGTCAATGGCGACTGTGTGCAGAGTTAAATAAAAGAGTGCCAGTATCCAGATGGCCACTGCCATTCATTGATCAGGGATTAGCTCAGGTACATGGTTCAAAAGTGTTCACCACATTAGATCTCACCTCTGGCTATTGGTGTGTGCCATTGGCAGAGGAGATACAGAATTTATTTTCCTTTTCATTTGATAAGACTCAATACGCATGGGTTAGAACTCCATTCGGGTATGTCAATAGTGGGAGTGAATTTGGCATATTTTTGAGAAAGGCTATTCCTGATGCAGCAGAAAGAGGAACCATAATTTATGTGGATGATGTCCTGATAAAAAATGATAGCTTGAAAAGCCATTTTGATGAAATAAGACATGTTCTTGGCCAATTGCAGTTCTTGGCCAATTGCAGAAAGCAGGCGCCAAAGTATCTTTACAAAAAGCACAATAGTGCAAGAAAAAGGTGAATTTTCTAGGCCATGAAGTGACTGAACATGGACTAAATCCAAAAAAGAAGAAAATAGAGGCCATACAGAAACTAAAAGATCCTAAAAATGTGAAAGGGGTAAAAAGTCTATTAGGAATGACAGGCTATAACAAAAAGTTCATTGAAAATTATGCTGAAATCACTCAACCATTGACCAAACTGCTTAAACTGAATACACCCTGGAAATGGGAAAAAGAGCAGTCTGAGGCAGTGGCTAAATTAAAGGAATGTCTTGTAAAGGCACCATGTTTAGCATATCCCATAAAGGACAGGGAATTCTTTATAGAAATAGGTTTCTCTGAACATTGTATGTCAGCAGTGTTATCACAAAAACATGATTTGAATCGCAAAACCATTGCATATGCAAGTAAGGCATTTTCCCAAGTTGAAATTAAATTCAATGAATGTGAAAAGGCCCTATTAACCACTGTGTGGGCGCTACAACATTTCCGCCCCATTGTTCAGGGAGAAAAGGTGATTGAGACAAATCATCAACCTTTGCAATTTTTAGAGAGTAAAAGAATTAGGTCAGGTAATTTAGCGCAGTCCAGAATCATTTCATGGACGCTAGCATTACAGGGTTTTCCTGTAGAAATGAGATATGGCCAAAATAGAAAAAGCCCAATTGCTCAAGGTTTAGCAGATTTACATGACTGTGCAGCTGAACCAGTATCACATGAAATAGAAGTGGAACCTAATTGGCAGGAATTTGAACAATCACCACACAAAGCTTTTGATGAAAAAACATGCAAAGACTTGCCAACTGTATATGTTGATGGTTGTGCCTTTCACATTGAAAATGACAGTGATAAACAACTAGTGTCAGGAATAGGGAATGTCTGGTTGAAGTGTGAAGGTATCCCAAGTATAGGGATGAGAATTGGTGCTAGGAGCAGTCAGGTAGCGGAATTGGCAGCCATTTATAAAGCAATTGCTACTGCAGTTGATAATAAATTCAGTGAAATTGTCCTGGTGACGGATTCTGATTACGCACGAAATAGCTTTGTAGAATATTTACCTGGCTGGAAAGCGAGAGGCATGATCACATACAATAAAAAGGCACTTAAACATGGAAAAATTATACAAGCCATAGACAAATTGGTGTCAGAAAATGATTTAACAATATACTGGAGGAAAATTCGTGGGCATTTGAAAACTCCAGGAGAGGATAAGGAGGGAAATAATAAGGCAGATCACCTGGCTAAAATTGGGGCTGTGATGGGAGAATTGCTACCTATTGAACATTTACTGGGTGAAATACAAATTGATGCAGTAACAAATTCTAATGCACCAAAGGAGACAGATCAACCAGTGGTACAGTGGAGTTATGATACACCAGATCAAGATCTGATTGAGGCACAAAAGAATGATCGAATTTTGGGAATCTATTATAATCATTTCATAGATCCTGAACAAAACCCTTTAACAGAAAATTATTGTATGGGAAAAGAAGAGTTGAGGGTGCTATTAAAGAATAAAAAACTAATAAGACTACAAGATGGACTCATGATTAGAGAGTCCATAACAGGACAAATATAGTGGGTGGTACCCCTTTCATTCAGAGGGTTAATGCTACACCATGCGCATGGATGCTATAACTGCAGGCCACAGAGGCTCACAGAAAACAATGGAAATACTAAAAGATTATGCTTATTTGCCACATATGTCCCAAGATGTAGAATTATATACTAGAGGAAGTCTAGTATGTGCCCAATTTAAACCTGATTCACCAATGCATAGAGCTCCATTAATGAAAAGAGACCTAACTCTTCCATGGTCAGATTTGCAAATAGACTATGTAGGGCCTGTAAAGAGGTCGAGCAGGGGGGACCGGTATATTTTAAGTGTGGTATGTTTGATGTCGAAGTGGATTGAGTGTATTCCTGCACTAGATTGTAGTGCGCAAACAGCAGCCACATTGCTGGTGAACCATGCGTTTTCAAGATTTGGGTTGCCACAAAGAATAGAATCAGACAGAGGAAGTCATTTTACAAGTGCTCTAATGAGTAAGGTATGGCAAATACTGGGTGTGAAGAGAAAGCTACATATCGCATATCGGGCGGCGTCTTCAGGTGGAATTGAACGCAGCAATAGGTCTGTTGTGGACATTTTAAAGAAATTTGTGGCAGAAGCAGGTTCCAGCTGGGATTTACGCTTACCTTTGGTTCTGATGGCAATCAGATCAACTTCTGCCAAAGCAACAGGTATTAGCCCTCATGAAATTTTGACAGGTAGGAAAATGGTGTTACCACAACACCTACTATACAGGACACATGAGCAAACACTTGTGAGCGCATCCACAGTTCATGAATACATTGATGAACTGAGGAAGCATTTACAACATGCATTTTCTTTTGTACAGAAAAATTTAAAAAGAGCTGCTGACAGTGCAAAGTCATATTATGATAAAAAGATGTCAGTAAAGGAATATTGTGTGGGCGATCAGGTGTATAAATTTCATTTTGGAAAAGATAAACAGAAAAATTCCAAATTTCAAGCAGCCTGGCAGGGGCCATATCGAATTATAGATCAGGTCTCTCCTGTGGTCTATAAAATTTTGAAGACTGAAGGTGAAACAGCAACAGAGCAGTTTGTTCATGTAAATCAAATAAAACCATGTCACCCTAAACATGAGATTAAACAAAGTTCCTTGAACATAAGGTAAAGTGAATGGGTCTAGTCATTAGAAGAGGCAGAGAAGTTAAATAAAGATGGTTGATTATGATAATGGCACAAACACTAATATATGTGAATATATATAAAAATAATTGAAGCTAAAATGTATGGTATTGGTGTAAAAATATATTAAATATTGAATACTGTTTTATATATGTTTGTTTTCTCTTTAACCTATGTTTAATTTCAGAAAGCAAGTGGAAAAAGGGCGAAATATTTTACAAAGCATGTTTTATTTTTGGCAAAAGGGTAAAGTTATTATTGTGCTACGTACTTAATTTGTTTCTTTTCTATTTGGTTTAGAATATTAACATATTTGTACCGGAGGTCACGGGAGACGATGGAGTCCTGGAGTCCCCTGGATGAAGATCGAAAGATGCCTGCCTCTGGGTGGAGGTGAAGACAAAGTAACCGGAATGCCAAAAAGTGATGACTTCTATGGGGAAAGGATCCAAGAGTGCCAAGATGGAAGAGTACCCGAATGAACCAAATGATGTGAAATCACTGGTCGGGACATATCAAAAGGCAGACAATTGTCCTGGAGTATGGAGTTACATGTATTTATTATTTTAATTAATTATTTTAATCTGTTATGATAATTCTTTGTTTTAGTTATTTGTTTTATTATTTTGTGATTGAACTCCAGTACAAAAAAGACACTGGACTATGGACACTTCCATTGGGAAGAAAAATATAGAACATTTTATAAGAACTGATGGACTAAAAAAGGAATTTTAATATTATGATGATTGAACAGTGATTTTTCAATTTTCATTTTTCACACCTGAATATTAATTGTATTGGATTGTTACATTTTAAAAAAAGAAGAAAGGGAGCAAGTTGGATTTCTTCCAATTGTGGCTTGGACCATTGCCAAACTTCTCAGAAAAAGGAGGGGATATGTAGGATTAGTGTGTTTTGGGAGCAGAGCCCCATTGCATGGGATTAATGTATTGCTATAATGCGGTACAAGCAATTGCACCATTTTCTTTTCTCCTGAAATGCCTCTGTTGCAGGAGACACAGAGGATTAATGAACTAATATAATTAACAGTACTAACATGATTCTAATCAAATAACATCATAATGTGTCCTCCAGTGCAACAATAGGTGGAAAAGACCGGCTCTGAAAGTCATTTAAACGTACACTTGGATTCATTTTTTTTTTCCTCGGTTCACTGGGTTAGCTGGATGCGAAATCTGCATGCCAGGAAATGAGTAGATACAGTTTGTAAACCATATAAGCCAAGCCATTGTTAAAAGAGGAGGATGGATTATTGTGCTTTTTCATTGGTGACACATCACCTTAAGGGATGTAACAGAGGTCTCTTGGTACATTTCGGGGAGGAAGAAAGGCAGAGGACATTTTACACAGTTCCGGGGAAGACCTGGCTGGAGTTTCTATGGGATTTCCTGATTGAGAGGTGCCGTCCCAGTCCATTGCTGACTTTCCCAGGCTGAAGATTCCAGTCGATAAGCACCGGCTTGAGAGACTGCAGATCAGAACTGCATGTCCTTGCTGGGGTGCTTTGAAGGAAAGCCTTGAGCCATTTAAAGAAAGCGACCAGTCCGGGGAGTTCGCGTGCTAAACAGCTACAACTCGCTGGTAATTGTCTTGTATGAAAGGGAGGGTGCAGTATGTGCATGAGACCTATTTTAGACTGGCAGCGTAGTGTTCAAATGACACATTTTATTGTTGCCAGCTGAAGGCAAAACAATGTAATTTTTTCTCTCTTGTTCTTGCATTTTGTCTTTCTCGTTTTTTATTTCAGAAGAGGATTGTCTCACGAATGGTAATGTATCATTGTAAAATGAAATTGTGATAACACAGTCTGCCTAAAAGTATTATTGTTTCTGTTTCATTTGGTGTCTAAACAAAATATTATGCCATAGAGGGAATGATGCTTAAGCGCCAAGTTTCTATGCAGATAAAGTAATGTTATGAGCAATTATAAATAGCTGTGTGCGTGGTTCCACTCAGTGTATATATCCGTGTGTGATTTCTGAGTGGAACATAATGAAATAGTTTGCTGGACGTATACGAGTCAGCAGAGAGGCCTCTGGAAATAGTTTCACTAATGTAAATAAATGAGTAATTATACCACATGTTATTGTGAATACTTTATGGAAGCATAGCTCACTGGTGTAGATAAGTCAGTGATAACAGCCATAAGTGGCATTCCATGTGAAAATGTGGTGGTGTTCTTGAATAATGTAGAAGCCTGAGGCCTCTAGAGATCACAAGAATAGTCTAAACAAAAGAAAGGGGTTTTGTATGTTGGGGCCACAATAAAACAAAGAAATTATGCTCATCACTATACCACAACGAAATGCATACCAATTAAATGTATCTGGGGGAGCACCGGAGACCCAAAGTGATAGCCACAGCAGGCAGAAACAACGCGGTTTGTTTGAAAACGCTGCGGTTTTTCAAACACAATAACGTTGTATTTATGTTTGCGGTCGCTTCAAAAGCGACCGCAAACAAATACAACGTTTTTAAAGCTGCGGTTTTATTTCTAAGTTTTCCCGGAAAACTTAGGAAAAAAAAAAAATAAATAAAAAAAACACAGCTAGTGCTTATTTTTTTTTTTAAAAAAATAAACAGCACTTACCGAGATTCAGCTGCAGCTTTCCTGCTCTGGACTCCGGTCCCCGTCCTCCGCGTACAGCACCAATGAAGGAAAAGCCACCCAGCGGTAGCTTTTGTTTACTACAGCTGGCTGGCTTTTCCTTCATTAGTGCCGCAAAAGCCAGCACAGGCGGGCATCCATTTCACAAAATGGATGCGCCCATGTGCTGGCTTTTGCGAATTTTGAGCTTGAATAGCTCAAAATTTTACATAGGAAGTTTTAAAAAAAAAGTGCTAGTATTTTTTTTTAAACAAATTTTTTAGCTGGACTACCCCTTTAAATGTATCTGTGTACTGAAATAATGCATATCCACTATATTACTCTAATACCAAACCCAATCTGAATGCAAGGAGTGATTACTGCTGAATTACTTTATTTTTGGCGGTAAGAAAATACCGCTAGGACCCAAATCGACACAAAATACCCTACAATTCCAAGAGTTAACGTTGCAAAGGAAGGTTTTTGCGTGTCACTGGTTGGAATGGGGAGTTGGCACAATTCAATTTTAAAAGTAGGAGCTAAATTGCTCCAAGTAATTGTGACCAATGCAGTCTTAAGTATGGCAATTACATATACAAGGACCATGGTGCCAAGTCCCCGGATGCAAACAGTTTAGCGACTGTAAGAAAAAAGCAAAAGATACAGTCGCAGGCATTGTTGAAGCATAAATAGATAATCACGAATAAATGGTTTACTTCTTCCATAGCCAAGGTCAACCGACTTTGCACGCAAAAAATTACATTTATCTTAGTTTCCAAAAGAATCAACTGCAATGCATCAAGTAGACTACACATGAACAAGAGATGATCGAATACACTAAACAACAATCACAAATAGCAGGGTCTGCAACCAGTGACTGCAAATCAGCTTTGGAGTACAACTCCCATGACCTCTCACCATTTACTATGCCACCTTTGGTTATAATTAAGTGTTCCAGTTTTCACTGATTTTTAGACATAAATACGGACAGAAATCAGTCTGTTTTCTGTCTGTATTTATAAAAATTGAGGGGGGAAACCAGACCCGTCTGGTTCTCTATGATGCCACTCATACATCACTAGCCAATCGCATTTCAGATTGGCAGCATGGAGACTGTAAAAGTTGTATACAAATAACATTAACATTCTTCAAATTGCTAACAACATATGTAGCAGTAGTCACAGGAGCAACCGTTTGTAGTAATGGAAACGGTGGAGCTAACATTTCTTTCCTATTTAGCTGCGTGTGCGCTTTAATAAATACATGTTTTATTTGAACAGAAATACTGTTTGCAAATTATCTTTTTATATGACAAAAAATAAATGTGCAAAAATACAAAACAAAAGAGCCTAAACAGTATATACAGGTAAATACAGACTGAAATGGCCGAAAAATGCATACCATAAAACCGGGAACCTTAGTTATAATCCAAAACATTTGGGGAGCAAAGGGTTGCAGAATCCTGCTATATACAAAAAAAGTTTTCAGAGCATTTGTTCGCTTTCCTTGAATGGTGGACATTTTCTAAAAACAGCCGACTTTGCATCTTTGCCTACTATACATGTCACTACAAACGCGATAGCAAATACACGGTACAATATGAACAACACAGCACATACTCATGGGGATTTACAGAAGAATGGTTTGAGTTGGCATGGCAGATGGAGCAGGTGAGAGAAAATACCAATTGGTAAATGGAATGGGGTCAATCCAGACCAACAGATACCTTGTTCAGCATTATTTGTAAATCCGTAAACTATCCAGCCTGATCGATGGGTCTCCTCATACGAGCAGTAAAGGGGGGCGGTTAAAGAGATGGGGCGAGATAAGAAGACACTAGCGAGCTGGGGCGAGAAATACCACAAAAGGTCAGCAGGGACTAAGGACGTGGAGGGAGATCAGCATGGGTCAATCGTCAAAGAGGGGTGACAGAAAAAGTGATTAGCCGAGCGGTCGACAGTAACTAGTGGCCATCAGTCACTAGAGAAGAAGTGGGTGAGAGGGCAGCGGTTACTAGGGGGGGGCAAAAGTGTGATGCACGGGGAAGAAGGTAAAACAAACAGTGACTGCAAACCAACAACAAAAAGTAGGTAGCAGAAGTTTGACATGATAACACACAAACGTCACTTCCATCATATCTACCGGGAAAAGGGGACAAACAAATGAACACCGCGGTCCGGAAAGTGTTCACCCGGAGTACGAAAACAAGCTGTAGCATGGCGACTCATTGCACACAACAATGTGCTTTTTAGCAGTAAGTACCTTTTCTGAACAGTGACTCTTTGTCTGCAACAATAACATTAAAGACTGTGTGCACCCAACCCCCTGAATTGCATGAAAGGACACCGGAACATAGTAGAAATGGGTGCAAGGTGCACTTCCCCTGAGAAAGCTGAACACCCTGCTTCTTCCCTCAATTTTCCATAATCTCGGCCCCGCCCTGAAAATGGGCCCTCTTCCTGAGGCGGCGCTCACTGTGGAAGGGGAGGGGTGGTGGACGGTAAATACCTGGTGACCATCAAAACTTGTTCCACTCAGGCGGGAAAACAACCCTCTACCAAAGCATAGCTTCCAAGATGGCGGACATGTCAACTATCGCCAGTACCCGCCCACAAATGTTATACCTGAGTGTCAGCCAATCAGTCGCATCCATAGACTAGAAACATAGTTGACTGGGCAATCTTGATGTCATTCATCTACATCAACGAACTATTACGACGCTATTGGTCGTTTGGTTGTCAGTCTTTTCGGTCGTGCACTACGATGTTTATTGGACGTAGGCCATCCGGAATCCTCAATGGAGGTCAACATTTTGCACGCCGCCAATCGCCGGCCGCGGTCGTCCACCGTCGCTTGCTTCAACGCCTCAGCAACAACTCGACGTCAGCCTTAGACAGGCATCCCTCTTGACCAACCAGAAGCAGGTTAGGGTTTGCCCGAAAACGTGTAACTTAGCCAATCAACTGAAAAAGCGACCGTAAAGGCGTCAATTAATGGGCGGACAGGGAAGGAACGTTTTATGAAATAAGAATGGGGTTACTTTAACACATAGCTAGTTAAGAAAAATGCTAACAGACCTTGTTGTTACGTATATGACTCCACCACAAAACATTTCGACATGGGTAATTAGCTCAAACGGTAGAGCGCTCGCTTAGCATGCGAGAGGTTGCGGGATCCATGCCCGCATTTTCCAGGTTTTCACTTTTTCTATAATTCTGAACAAGGTTTGTATGTAGTTTGCCGTATGTCTGTTAAAGAACATTTATGCATATATTTATATATATACTTTTTATTGTGCGTTGATCAATACACTGATCTTTTACACATAAAAATATGTATTCATATGATTTACAGAAAATATGATTAAAATGAAAATAAATAATACACATTTGCACTATAACAACATACAACTATGTATTTTTTTTATTTGGCAAGATATTGTTTACAATTTAGGAAACCTTTCGCCAAAAAGAGAGCACATTTATCAAATACATATAATCACCCACACACAAAAGCAAACATAAAAAAATGTCAGTCATTAAGAAGCAATTATCAATGCATTAAATTTGGCATTCATTCTCATCTGCAATCCTCCAGCCACTTAAAGGCTTCAGTTACAACCACTTATAGCCAAGTGAAGCCTTATCTGAATTTGCAACAAAAGTTTCAACACGGCCAAAATCACATGCGTTTTTTTCCTCTTCAGTCAGTGTTAGGGAGAATTCTCATAAATGGCTGATTTCCCTTACCTAATGAGCCCCTCAGCAGCTTTGCTGGATTTCTAGGGATTCTTTTTTTCACCTGGTAAGAGTGTGAGCCGTTTTCCCACTCTTACATGTGTTTTGCTGTGTGTGTTTTTACCATTTGTTTGATCTTGGGCACTGGAGCCTCAGCTACTCAATGAGCATCATTTTTATGTGTGTTACACAGCACCTTCAGTGCAGTGACACAGGGTTGTCTTTTAGACTTCCACTGACTCCATTTTTCTGGGACTGACTTAAGACTGTCTCCCAGAAACATGTAAAGTTGCCATTAACTTTATGTAGTCTCTTTAAACCACAGACCCAGTACATTCCATCTTACATGGAGTATTGGAAAGGGTTAATTCTCATCCCTTTTCGTCTGTTTCTCTTGGAGCACTGTTTCGCTCCCTTTACATCAAGACTTGGCTGGTGGCAGTGGTAACTACCCTATTTTTCATACCGCGGTTATCTTGTATAACCATGGTATTGTTTTAGGTTATTATATTAGCCTCGAACATAAACCCGCTTGACCAAATATATTTTATTTCAGCTCCGGCTAGGTTTAGTCACCATTTCTTTTTGTTAAAGTCTTTTCTCGTTTTTTACTATGCGCGTCAAACCAGGTTTGGTCCCTTTGCTCGCCGTCTTTTCGGGGCTTCTGCACAGAAGCCCTCCTTAAGGCACCTGAAAGTCTGGGTAGACAGGATGTGAGGGAGGGGTCTTAGGACCCCTGCCATGGGTTCCTTTGGTAACCCAAGTCGCACTCCTGATACTGAAATCCAGTTGAATAATCTCCCCTAGATACAGTTACAGTCTTGTAGTACCCGTGATTCAAGGCATAAATATTGTGTAACATCTCCAAGCATTATTCCTGGTGTGTTGATGATTTTGGAAAGACTCATAACTTACAGTAGTGGGGGTACATACAGATCGTATTAGCAACACAAAACAATGTCATAAGATAAGGGAGCGTAGGACACTGTGTATATTTGGATATAATTTGAATGGTGGCCTACAAAAAAGCCCCCAAGTAAAATTCTTCATTCATTCCTGTTGGTTGGAGAAATCATGTTTGTCAATCCATACCAGTTCACGTTGTCTGAGTTTCTTAGTTAAATTACCACCTCTGCAGGGTTTGTGCACAACTTTGAGTAGTATGCAGCAAAGTTGTGCTACTGTATGTCTCCTCTCTGTGAAATGTCTAGAAACGGGGGACTTGTTAAAGGTTTTAATGTTGGTTTTATGCTCATTCCACTTTTCTTTGGCTCGTCCTGTAGTCTGCCCCACACAGAAAATGCCACATGGGCAGCTAAATCCATGGATGATGTTACTTGAATCACATGTGCAAAATCTCTGTTTGATCTTAGCCCCTGTGCAGGGATGTTTCACATATGCTCCTTTAATTATGTTGTTGCAATTGTTGCAACTTAAACATGGGAATGTACAATTGTTACGCTTACGAAGCACTGGTTGGTTGTGTATTCTTGGCTTTTCAGCCTTTGCCATATGATCACGAAAGTTCCTTCACTTTTGTAGGCAATCATTGGAGGATTGGGGAACAGTTTATTGAGCTGTCTATCGAGCTGAAGAAGTCTCCAATTTTTCTTAATGATCCTTGATATGTGGTGACTCTGACTTGAATATCTCATGGTATATATAAACGGCATTACAATGGATCTTAGCGAAGGAAGTCCATAAAACACAGGGGTGATGAGAAACTCTTGAGTCAAAAAGGCCTTTGTTTTGGAGTTAATCCACTAACTCCTCAGAGCCTTCTCTAGTGTTTCTTTGATGAGGTCTTTCATATGGAATGGCACCAGTGAGCAATTGAAAATGTTCCTTGAATACCTGAATTCAATACACGATAGAATCAAGTTCACAATGGAAGCTGGTATTTGATATTTTATTTCAGACTGCGACGAAGCAAGGGAGGGGAACAAGGGAGAACAAAAACAGCGATCTTACTAGGCCCAGTGACATTGAGAACACGCAAGTGCAGGGGAGAGGGAAGGAGGAATTGCAGGGGGGAGGGGAGAAGTGGAAAGTGATGAGAAAAAGAATATAACAACAACAAGTGGTATTGTAGCCACAAGTGGCAAGTGCTCGGTTTAAGGCACAGACAGGCGGTGTCTGATAAGTGCAGAGAATAGGGGGGCTGTAGGGTTACAGACACAGACCCAATTTCAGGGGTTGCCAAGAGGCAGTGCAGGTACGTGGCAGGGTGGGCAAGTACCTGTGCCCGAAATAAGAGGGTGACCAGGTGCACGATGCCGAAGCAGAACAGATCAGGAGGGGAGAGAAGGCAGAAGCACAGAGGAAGGTCTTGAGGTACTTCTCAAACCAGAGATGGTTCTCCTCAAGTTTCAGAGTGGTAGGGAGGCTGTCCAGAGGGAGGCCCCAACCGAAGACAGAGATCTAGTCCCAGCTTGTTTCTTTGAGAGACGACGGACCCTGAGGGAGTTGGAGGTGGAAGAGCAAAGAGCTCGAGAGTGAAGCTATTTACGGAGGGAGAGTTGAAGGTATTTTGGACCCAGGCCCCAGAAAGCCTTGTGGACAATGCAAAGGGTCTTACATTTAATCCTTGCAGCCACTGGGAGCCAATGAAGAGATTTCAGGGCTGGAGAGATACGATCCCAGGGCTTGAGGCCAAGGACAAGTCTTGCAGTCCTGTTTTGGATGAGATGCAGAGGGCAGAAAGTAGAAGCAGGTAGATTTAGAAAGAGGCTTTTGCAGTAATCCAACCTATAGAGAACCAGAGCTCGAGAGACAGTGAGCTTCTGGGGGAAGAAGAGGAAAGGCAGAATACCTCTGAGGAGGTGCAATTGGAAGTTTGGCTTTTTAGAGACATCAGAGATGTGGGCAGAAAAGGAAAGCGTGGAGTCGAAGATTACCCTGAGGTTCTTAGCCTCGCAGGTGGGGGTCGGAGGAGGGCAAAGGGAGGCCGGTGAGAGAGTGACAGGAAAGGAGGGTGGAGGTGTGCCGATGAGGAGTATCTCCGTCTTGGTGGCATTAAGGCAAAGATTGTTGGCGGCACACCACTCCTGAATAGCAGACAGGCAGTTAGAGATGAGAGAAGGAGAAGAGGTGGTCGAGGGAAGCCTGAAAATGAGTTGAGTGTCATCCACATACCACTGAAAATTGGAGCAGAGAGCGGAAATGCAATGGACGAGAGTTGCCAGGTATTGGTTGAAAAGCCTAGGTGAGAGGTTAGACCCCTGGGCAACACCGCAGGTAGAGAGGGAGATAGAGGAAAGGAAGGACCCAAGTTGGACCTGGGATGGTCGATCAGCGAGGAAAGAAGTCAGCAAGGCCAGAGCCTGATCGGTGATACCGAGGTTGTCATGGGAATGGTTGAGCAGGATGGTATGGTTGACCGTTTTGAAGGCAGATGAGAGATCGAGTAGGATGAGGACAGATGGGATGTTACAGTCAAGGTTGGAGTGCAGGTTGTCACGGATGTTCATGAGAGCAGTTTCCGTGCTTCTGGCATCTCTGAAGCCAGACTGGTGGTCATGAAGACAACCAACAGAATCGGAGTGAAGGTTAAGCTTCGAGATGGCCAGATTTTCCAGGAGTTTGCTCAGGAAAGGAGTGACGGAGATCGGCGATAGTTTGCCGGGCAAGAAGGGTCAGCTGTGGGTTTCTTGAGGAGAGGGTGCACAAGAGAGTGCTTCAGAAGGGAGGGGAAGGCTCCTGAGGTGAAGGTGAGGTTGCAGAAATCGATCGGGACAGGAGCAAGGGTGTCAATGTGGTCTTTGATGGTTTTGGAGGAACAAGGAAGGACCTGTTTTGACGAGACTTTCATAGATCGAACTTGCCTAGAGACCTTGTCAGGGGAGAAAGGAGGAAAGGAAGAGAAAGAGGGTGGGGGAGGTGGCTGCATGAGGCCCAGAGTTTGCAGAAGGAGATGGGAGATGAGGTGATGGAGGCGAGAGGGTGGACAGGATGTCCTGTGTTTTTTAGATGAAGTAAGAGGCAAGGGCCATGCAAATGGCCTGGGAGGCGACAGAAGAGGTAGAGACCATAGCAGAATTGGCTAACTCCTTGCAGATTTTTAAGAGTTTGGCCGAGTTGTTAGATGCCGCAGAGACACAGGCTTGGATGTGGGCTTTCTTCTTAGTATGGACAGAGTCGGTATTGCCTTTGGAGCAAGCGGCAGGCCAGTTTGTCAGAGGGTGAATAAGAAGCCCTCCATTTCCTCTCAGCCACCCTGCACTTGCTTTTAAGGGTAGCTAGGTCAGAGTCATACCAAGAATTGCACTTGGCTTTGGGCTTCAAACAGATCCTCATGACAGGGGCAAGAGCATTGAGAGGGAATCGCAGAAGCATCCAGATGGATACTGAGGTCCCCAAGAAGGAAGAATTGATTGGTTGAGGCCTGGAGGGCGGAGGAGAGGTCCGCCCACTCTGAGAGGAATGAGGTGATCTGACCAGGAGGCCGATAGATAGTAGGCATGGTAAGAGAGTGGCCAGGAGAGAGAGAAATCCTGCAGACAAGGCATTCGAAAGAGGAGTAAGTCTGCGTGGGAATGATAGAGGCAGGAAACCACGCAGGGAAGGTGAGGGCTACACCCCTTCCTGGCCAAGTGGAGCTAGGTGCAGAGAGGATCTTGTAGCCCTTCAGGGAGGAGAGTGTCAAAGCTCGTGACAGAGCTAGCCGTGAACCAAGTCTCAGTGAGACCGAGGACATCGAGATCGAATTTTTCAAGGAGGCAGCTAATGTCAGAGGAGTGTTTGACAGCAGAGCGAGAGTTGAGAATGGCAAGATGAAGAAGGTTGCCAGCCTTAAAGGACGTCCAAGGAGGGGTACAAATCAGAGGTAAGCCCTGCGGGGGTGGAGAAGGAGCCTGAGGGGGGTCAGAAGAAGAGGGCAGAGGGGGCAAGGTAGCCAAAGGGGGGCAAAGGGTGCAGACAGGGGAGATGGAGGGGGGAGACAGGGGACAGCAGGAGATGAAAGGAAATGTATCAGGCAAGGGAAGCTTCTATCAAAGAGGAGGAGATTGGCCTGAGCGCCTTGGACCATGACGGTGCCATTTAGGTTGACATTAATGATGACCATAGAGGAGTCAAAGGGGTCAATGAGGACTTCCCAGCGGGTGCCACCATTAATGGGAGAGGAGGAGAAAGGACAGAGCACAAAGATCATATGAAGAGTCCAGAGATCTGGCGAAGGAATGACAAAGAGGATGTCGGTGAGGGTCTGTCTAGAGGAAGCACTGGAACAGGTGTCAGCGATAGGGAGACCAGGGTTGGGCTCCGAGATATCCTTTTTAAACTTCTTCCTTCCAGACGTAGTGAGAAGGGAAGCATAGTCAATGGAGAAACAGTTAGAGAAGATAGGAGAAACAGAAAGTGCCATGTGTGAGGTAGAGAGAGAGGGGTGGAGAAGCAGGGAGGGAGAGCGGGTGAGAGTAGAACAAGTAAAACGGTGTAGTCACTGGGCCAGCAGGTTTATAGAAAAAGCACACAGTACAAGCAAAGGGCACAGCAAGTTTGCAAAACACAGCTAGGCTTGTTTTAGGCTAAATGCAAAAACACAGCTAGATTTGACTGTAAGCTAAATACAAAAACACATCTAGACTTGATAATAGACCAAATGCAAAATGACAGCTAGATTTGATTTTAGGCTAAATGTAAAAACACAGCTAGATTTGATATTAGACTAAATGCAAACACACAGCTAGATTTGGTGTTAGACTAAATGCAAAAACACAGCTAGATTTGACATTAGACTAAATGCAAACACACAGCTAGATTCGATGTTAGACTAAATACAAAAACACAACTAGATTTGATATTATACCAAATGCAAAACACAGCTAGATTTGATATTAGACTAAATGCAAAAAACACAGCTAGATTTGATTTTAGGCAAAATGCAAAAACACAGCTATATTTCATATTAGACTAAATGCAAAAACAGCTATATTTAACATTATACTAAAGGGAAAAACACAGCTAGATTTGATATTCTACCAAATGCAAAACACAGCTAAATTTGATTTTAGGCTAGATGCAAAACACGCTAGATTTGATTTTAGGCTAAATGCAAAAACACAGCTAGATTTGATATTATATTAAATGCAAAAACACAGCTAGATTTGATAGTATACCAAATGCAAAACAGAGCTAGATTTGATGTTAAGCTAAATGCAAAAACACAGATAGATTTGATATTAGACTAAATGCAAAAACAAAACTAGATTTGATATTAGACTAAATGCAAAAACACAGCTAGATTTGATATTATACCAAATGCAAAACATATCTAAATTTGATTTTAGGCTAAATGCAAAACACAGCTAGATTTGAGTTTAGGCTAAATGCAAAAACACAGCTAGATTTGATATTAGACTAAATGCAAAAAAACACAGCTAAGTTTGATATTAGACTAAATGCAAAAACACAGCTAGATTTGATATTATACCAATTGCAAAACATATCTAGATTTGATTTTAGGCTAAATGCAAAACACAGCTAGATTTAATTTTAGCCTAAATGCAAAAATACAGCTATATTTGTAATTACAGCTAGATTCAGATGCAAGCATTAGGTGTAAAAAGCAACGCATACAAGAGTGTAAACATGGGAGACAGGCAAAGAAGGAAGTGAAGCCAAGAGGGGGTAGGTATGTGTCCAGAAGGAAGAAACTAACCTATAGGTAAGTAGGTAAGAATGTCATGGTAGTCCAGATTTCTTTGAGGTTTGAGGTAGCAGCATCATGAAAGCTCATGTGCGGGGGTGCAAGAAAAATCCCAACAGCATACTGGCAGCATATTGGCAGCGGACAGGGAGCAAATAGGAGCCTTCGTTAATGGCCTTTGATGAGGGGACCGGCTAAAGCCCAGTTGGTTAATAAGAAGCTCACACTGACCAATGGGGGCTCAGGAGCATGCAGGGAAGGCTCACTGAAGGCCTGTCCAACAAATTAAAGGCAGCGGCCATCTTAGAAATGCAGAGAGGTCGGCTAATCCAGCAGGCAGCAAAGTGGCATCCCGGAATATCTGCTGCAAGAATGCAGATAGATGGCCACAGTAAGGGAAACCATAAGCCTGTGAAAAGTGCAGCCTTTACATTAAGGCAGAAAAATAAAAGATATTTTCTATTTTCTTTAGTTTTGTTGATTTTCTTTGAATAATTCCAACACTTCAAAGGTGACCCAAAACTGCACTTTCTGGATGTAGAGATCGAGATAGCTAAGAGTGCACTATCTACCACCATCTTTAGAAAGCCCACAGATGTAAATAATAGCCTGTATTATCTCAGTCAACATCCCAGACATTTTAAGGACAATTTACCATACAGTCAATTCTTAAGACTATGTCAAGTGATCTCAGATTCAGAAACATTCAAAGAAGAATGTGACACACTCACATTGAAATAACAGGAGAGGGGATATCCTATTGGTATATTACAAGATGCATGCAATAAAGCGAGCGCCATAATACTAGACGATCTGTTGACTCCTAAACAGAAGACTAATGTAATGCCGTTTATATATACCATGAGTTATTCAAGTCAGAGTCACCACATATCAAGGATCATTAAGAAAAATTGGAGACTTATTCAGCTCGATAGACAGCTCAATAAGCTGTTCCCCAATCCTCCAATGATTGCCTACAAATGAGGCAAGAACTTTCATGACCATATCGCAAAGGCTGAAAAGCCAAAAACACACAACCAACCAGTGCTTCGCAAGCGTCAAAATTGTACATTCCCATGTTTAAGTTGCAACAACATAATTAAAGGTGCATATTTGAGGCATCCCTGCACAGGGGCTAAGATCAAACAGAGAGATTTTGCCACATGTGATTCAAGTGACATCATCTATGGACTGAGCTGCCCATGTGGCATTTTCTATTTTGGCAAGACCACAAGACGAGCCAAAGAAAGGTGGAATAGCATAAGAGCACCATTAAAACCTTTAAAAACAAGTCCCCCATTTCTAGACATTTCACAGAGAGGAGGTATACAGTAGCACAATGTTGCTGCATAATACTCAAAGCTGTGCACAAACCCTACAGAGGTGGTAATCTATCTAAAAAACTCAGACAACGTGAACTGGTATGGATTGACAAACTTGATTGTCTCCAACCAACAGGAATGAATGAAGAATTTTACTTGGGAGTATTTCTGTAGGCCATCATTAAAATTATATCTAAATATACATAGTTAGTGCCCTATGCTCCCTTATCTTATGACATTGTTTTTGTGTTGCTTATACGATCTGTATGTACCCCCACTACTGTAAGTTATGAGTCTTTCCAAAATCGTCAACATACCGGGAATAATGTTTGGAGATGTTACACAATGTTTATGCCTTGGATCATGGGTACTACAAGACTGTAACTCTATCTAGGGGAGATTATTCAACTGGATTTCAGTATTGATGCCACACTCCCTTGTGGGCATTCATTCCAACTTATAGTCTAACTAGGTTTCTACATGCATCCAATTTACATATCCAGGTATAAGTTTCATTTGTCCCACTACGCCATGGATTTTCCATCTATAATGTACCTACTTGTGAACCAGGCACACGCGCTCCTTAGCCATTCCAGCATCCCCATGTGTGAGTACAATACACAATCCTTCATCTTATTCCCACTTTATGAACCTAATAGGTGCCACTTTGATGCTTTGCGTTATTCACATAATTACCAGATATTAGTTCCATATGTCCCACTATATTATGGGTTTTTATACTATGGCTTACCCGATAGTGAATTTTGCACGTACTGAGTGTGGCTTTCCAACCATCCTTCTTGCTCTATGTGCTGGATGGATACATGATTCTTTCCCTTATTACCTGAACTTGTTGCGTGTCATTGTGACACGTTCTTTTCATATGACATCACACGTCCCAATTAGGTGATGATGGTGATGTCACACATCCTAACAAGCTCCTTATCGGCCGTCCACGGACAGCCAGCCCTTGACTCACCTCGGAACACCCTCTTGAAATGCAAGACAACATTTGTATCGGTAAGCATTCAGCTTAGACCATGTGATTGCCAACAGCTACCTGTTTCATCCTGAGATTCAGAACAGTTTTGACCCTGTTCCCCTTTAATATCCCTGTCCTTTAGAACACACCGGACCATATCTACCATTACGGGCACCATTACCATTTAACAGCTATGCAATCCCTTAGGATTCTTAAGGTAGGACCGAAGACCTTTGTTCTTCAATGTTGTTCTTAGTTAAATTAATGGGATACAATATTTACACTGGCCTTCTTTAAATTCAGAAATATAATGAGCATCATCCCACATTTCTAGATCGTGAAACAAGGATGCCTTTTGTCTTGTAGACCCAGGTAAGATTTTAATCTACCTAGGCTCTCAGGTCACATTTGCCAAACACCAACCTTATATAGTCATTCCGATGATTTTACCCATGTCCCTACAAACAGCACAGACTATATTCCGAAGTAGATGAAGACAATAATCGTTCCATTTGAGAAGTGCACATTTCCATCAGTCTACGAAATCCAGGTGAAAGGGGTCCCCTACTATGGGAGTTAGAGTTCATAAGTTTTATTTATATTTTATTTGAGAATCTATGCAGTTTTAGATATAAATGGCTAATACGCTGTATTTACTTTGTAGCTATGGGAAACTTTGAAAGTGTCACGGCTCGCTCCCTTCGCTCCCGTTCCCGCCACTTGGGGGCATGTTTTGGGGTTTATTCCCTACTGGACATTTCCTCCGAACCTTATGCTACAGTGTCCTGATGAATTGGGAGCGCTAAAACCTTATTTCCCAAATTACTTACCTTCCGGATCCATTCCAGGTTTTTGGCAGCCAGCAGGCTACTGCTACTTTAATCAAATGACTATGCTTCCCAGAATGCCTGGCTCACTGCTTCACCAGGACAAGGCTGGGTGGAGGATAGGCAACACCTGTGGCTGCAGCTGCAGCAGGCGGCACACCTGAGGGGTGTGCTCGTTAAGCAGCTTTAAAAGCCTCTGTTTGCTTCAGTCCAGCGCTGGTCATTGTTGCTGTGTTCCTGTTGTGACTGGTCCCTTGTTCCTTGTTCCTAGCTTTTGTGCCTAGTACCTAGTTCTTGTTCCTTGTTCCTAGCTTTTGTGCCTAGTACCTAGTTCCTGTTCATTGTTCCTAGCGTTTGTGCCTAGTACCTAGTTCCTGTTCCATTCCTAGCGTTTGTGCCGAGTTCCTAGTTCCTGTTCCTTGTTCCTAGCTTTTGTGCCTAGTGCCCAGTTCCTGTTTCTTGTTCCTCTACCCTGGATTTCGGATTCTTGTGCTTAATTCTTTTCTGCTCACTGGATTTCCCTTTCTGTCTTCCTCTGTCTGCAGGCAGCCTGTCTCTGTGCTTTACCCTTTGATGCTGCCCAATTCGCCTGTGTTTTCTGTTTCTTTGTTGCTGTCCTTTGCTACTGAAAAACTTGATGCTTTAGTCTTTCCCTTTATAGATTTAGCTTCCTGCCTCAAGGTTTCCTTTTGTGATATCATTTTCCTTGCTCCCGATCCTTACTTTCTATTGGGATCCATTCCATGTTTTCCATCTCACTTCTGCATTCATTTCCCATGGATTATTAGGTGTGGGTGTTATTGTAACTAGTCCCAGTGAAAATGCCCTTTTGTTTCCTCACTATTTTATATCATTATTTGTACTCGCCCCTTGACTAGGGTCTTATGTATTTAGTTTCCTCCACCCATTGCTGTTATAGCCTTCAGGGTTCCTGTTTGATCAACTGGGTTCGTGAGTTTACTGACATTCAAGTGGTCTTTCCGGTCCTCGTGAGTACTGTTTTTAAGTTCCTTATTCTGTATCATCCAGAGTGTCAGCTCACAGATCCTGTCCTTGCTTGCCCTCTACGTGGGTTTAGCGCTGTCAGTATCTGTAATAGCATAGTGGGTAAGGAGTTTGCCGACTTTCCTTTCAGTCATAAGGAGGTTCTAAGTGCTTACCCCACATTCCTTTTCATATATAGGTATTATTGTTTCTCCTGGGTTTTAGTATACACAAGTCTTGGGTTTTGAATGCACATATTTAGATTCAAATTTGTACACTGTGAGATTCCGTGCACATTGCCTTCTTCCTTTCTTAACAGAAAGTTGAACTGATGATCTAATTGAAACTCCTGATGGAGGGAATTTCCCAAAACGTGTAGAGCTCTGTACTTTGACTGTATTCGTAAATTATTCAATGCTTGTTTGATTGAATCTGACTTGAAAGTATCTTACTTGCATGGTTCGTTATGATCACTGTTTAGATGACAAATCTGTTATTCTAAGGTTATTTTTTACATATACAAGACTACTTTTGACTGTTTTCAGTATTGTGGTTGTGCAGGGGATGTGAGGATCCTTAATTAGGACTCTATTCTCCTTAGCTATTATATTCCACCTGGTGCCAGGGTGGTTACACTCTCCTCTGCACCCTAAGTGTCCTTATTATACCTAACGTATTAGTTACAATTGGAATGCATCATCAATGTTTTTTTGATTGGTAAGTAATAGAAAGTACCCAATTTCCATTGATTAGATCTCTGAGGAGAAAAGATGGCATACTTTGAAGGAAGCGGTTCAAAAGCTTAGGGAACATGCTATGAAAGAAGCAGCGCGTGAAGATGTACCGGGGCACATGGGAGTGGTGCCTCTGTCAGTATCAACGAGAAATATGGTTATCAGAACTGCCCCACAGCATATAAAAGTGTCATCATGACGTTGCTAGTTGGTAGGATGGGCAAACCCAATGATGAAGTGGTAGATGCCATATGGCAATTTTCATATCTGGGTGAATGGGACAAAGGTGAAGACAAGCCTCGTGAGAGGGAGAGACGCAGTGAGAGAAGAACAGAGGTCAGGAGACAAGATAGTAGAGATGCCAGAGTGTCTAGAAAGGACATGTTTTTGCCACTATTAAAATATGGTATGCCACAGGAAGAAATAGATGGTATTGAAACCAGAGAAATGTATAAGCTATACAAAAATAGAGGGCTTGCTGGTAAAGAACGCTATAAGCAAGTCAAGATACAGGTGGTGTCTAAGCAGGAAGGTTGACACTTCACCTTGAGCGCCTCCTGAGGAGGAGCAGGGGAAAAGATCTATGGGAACCCCTTCCCAGTACCAGCCAACATATACTGAGATGAGGAAAATGGTGAGTGCAATGTTGAAGGCTGAGTCTGGGTATACTCATTCAAAGTCTGAATAGGATTATGGCCAAGTCCCGGTTGGGTAAGCTCGCATAAAAATGGACAGGCAAGCTCATGTTGATCTAACAATATTTTGGAAACCTGGAAATACATAAGAGGTCCGAGCTTTTATTGGCACCAGGGCAGAGGCCACATTGATTCATGGGAATCCTTCAAGACTTAAAGGTAGACACTTTACCATTACTGGACTGGGTAGAAATTAGACCCCAGCATGTACAGACAGGAGTAAAAATGTAGATTGGCAATTTGAAAGAACAGAAATATGAAGTATTGATTGTCCCGATACCTGAATACATTATTGGATTTGACATCTTGGAAGGGTTTACTTTGGGGTTGGGATGTAAAACATATCAATTTGGAGTAAATGCATTGACTTATACACCAATGTTTGTAGGCAAATCCCTACGGTGCATTTGCTATCAGCAATGAAGCACCTGTCAATGAAACAATATCGCATTCCCGGGGCACAAGGATATTTCAGGCACCATTAAAGAATATGTAGAGGCAGGAGTATTGAAACCAATCTCTACTGCCTGGAACAATCCGATCACACCTCTTAAAAAGGGAGATGGGAGTTGGAGGGTGACTGTGGACTATAGAGAGTTGAATAAACACACTCCCAAGAGTGCCAGGAGCAATTCCTATTTTCTTGAGGTGGGCATCAGTACACCTTTACAATATTGCCTATCGGGTACTTGCATAGTCCCACCCTCTGTCACCGGCTGGTCGCAGACGATACCATGTAAACCTAACATACAGATCTCACATTACATTGATGATATTCTGATTCAAGGCAAAGGTGAGTGCAGTGTGCAAAATCAATTGGAAGCAATCATTGAAGGATTGACTAAGGAAGGCTGGGAAATGAACCCTAATATGATTCAAGGGGCAGCTGAGACTGATATTTTTGGGAATTAAATGGCATAATGGCCATCGAGTGATAGTACCAAAAGCCAAGCAAAAGATACTTGAATTTACCCCTCCAGTGAACAAGAGGCAAGCTCAGCAGTTCATAGGGCTGTTTGGGTTTTGAAGAAGACACATGCCACATTTAGGGCAAATATTGGCCCTACTTTACAAAATGACACAAAAGAAATATGAATTTGACTGGGGCGAAGAGCAACAGAGAGCATTTGACTTGGTAAAGGGCACAGTGCAACATGTGCTTGATTTGTGGCCTTTGAAGCCAGGAGAAATAGAGCTAAATGTATCTGTTCAAGAAAATTATACTAACTGGAGTCTGTGGCAAAATCAAGACAATAAGTGAGTCCCGTTGGAATTTTGGAGTCGCAAATTACCTAATGTAGGTGATAAGTACACTCTATTTGAGAAGCAATTGCTAGCATGTTATTGGGATTATTGATACAGAACAGTTGACTGTGGGCCATGATGTACTGATTAGACCTCAGATCCCACTCATGCAGTGGGTAGTGAGCTTTCCTAAAACACACAAAATAGGACATGCTCAAGAGGCTAGTATCATCAAATGGAAATGGTACATTCAAGACAGAGCTGTCACGCGCTCCACTCGTCCCTCTGGGGGTCCCATTCCTCATCCCCATGCCCCGAACACCCCTCGCCCTCTCGCCCGGTTCCGGGACTCACAGGTTCTCTCTTCGCCCCAGTTGCCACGGCGCCGATTGCCACAAAGCTTGGGACGGCATGCTGTTTGCCCGCGGAGACGTCTACCCCTTTGGCGTCTTCCGTGGCGGCTGCGACACCGGCTTCTTCCGCGTCACATGACCGCCGCCTTCCGCTCACGTGTTTCTGGACTACACTCACGTGATGCGCTCGCAGGTCATGTGACCGGGAGGAAATAGCAGCGCCAGTATTTAAACGGCTGTGTTGCGGTGCTTCGGTGCTTCACAGCTGTTTCTTCGGATTCCTGTATGGCGCTACTTACCTTTTGTCTCACCCCTTTTGGATCTTGACCTCGGATTTGTTTCACGGACTGGCAACGGATAACCCTCGGCTTTGGTACTTGCTTTTGGATCATTGTTACGACCACGGACTGCTTCATGGACTCCTACTACGTTCCGCCCTTCTTGTGCGGATTCTGGCATCAGGTGGGCCCGGCACTTGCAACGTTGCTGGGATCGTTACATACTGAAAGAACAGCCTTGCTGGGTCTCGGAACCTTCCCCATAGGTACAACCGCCACTCCACCGACACCTTTTGGTGAGACCGTTCCACTTACTTGTTGATTGGTTGTTGATTCTGTTTTGGCTTGACACTTAACCGGTGTTTCCTTTACAGTGGTTCGGGGTTCCACGAGTACCGCAGTTCCGGAAGAACATCTCCCACCTGTGGCCTCAAGGGCTGTACAGAGAGCGACTTTGATTCTCTCTGTGCGGCACTTGTGGACAGAGGACTCTTCAGCTACACGACAGTCAAGACACAACAGACTGTGAAGCCATCCTGTCGTGTAGCTATGGAGGGAGCTGTGGATGACCCCTTGACCACTATGGTTCAGGCCATAACCGTGTTACGTGTGGACATGGCCGCAGCAAATACAGCCATTCACCAATGCTTGGATACCATCCAGAGTGCTAGACACCCTCTACCCTCAGATGCTGAATTTGGGGATACCCCACCAGGCCCCCCGCCCGTCCAACCTCCCATTCCTCCCATTCCACCCATTCCTAACCCCATCCCCGTAGTACTGCCCTCTCCTTTTCCTTTGGCCGCCCCTGAGAGGTATCATGGGGATCCCGGCAAATTCAGAACCTTCCTGAATCAATGCAAGTTGCATTTTTTGTGTAGACCCATGGCCTTTCCAGACTCCACCTCTAAGGCAGCCTTTACTCTTTCTCATTTAGCAGGCACTGCTGCTGCCTGGGCCAATCCACTCCTGGAAAACGACAACCCAGCCCTTTACAATTTTGATCTGTTGGTCACTGAGATGTCCCGAGTGTTCGATACGCGCCATAAAGTCCAGTCCCGAGACCTGGAACTCCTGGACCTGGGGCAGGGTAGGGGGTCTTTAATCGAATACATTACTAAGTTCAATCAGCTTGCAGACGAGACTTCCTGGCCTGAATCCAAAAAAGCCGTTGTGTATTATCAAGGCTTAAATAACGCCATGAAGGATGCCCTTGCGGTTGTTCCCTCCTTACCGACCTCTTACCATGATCTAGTCGATTTAACTCTGCAATTGGATGCCAGACGTTCTGAACGTAGGGCTGAGGCCGGTTTCATGCACACCACTGCCCCATCTCCTTCCACCTCGGCCCCCTCAAACACCAGTTCCGAACCCATGCAAATCGGGGGCATCAGGAGCCCGATCACACCCATAGAAAGGGAACGTAGGAGGGTGGACAATGCTTGCTATTATTGTGGTCTACCTGGCCATTACGTGAAGGAGTGTCCCCGTCGCCCCAAGCTGAAACCATCGGGTTTTCAGAGTGCTCGACCCTAAACTCGGGGACCGGGTTGAGCGCTCCTTGTCATACCCCGAACCCTGTGTTTGCTTTCGGTCGCATCAGACCCATATATGTGCAGGCCATTCTACAACCCACACCTGACATCTCACACCCGGTTACGATTATCATAGATTACGGGGCTACAGGTAATTATATGGACATCACACTGGCCCAAACCCTGAACCTACCTCTTCTAGCCAAAACCCGATCAGAACCAGTACAGGCAGTGGATGAGACTGCTCTGGTTTCCGGACCAATCAAACAGACCGCCCGATGCTCTTGACCATACAAGCTATACACAGCGAGACCCTGAGTTTCGATCTCATCTCAATGCCCCAGTTCGGTGTAATATTGGGAATACCCTGGCTACGGGAACACAACCCCTTAATCGACTGGAAAGAGGGTTTGGTGCATTTCGAATCTGATCTCTGTCAACACTTCTGTCTAACCGCAGCCACCAGCATTGAGACACCCGCTCAAGCATTGGGGGTCATGGCTCAATTATCTCTAGAGGATCCCGTTGTCCCCTCAACAGAGCATCACACGGTTGGACTGGTCTCCACACTCATTCCGGCTCAATACCAAGACTATCTGGAAGTGTTCGACCATGGTTCATCAGAAGTCCTACCGCCACATCACCCATATGACTGCCCGATAGTTCTGGTTCCGGACAGCACTATCCCCACAGGTCGTATCTACTCCCTGTCTCCTACTGAAGATCTAGCCCTCAAGGAGTACATCCAAAAGTCCCTCGGTCTGGGCCAGATACGTCCTTCTACATCCCCGGCGGTGAGTCCCATCTTCTTCGTTCCCAAGAAGGAGGGTGACTTACGGCCTTGTGTGGACTACCGCAGACTCAATGCCATCACCAAGAAAGACCGCTACCCCATTCCACTAATCACGCCCCTGTTGGACCGTCTCACACACGCCACTGTGTTTACCAAATTAGACCTCCGCGGTGCCTACAATCTGGTTCGTGTGCGTTCCGGGGATGAATGGAAGACCGCTTTTTGTACTCGCTATGGCTCGTATGAGTATACGGTCATGCCGTTCGGTTTGTGCAACGCTCCGGCCACGTTCCAGAGGTTCATGAATGACATCTTCTCTGATGTCCTGGACGTTTTTGTGGTGGTCAACTTGGATGACATCCTGATATTTTCCCAGACCATGAAGGACACGTACAGCATGTCAGGGAAGTGTTGTCTCATCTACGCACGCACTCCTTGTTTGCCAAACCCGAGAAGTGCCAGTTCCATGCCTACTCCGTAGAGTTTCTTGGTTTTTACATCTCCTCTGGATGGCTTGCCATGTACAATTCCAAGGTTCGCCCGGTGCTGGATTGGCCGGTCCCCGATTCTTTGAAGGTGCTCCAGTCTTTCCTTGGTTTCGCTAACTTTTACAGGCGATTTATCTCTGGGTTTTCTGCTTTGGTGGCTCCCCTCACTTCCCTGACTAGCCCTCGCACACCTTTTCTATGGACGGACACACATCAACAGGCCTTCGAGGCTTTAAAGACAGCATTCACTACTACCCCCATCTTGCAGCACCCAGACCCAGAACTGGCATTCATAGTGGAAGCTGATGCCTCATCCTTTGCCCTAGGTGCTGTATTGTCACAGACTTGCCCTACCTCTGGTCGCCTTCACCCTGCGCCTTCCATTCCCGTAAATTCACAGATGCCGAATCTCACTATACCGTGACTGAAAAGGAACTACTGGCGGTCATGGACGCATTCCGCGTTTGGAGGCATCACCTCTTGGCTGTTAAGCACCGTGTCACGGTTTATTCCGATCACCAGAACTTACAAGACCTGGCATCTCTGAAGTGTATCAACAGCATGCAGGTCAGTTGGCATCTCTTCTTTGCGGCCTTCGACTTTGTGATCAAACATCGCCCGGGTAATACCCATGGCAAAGCCGATGCCTTATCGCATTCCCCTGGTGGGGTGGCCTTGCCGACATTTCCAGACACCCTTCTGGACGTCGGCAAGGTGGTTTGTTTGTGTACTCCAACCCTGCCCCTACTTGACGCGATACGGGATTGGGTTACCTCACACCCAGGCCAGTTGTCCGATTGGGATTTGGTGGTTCACGATGGTCTTCCCTTTGTTTCTGATCGTCTATTCATGCCCACGGTAGACACCCGCAATATGGCCTTGGAATGGTCTCACAAAGCCCCGGGTCATGGTCATCCTGGTCAGAAACGCACTTTGGCGCTGCTGAGAAGGTGGTGCTGGTGGCCGTCTATGAGAAAGGATGTTGAATCTTACATCAACGCATGTGCGGTTTGCGCACAGTGTAAGCACCGTAGGGGTCGCCCTGTGGGTCTCTTGCTTCCTTTACCTGTCCCTCCCAAACCGTGGCACACCTTGACCATGGATTACGTCACTGACCTACCCCGGATCCGGGGCTTCGATACTTTGTGGGTGGTCATTGATTCCTTTTCTAAGATGGCTCGTTTTATCCCTTGTAAGGGCACCCCCTCGGCACCTACACTGGCCCGGTTGTTCTTCGAGAATGTCTTTTGTCTTTTCGGGCTTCCCTCGGTTCTCGTCTCGGACAGGGGTTCTCAGTTCACCTCGCGTTTTTGGCGGGCCCTGACTAGGTTGCTCGGGATGGACGTCCGCTTCTCCTCAGCATATCACCCTGAGATGGACGGTCAGACCGAGCGGCTGAACCAGACGCTGGAGCAGTACTTACCTTGTCTGACCCTACAGCTGCAGTCTTCCTGGTTGAGCGTATTGCATCTTGCGGAATTCGCGTACAACAACGCTGTCCATTCTTCCACTGGTTTCTCCCCGTTCTATGTACTTTATGGTCAGCACCCTCGTGTTCTGCCCTTCACGGACTTGCCTACTTCAGCCAATCCGGCTGACCTTGCATGTGTTAGGGACCTGGCCTCCGTCCACGCTCAGGTGTCGACTCATCTTGTCGAGGCCCAGGCGTCCATGAAGGCGCAGGCAGACAGGAAACGGGTGATGGCCCCGTTGTATACTGTGGGATCCCACGTTTGGTTATCCACCCGACATCTGCACTTGGTGGGTTGTCGTAAGCATCTACCTCGCTTTGTGGGTCCCTATACGGTTACTCGTGTTATCAACCCTGTGTCTTATCGACTTGCTCTCCCGGGTTCCTGGCGGCTTCACCCTGTTTTCCACGTTTCTCTGTTCAAGCCCTGTCCCGCTCCCACACGGCTTCGGTCTTCTGTGGCCCCGGTGTCTCTGTCCACTCTGGATGTTTTTGAGGTCTCTGCCATTCTGGGTTCCCATGTCTCTAGGGGCGGTCTTCAGTACCTTGTAGATTGGTCAGGGTATGGCCCCGAGGAGCGGTCCTGGGTCCCGGCTACTGATGTGCAGGCTCCCCGTTTGGAGGTACGGTTCCATAGGGACCATCCTTCGTGCCCACGGGGTCGTGGGGCTCTGTCTCGTCCCTCTGGGGGTCCCATTCCTCATCCCCGTGCCTCGAACACCCCTCGCCCTCTTGCCCGGTTCCGGGACTCACAGGTTCTCTCTTCGCCCCAGTTGCCACGGCGCCGATTGCCACAAACCTTGGGTCGGCATGCTGTTTGCCCGCTGAGACGTCTACCCCTTTGGCGTCTTCCGTGGCGGCTGCGAGACCGGCTTCTTCCGCGTCAAATGACCGCCGCCTTCCGCTCACGTGTTTCTGGACTACACTCACGTGATGCGCTCGTGGGTCATGTGACCGGGAGGAAATAGCAGCGCCAGTATTTAAACGGCTGTGTTGCGGTGCTTCGGTGCTTCACAGCTGTTTCTTCGGATTCCTGTACAGCGCTACTTACCTTTTGTCTCACCCCTTTTGGATCTTGACCTCGGATTTGTTTCACGGACTGGCAACGGATAACCCTCAGCTTTGGTACTTGCTTTTGGATCATTGTTAGGACCACGGACTGCTTCATGGACTCCTACTACGTTCCGCCCTTCTTGTGCGGATTCTGGCATCAGGTGGGCCCGGCACTTGCAACGTTGCTGGGATCGTTACATACTGAAAGAACAGCCTTGCTGGGTCTCAGAACCTTCCCCATAGGTACAACCGCCACTCCACAGACACCTTTTGGTAAGACCGTTCCACTTACTTGTTGATTGGTTGTTGATTCTGTTTTGGCTTGACACTTAACCAGTGTTTCCTTTACAGTGGTTCGGGGTTCCACAAGTACCGCAGTTCTGGAAGAACATCTCCCACCTGTGGCCTCAAAGGCTGTACAGAGAGTGACTTTGATTCTCTCTGTGCGGCACTTGTGGACAGAGGACTCTTCGGCTACACGACAGTCAAGACACAACAAGAGCCAAATCAGGAAAGGATGGAGTTACAAAATTACATGAGCAAGTGGCTAATATACCACCCATAGATTACATACCAAAGGAAGTTACTGAAGTACATGAGTCTCCAGTGAAATGGGGAGTACCTTATGGAGATCTGACAGTGGAGCAGACAGAGCATGCCTGGTTTACTGATGACTCTGCTTGCTATGGAGCAACTGAGCGCTACTGGAAAGCAGTGTCATATAATCCCAAGACCAAAAAGATGTTGACAATATCAGGGATGGGGAAGAGCAGTCAGTTTACAGAACACTGCACAGTCTATCAAGCTTTAAAACAGGAAACGCCTGGTCAATGTCATTTGTTCACAGATTCATGGTCAGTGGCCAATGGGCTGGCTATGTGGCTGCCAGCATGGCAAAAGAATGCATGGAAAATACATACAAAAGAATTGTGGGAAAAAGAGCTGTGGCAAGGTATGTGGGAAATGTTATCACAAAGTGAAGTCACAGTGTGGATGTGGATGTGGATGCACACTGTACTGCTGACTCATTAGAACGTTGGTTTAATTCTGTTGCAGATGAACAAATCAAGATTTCATCTGTGGATGCAGAGGCTCCGGAGGACGATTTGGAGGGTCTGGCCAAGTGGGCTAGCCAGAAATGTGGGCACCTTGGAGAGAAAACTACTCGGAGAAAGGCAAAAGCTCAAGGGATCAATATCTCTTTAGAGGTAGTAAAAACTGTTATTTTGCAATGCCTGATGTGTCAACATCAACGATATAGACCCGTCCCTCATGCAGTCCAGGGCACTTTGCGAAGAGGCAAGTTACCAGGTCAAATATGGCAGATCGATTATATTGGTCCTATGCCAATCAGTAAAGGTTGCCAATATGCATGCACCATTGGTGATACTTTTTCAGGATATTTGAAGGTGTTGCCATGCAAGAGAGCTACACAATTGAACACTATTAAGTTGTTAGACAAGATTATATTGCACTATTGCGTGCCTATACAAATTCAGAGTGGCAATGGCACACATTTCAAAGGCAAACTAATTCAGGAGTATTGTCAAGAGACCAATATTGAATGGCTCTATCATGTTCCTTACCATCCCCAAGGGTCAGCCCTAATTGAGAGGCTGAATGGTCTGTTGAAGGAGAAATTGCGTAAATCAGGGGATGGGAGCCTGGTAGGCTGGTGTGAGCATGTATTTGATGCAATCAAGATTTCAAATAATCGCCCTGTGGCGGAGTGTGAGACTCTATTAACACAGAGTGTGAGACTCGGTTAACACGCCTGTTGATGCCTACTGTGCAGATGCAACCCTAGTTAGCTACAGAGACCTTGATTTATTGGGCACTTATGCCATGTGCTTTAGCTCCTTACAGAGGAACTCCAGAATCTGCAGGAGTAGATTTACATGCACAGGGAGAAATCAGATTAGAACTCATAAATATGATTGTAATGGAGACTGGGATTGGAGTACAACTTCCCTCAGAACATATGTGATGGATTGCCCCTAGATCTTGATATGCCTTGAAGGGCATCCAAATGTTGAGAGGACTGATTATCAATGAGAATTGAAAGTGATGTTAATGAACAGTGGAGTTCAGATTGTGCCTATAAATGTAGGAGATAGGATAGCCCAATTGATTGTCATACCTGTCAAACTGTCTATGATAAAAAGCGAGAGCCCCGTACAGTGTTAACTATTTGGGGGACTGTGATTTTGGATAATCAGACTACATACTACCGGGTGCAAAAGTGTGGGTAGAGAAGCCTGGTGGCCCACCTGTAACCACAGATGTGATCGCATCAGGTAGAGACCAAGTAGTTCTGGTCATGGAGAGTGGCAAGAACAAATTTAATTATGTTCCTGCTGAAAAATGTTACTTAAGAGAATCATTTTCAACACTGATATGACTGTTTCTGGTTTGCTTTACAGATTGTGTACCTAATGTGCCTGGCTGGTGTCAGCATACATATCAATGGTCTCCATTTGGAAGAATCAGATCAAATAATGGAGAAGCCAATTCAAAATGCCACCTTTGTGCAAAGGATCAATGTGCACGTGATGAAAATAGAGAATGTAATTCATAAGTCACTTGATGCCAACGGCAAAATACCAGCCACAGCAGGTACGAAGAAATGGATTTGAAAAGAAGTAAGGATCAATCAAATGAAAAATGCTCAAACCAAGAATATAGGGACATATTTTGCTTAAGAAATATTGAATATGTCATATTTCTGTCTATTGGATGCCAAGAATGGAATGGACCTACTGACACATGCCTGGTAGCAGTGCCAACACATGCTCCAGTTTTTAAACAGATTTTCAGAGTAATACATAACGGTCCTCATTACGACCCTGGCGGTCGTGGTATGAATGGTGCCGGTACCATTCATACAGGGCGGCCACATCACGAGTTGGCTCGGGGGGTGGCGGTATGCACCTCTGGTCTGGCCAGACATGCATACCGGCACCCGCGAGCAGACCAGGATGCTAACAACGGACCTGTCATTAATGGGTCCGTTGTTAGCATCCTCCCCATTCCCATTGAGCCCTATGGGGGCTCAAATGGGAATGGAGACGTACCGGGTCCGAGTCCCGAAAATGGGAATTACCGGGCCCGCAAAAGTCAGAATGGCCCGGCAATTCCCTTTTTTCGGGACCCAGACCCGGACCCGGACACGAATTTGGAGGTAGCCATGCTGGTAATGACGGCATGGCTACCTCCAAACTCATAATGAGGCCCAATGATTCTTCAATGGAGGACAATGATATTCGTCAAACCTTTTCTGTTTGTAACTATTTTCAATGCTGCCAGCAGACAAATGGCAAATGGAAAAATATGTCAACAATGCATGCCTATAATATTGCCAAAGGAGATATTTGCTTTTGGATGACTTGTCAGCCAAGGCAGGTTGGTAAGTGTCAACAACTGAAGTTGACTAAAGAAACCAGCCAAACTGTGTTTGAACAAAGACTATGTGCGCGTGCCTCAAGCACATGCACCAACGTGACAAATACCATGAAGTGTAATCATACAATTGTAGTGGCCAGCCATATGAGCCATGTTAAACTGCCAATAGGGTGGTTATTTTCTTGTGGAAACATTACTTTCACATATATTCCTGCTGACATTTTTGGAGTTCCATGTGCCGTTACAGTGTTATCACTAACCATGTTTCCTTTGCAGCCAGCGTTACCTAGACTAAAGCGAGCAATTTTTGAATCTATAGGGCTACATCCTGATTGTAATTGCAATGTGAAGTTATTGTCAGAGTCCGAATTCCTAGCCCTTGCTTACTCTTTGGTGGTAGACTGGGGATTAGCTGCAAGGCGCTAATTAAATTAGCATGTTTAGTAGTAAAAGGATGAATTGGATTTCGTTTTGGTGTTTGCTATGTATTGCTTGCTTAACTATGATGCTTCATAGAGTTAAAAAAAACATAATTTAGTGCCATTGTGTGGGATGTAATGCATTTAAAAAATGTAATTTCTTTGATTCCAATATGGAGTCTAGGTAAAATGCATCCTCGGAACACAAGTGGACATTGAACTCCAAGCTTATATAAAATCTCATTTTTTAAAACCGTGTGCATTTGCTGAAGCTGTGGGAAAACTCTTGTTTTGTGTTCATGCAGAGTTTTTTGTGCATTCCGCAGGAAGCGGCTCTCATGAGAAACCTGGGGTTGTTTACAAGTCAGTGGAATTCAGTGGCTACACCGGCCGAGTAGCTGTGGAATTGTACAGTAGACCTCTCTGGAAAAATACTAGGCTGTACTTGATTACATTAGAGGGAAAAACATGAGACAGAGAGAGCAAAATCGAGTCACTTGGATTTCTACTGGGCTGGGTGAAGTAGACATATTTCTGCCAGTCTGTTCTCGAGGCAAGTGGCTCTTTGCCAACCCAGGGTTTTGAAAAGGGTCCAGTGAAGCACTTGCCAAGGGTGAAGGATTGCAAATTAGCACTCACGTGATGTATTAATCCATTCTTTTGGTTTTGTAACTTTGATTTGAGTTAATAAAGAGGCAATGTAAGCACTTGTTTTTATAATCTCCATGTTGTGTTGATGAATTCTTGTGTTCCAAAAAGTACATTGTCTTCCTGTCTTGTTAAATGCATTTGGGGAACCTCATAAATAAAATATATATCTGGGCACTGAGACTTGGGAATAGCAAAACAACAGGATATTATTGGAACTGGAGGCAGTCCGTCAGGTTCTGGGGAGTGACACGATCCCAGTATTTGAGTATATATGGGTCAAGGGTATGTTGACCAACCCGAAATGGGGAGCATCTGTGTCAAAGGAGCTTACCCCTTTTGAGAAGGCTTTAGATTCGTCCCTCACAAAAAAGGGCATTCGATCCAGATTATATAAAACCATGAATGCTATGTGCCTGACAGGGAGACAAACATTTCAGAGGTACTGGGTGGACCTGGCGGGAGAGGACATTACAGAGGAGGAATGGGCGAGAATCTATAGTGTGACCTTTCATGGTAATCTCTTTACCTCCATGAGGGAACATAATTATACAATATTGATGGGCTGGCAAAGGGATCCACTGAAGCTTTCCAAGATGTTTGCGGGGGCCACTCCTCTCTGCACTAAGGGGCGTGGGCATCTGGGATCTATTTCCCATATTTGGTGCTGGTGCCCTAAGGTACAGAATTTTTTTTAATTAAGTACTGAGCTGGATGAAAGAAGTCACAGGGATTCAATTAGGTTTAGACCTGTTACAGATGATTTTGGGGGTCCCAGCGAAAGGATAGAAATTAGCATAGGCTCCCCAGAATGTGGGAAGCGATACTTAGAGCAGGGCGATAGGCCATCTCTCAGGGATGGAAAGATGACAAGCTTCTCCTATGAAGGCTGCTTGGGAATGAAAGGTACATACTATGATGGTGATGCATAAATGGACGGTGGTTGTAAATGACTAGTTGGGGTCATTTTGAGAACAATGGGGTGCTCTGTTGTACAAATGGGAGGCTGAAGTGGGGATCCCCCAAGCTCTATAGATATCTAAGAAGATATTTGGGGATAATCGAACTTTGAAGGGAGCTGAGATACCGTGAATTAATTGGATGCACCAGGAGCTCCTTAGGCACCAATTTAAATCTGCCTGTAACACTTAGGAAACTAATATAAATGGAACTTGGGTCGAAGTATTTGAGATTGGTAGAGGGAGGGGTGGGGAGAGACATGGAATTTTGAGGGGTCTTAGTGATCCTGTTGCTAGTCTTACTTACCAGCAGGGTAAAGGGACATTTGTTTAGAGACAACCATAGCTGGGGTAAGAGTTCTATGATTGTCTGGGGTCCTCTTGTTTATTAGGGAGTGAGGAGGAGGGAGGGCGGGGGTTTAAGACTGAACGTCAATCCATTGATTCTTGTTAATTGTGCTTTACATGTTTGGTTCTGACAAAAATGCTAATCAAAATTAAGTAAATAAAAAACGTTTCTATTGAACATACTAAGTGCAAATTGCTTTCATCGACAGAGTCAACATATTGTTCAAGTTTATCTGTCAAATGAATGCCTTTTCTTTTAAACCTACGTATCTTATTCCCTGCTGGATTTACAGTCAGGTCTATATGTTTATTAAAGAAGCGTGGCCTGAAGGCAAAGCATGTGAGTAGCATGTTATCGCCACTCAAATTAGTATCTTTGACCTGAAAGTATTTGCACAGATCTAGCATTGATCTTGACAGTAGAACATAATCAAAGGCAGAAAAAGAGGTACCTCTTTTCCAAATTCTGGCGTTTATTTTCTTCGCATCCAGTGAGCAATTTGCAATATGTAAGTCCCAAATTTGGCATAGATTTTCACATTGATTCTATCTTGTAGTTTGGGTCATTTATTACCATTCAAGCAATCCGTATTTAATTTGCCCGCCAACCAAATAAGTGGGTCATGATTTAATAGCCATGTACCCACAAATTCCGAGATGTGATCTATAAATAAGTCCAAACTGTTTGATGTCTCATTCCAATATAAATCAATAGCTATGACTCTCCTGACTATAGCTATACATGGTATTTCAATAGATACAGCCAGAATGCCCTTAACCACACTGGAAATTATTTCCAACAATGTTATCTTAGAGTTTATTGTAGAAATAAGGAGGAGGCCCCCTGAGGGTCTTCCATTAATGGTTTTATTAACCAACTGTCGGTTTATCATAAATTCATCTCGGCTCAATCTAGTTGTCAGCCAGGTTTCTTGGAATGATATTGAAGGTATCAAAGATATCATTTTCACTGTCATACCGCACAAAACTATTATAGCCTTGTGTGTTCTAGTGTAAGCACCATATGTCACCCTTTATCAAAGCCCATTTGTTGAGCCCCTTTGGCCTATCCCATTTTTCTTAAGCAGATGCAGCAAACCTTCCCACAGACCGGAGAACTCAGGGGTATTGCATAGGGACATCGCATTTCTCAAGGACCCAACCATTTGCTCATCACTTTCAATTTCAAGTTTCTTGCTCCCATTATTCATGTCAATACTTGAATGCAGGCTACTTTTACTAAGAAAGGTTTTAACATTCTGCCTTTCAGAGTATACCACACAGCCAAATTTAATAATGTTCTCCCTTTCATCCCATATCAACCGTTTTACAATAGATGATCTTCAGCACACTTCAACTAGATTACACCACCCTTCAAAGGGAAAACTGACATAATTTATATCACTTGTAAAATGTTCTAACGGTTTAGAATAACATTGTAATCAATAGCTGGGCACATTTCAAAATATAACAGTGTTCTCTTTTACATTCTTGCTAGAAGTGGGTTCTAGACCAACAGATTGGGGTGTAAACCCATGATCACCATTGCTTTAATATTTTTGTATGTTGTGATATCTGTCTTGATTGAAATCTCAATGTGGTCCAAACAGATTTATTAGACGATCCTAACTCCCCAATGTATCATCTTGCTCTTCTGGCCGAAATACCCTTTGTTTATCTATGGAGTGAGATGAAGTCATAGAATCCATAGAATCTGCATTACTTGGTTTCAGGGCTTCTAAACTTGTGGTAGACTGATGCTGCTCTGCAGCCATTGGCAAATTAAAGATAGCTGCCCATCTCTCCTTAGCCAAAGTTAAAGATTATTTCGAAATGTTATGGTCTATTTTTGCTTCACTGATGTTACAGGCAGACCCTGAAGATGAGGTCAGGGGGTCCGGAGTCTTATATATGTTCCTGGGTCAGTTGAGTTCCTCAATTCCCATTGACAGGTTTTATGCGTAGATTGTACATTTAGTGTCTGAGTGGAAGAAGAGTGTGATTTGCTGGCTGTCTGGTCAAGGTCAGATTCAATGACAGAAAAAGGTTGTGTTCTTTCTTCAGTATCTGTTTGAACTGAAAGTACTCCTTTGTCCTTTATATCGGTTCCGTCTAATACTATGATTGAAGGAGGTACGGATTCCACTCCCGATGAAGTTAAACCTATACATACCTGTTCTTTAGTTATCTTATTCATATTTGAGTTTTTAGAGACAGAATTTCTTCCTGGGCTTTGTTCCACCATCGCACTAATACAGCCCACCTCTTCCCCCTCTTCCATGTGGGAATCCAGATTTCTAAGATATTTCCTAGAATCATTTCTCAATTGGTATCTCCTACCATTGTTAGACTTTTAAAAGCCTTTTCTTAGATTTTTTGAGCCAGCCCCGTACTCAGAGCTTTATCGTTTTCTATGGTTATTGTCTGAGGTAGGATCATATCATCTGTTCCCACCAATTTCTTAAAATAAAATTGTACTCAGGAGACCCTCGGCCGGCCCATAGAGCCGAGGTTCGCTCCGAAGTACTTTAAGACGAGATAGATGCACCCTTGAGATGGATGGGGGTGCAGATTTATTACTCCAACACCAATCAATAAGGACAACTCAATGGTTTGGCAAAGGGAGTCCGTTTAATGACAAGTACAAAGAACGGGGAGTCATGGAAATCAGCAGTGATGCGATAGTCCGTCTCGCTTCAACTCCAACGAACTTCATAAAAATCATAGTATTTATACTGAAAACTCGTCATAATTGACGTATAACACTCAAAAGTAAATATGCAATTCTATTGGTTAGGAAAAGGTAACGTTAATATAGGTACTATATCTGTATATGGTAACGGAGTGAGGGGATTGGGTAAACACGTACTGTAGACGTCACTAAAAGTACAACGTCCCATTGGTTCTACTAACTATAGGACCCTAGATTATTTGGTCCATTGTGATTGGGTTGGCACCAACCCCATCCATAAATTTCCACTTTGCTTAGCAGCACGCAGAATGGTCAGCCAGGTGCAGGGGGCCCCCTAGTTACCCGGCCTTCCTCCAATTAAGGTTACAATCAATCATCACTTCAGCAACTATGTGTCAATTATTTTACTGTGGTTGGCCTCGAAACTGCATCTTCTGTCTGGAAAAGTTCTGATATCTCTTCCTGAGCGGATGCAAAGCGTAGGTGTGAACCCTTGCTCCTTCTCGCTCGGCCGGTCACGTGATACCCACACCGTGAATTTGTCTAGTTTTTCTCAATTAGTGTATTTGATTCTTATTCAGCTTGCCACCTGCCTACGCCTCCTTATCTCGACCTTTCAGAGACAGGATGTTCTGTTCTTAAGTTTCAAATATATGTAGCTACTGTTCATTCCTTCTATTGGTACGACCTTGGCTCTCCTGGCACAAGTTGCATCTGGCGAGTTTCGATTCAGCCGTCTCTTCTCGTTTTGCTAGAATATGAATATCTGCTCATGCGGCCTTTAGTAACCTGGGTGGATTCTGCTTTTCGTGCAAAGTGGAATTGCACTTATAATACTGTGCTTCGTTTCGAGGTCGATTATGTATAATGGCGCTTGCCGTACTATTCTTCTACTTAGCATAGCAAGTTGTACTGTTTTCTTAGCCTTCTTGCGGTTCCAAGCATATGTACAGGTATTAGCTGGTTGAATATTTTCATCCTGTTTACAACTTAAGCTTCTTAGTATTTCAACATTGTTCTCCCTTGTAGGTTCACAATATCCTTATTCATGGAGTTTCGTCTCTTTGTGTAATTCTCAGGTCATTATTTCTTCTATCTGTACGCCGTGACGTCACCATTCGTCTTCCATTAAGACCTTTTTGGTTTCTTCCGGGACTGTACTTAGGCGATCTTCATTTCGTCTCATTTGCTGGTAGGGTTTTCTTAATGGATACCTTACTGTCCATGGTTGTCTGGGTATCGGTACTTCAATAGGTTGCTTTTCTGATAGGTACTGGGCAGAGCCCTACTGCAGCTATTTGCTCATCATACGTCACATATCTTGGTGTGAACATTCCTGGTACTTCAAAATGGACAACTGGAGTGCGAGTTATATTTGGGACCTCCTCTACACTCCCCCCTCTGGGCGATTCATCGACCACTTTCACCTCCGTCTTTGGATTCAACGTACTCGATTCTTCTGTATATATCTTCACTCCATCGCCTGGGTTTATTCCTTCTTCATCTTCTGGGTCTATACATGATGGTTTGAAGAAGTGTCTCTTTGGTGTCAATATTTTTATTACTCATTTCAGGCTTCCTGCTGTTCTTACATGTTTGTCTTCATTCCATGTCATTAATTGACATTGTCCATTTGGGCTACAGTAAACCCATCTTCCCACATAATTTCTGTGTTTCCTGGGATAGAGAAACTTTGTTCCTTCTGGTGCGTGAATGCTGGCCTTCACAAAGTCTCTTATTTCTTCATCAGTCAGGTCTTTGGGCTTCCATCCTGGCTTGACATCAATCATGATCTTTATCCCTATGGCTTTTTTTGCAGTTTTATGGAACTGAGAGATTATTATTTTGATAACACAAAATCCCAGTAATATCATCACTCGCAGGGCTCCCAAAACCTTGAATATGTCTGCCATCCATTGTGGGACCCACGAGAATAGTGATCCAAACCAGCCATCATCATCAACTTTGTCAGTTTCGTTGATCATCTGGTTTTGTAGCTTCGTCAGCATACCTCTGGCTTCTGTAAAAGTTCCATTTTCCTCGTCGTGAGAAGGTGTAAATGTGCAACATGATTCTCCAATTTTTGCACAAACTCCTCCATCCATGGCTGTGATCATGTCAAGGACATATCTGTTATGGAGAGTCATCAGTCGGATGGCTCTTAACTCTTCCTTAATCGCATTGAATCCTTTTATGGTCGTGTTGATCGTCTGCAGTAACTCCCATTTGGTTATCTGCAACCATTTAGTATTTACTCCAACTTGGAATCTTGGCATAAAAATCGTTGTGAACACTGATGAGTTGAGGCTGAACAGCCTGTGTTCATATTGGATTGCATGAAATGCTGCTTCTGATTTAGCAGAGAAATCATTTTCTCTCTTCATTCTCGTCAGTAGTTCCACAGAGCTCTTCTTCCTCAGGTGAGCATCTGCTTTTGGAAAACTGTCAATATTCAGGTCACTTTTCGGGATCACCAATGCTGGAACGTGGACGTTCACTATTGTGCATATGCCTCCCCAGTTTCTTGGCAGTCTGATGTATGCTTTGGATCCACACACCCAATAATGATCCATAATTACTGCAGTTCCATGCACCATTCCTGGAGCATCAAAAACTCATCCACAGTTCTGATTTTCTCCCATCTTTCTAGTGCCATTATTCCTGAAGCAGAATTTTGGGCTTTCCTGTGGCACTATCTGCAAGGGTCCTCCTCTGTCTTCGACCCATGAAAGCAGTTTTGCAAGCTTTGGCCATAATGGCTTGCAACCATTTTGCATAATGTCAACAGTTTCTTTTTAGAGTCCAGTGATCACCCATTCTCTGTAAATCACCACTCCTTTCTCCTATCCGTCTGGTGAAAGCACTGTTCCCCATATCTGTATTTGAGCTCTATTCTTTCACTTTCTAGCCTCTTCTGGAGTTTTTCCCTGGACATTTAGTCTCAGGTTTACTTCCCATCTTATTCCTGCTCCTTTGACTCCAGGCTTCTCGTACCTGATAACATGATTTCTAGTATGAGCTCTGTTTCTGGTCTTAATGTCTTGAACATAATCATCTTCATCAGGATAAGCTGTTTTAGTTGCCCATTTAGGGGACCCGTCACTTCCCATAAACTGGCCTCTAGTTTTGCACATGGCTACGTGTGAAAGACATCAATTTCTACAGCCACAAAGATCTTTGCTTTTCCCATGCTTATGGTAGGAGTGCACAAACAAAGCATTCCCCTTCTGAACTTAGTCTTCCAACTTCTTTCATATGCTGGTACCAAATGTTGTTTCCAAGATGTGCGGTGCTATCCAGGTAGTCGTTGAGTTCGTTGTCATCTCCATGCATGCTTCTCTTGATTCTTAGTGTTTTCCTGTAGTTGGCTATAACTACATCCCCAAATGCATCTGTATGGCTTTTTCTTGCTGGAGGATTCTTAGGCATCTCGGTCCATGGTGCAGGCTTCCTCATCTGCGCCATTTGAGTGGACAAGAGTCTGGCAGCTCTTTCCCTCTCTTCATACATCCTTCTCCTGCAGGTTGCAAATGCCCATACCAACCAGCCCGATGCTGGTCCGGTGTATGGTTATAGCGTAGAACTGGTACTTGTTCCTTGCGTTGGAACATATGTGCTTGGCAATATAGTCTCTGCGGTTTTGTTTTTTAGCTCCTCTTGTATTTTCCTTGCTCTGGCTATGGATGGTCATAATGAGTCTACTATCAGTTGTGTTCGTGCAGAGAGCACCTCTGAGTTGGCTCTTGATTTCTTAAGGGTTTCTAGTGTGATTGCTTCTGTTGGCTTTCTTTTTAACTCTTCTTTTCTCACAACATCTGTTGTGGGGTTTCTTATGACAGGCAGTCTCTTCTTCTCTACTGCTTTGGTTTGTGGTTCTGCAGTCATTGACACTAGGCATGTTCCGTGTGCATTCAGTGTTTGCATGTGTGTAGTTGTCAGTAACCTTTCTTCATTCATTCCGTGCCGACCTTGTCTCTGGCTTTTCTGTTTGTTTGTTACCACAAGTGTGTATGTGTCATTGCTAATCACATCCATTTCAAGTTCATTCATTCCTCCGTCAGATCTTCTAGGGACTAGAATGACTATGTAAGGTCTGGATGCTTTTGTGGGTTTCACACGTGCATGATTAGGTGGGTGCACTGATATTGGAACGCCTTGTGCACCTATAAAAAGGCAGTTCTGATCTTTAATGACAGTAAAACAATGATGAATATGATACTTAGATACATTATGCCTCTTTATGTCAGGCAGCATTTACTTCCAGAGAAGCGTGGTTGCCTCTCCTCCTGCGGGAGGGCCAGATTGCTGCTCTGGACCCTCATCTCGATCATTCGCCAAATGTCAAATTTATTGTATTCCCTTAACCAATATCGTCTTTCGAGTTCTGTGTTTAAGAGTGTCAGGTGCTCCACAAGTGTCCCCCCTCTTGCGGGTGATGGATTGTCTCTTATTTCAGGATACAGTTCCTTTGCTAGACTATGGAAAAAATCAAATTAAATAACACTTCAGTAATTCCTTTTACTGTGCATGTTCAAATTAAGTAAGCTCCCAGTCCACTCCTCGGATTTGCTTCAGCCCTGAGGACATATTATGTGCTGATCAGTATGACGTGATAAGGACAAAATAATAACAAATGTAATAAGTGAAATTCTTCACACTGCTTCCTCGTTCTGTCCCTCGGCGGAAAGCTTTCTTAGAATCGCCTCAGATTGTTCTGTTGATGGTTCGAGAGCTCTATCTGTAACACGATTCCATGCAAGAGCATGCCCATCTGTGCAACATTAGCTGGATCTCTGAAGAATGTGAGGATGTCAACATCGATCGGTCTCCCCACTAGCTCTGAAAAGTCAGTTACTAGGCAAAAGAGGACATTGTAAGCCAACCTGCTGTCTTCAAGAGACAGGGACATCCGTCCTATCTTGCTGAGGTTCATGATTGTATACTCTCTTCAATGTAAACAATGTCTGCACTGTATGTTCCCGTGGAGTGCAACTAGAATTACAATTTTATTCAGGAAATGGCTTAGGTGTTCTGTATTTGCTGGATCTCGAAGAAACGTGAGTGTATCTGTTGTTCTTCCAATAAGAGTTGGACAGTCTTCGATTATGCAAAATAACAATGTGTTGATAAGCTCATTTATTTCCGTCTGTGTTTGAGACATTTGGTTCTTTCCCGCTGTACTCAGGAAGCAAGAGAAATTGTTCGGTAACAACAGTAAGCAGTCTTCTTATTGTCTTTTCGTTTTCAGGATCTTGAAGAAAGTCAGCAACATTGGTGAGCCTCCCTACCAATGACGGGTATGATCTTAGCACCAGATCAAAATAGGTGACCACATCCTTGGCGATGTCGCTACTGCGGGACACCATAAGTGATTCCGAATAGGGTCTCGGTATGGAATGAGTCAGGATACTGTATTTGCTTCCAATGTAAGTGTCCTCGGTCAAAATTTGGCATATTCTTTTTCTCATCAAGGCTTAAGTGTGCCTCAGTCCAAAGATCAAAGTTCACAGGCTATGTTGTGGATTATGCGTGCAATTCTTCTTCTTCACCCTGCAACTAGGATGCACAGAGTGTTCATTTTTTACGTCCTTTTCCCCTTTTTTTGCTTAGAAGAAGTGTCCAATTTAAGCGACAACTTGCAAAAAGTTCTTTGTCTTTGTCTGGCTGGTCATGCGTCCTTCTTCCTCGTCATGGATCTCGTCTGCACGTGCTGTGGTTCTTCCCCCGTCACTTGTAGATTCCTCTCGTTGGGGTGCAGGCAGGGGGCCTTCTCCGATGTAGGGTTTGATATCGCCGAGAAAAATCCACGCTCTTCTGCCTTGTAGTTTCACTGCAGATTGAGTGCAGTCCTCCATTGTGAAAGGACCGTTGAATCTTGGCTCGTCCCACTTTTTCCTTGCATGATTCCTTACAAGGACGGTGTCTCCAGAGAAGATGGATGGACCACAAAGTCCTTAAGCTGCGTCTGTAGTAGTATCTCTTTCTGTGTTCCGTGCTGCCCTGCACCCCTTTGGTCGTCGCTGCAGCTGGTCTGAAATTACAATAAGGCAAGATGTCATGCAGTTCAGATAGATTTGCATCTCAGATCATAAAATTTCTCCTGTTGACTGGGCATTACATCTAGCTCTATCTCGGGGTGTCAAAGGAGTTCTCATTCTTCTTCCTGTGGCTATCTCGTGTCGCGTAAGATGATGGTCAGAACCGGGTTGGTCCGAAGTGCATACAGTGCCAAAGGAAGACAGTGCAACCATCCCTTTCTTAGAGTTAGCTTCAACTTGACTATAGTTTCCTTTAACAAGCCGTTGAGCCTCTCACAGGTTCCGTTACCTTGCGGATGATACGCCAATGAGAGCTTGTGCTTTATACTAAGCAGCAAGCTAATATGTTCGAATATTGCATTAACAAAGTGAGGGCCATTATCTGATCTCATGACCTCGCACACCCCCCCACCTGGGGAACACCTCTCTCACTAAAAATGTGGCCGCACAGGTAGAGTCTGGGTGTGTACATGGACCTGCCTCAATCCATCTAGAGAATGGACACACCACAACAATTAAGTATCTGTACCCGTTACATACTTGAATCATGTCGACGTAATCGACATGCAAGTGCTGAAAAGGCCATTTGGCCTTGGGATGACTCCTCTCTTTACTTTTAATGTGTGCCCGGCCGTGAATTGCTGGCAGATTATACAGTCCACTATAAAGGATGCAACATGCTCAGGTAAATTCGGTATGAAGCAGTCTTCAGCGAGCGTTGCTGCTAGATTCTCTTCTGTCATGTGTGCCGGATAATATAACTGCTCCAGCGCTATTTTTAATAGGGCTACAGGCATTACTGGTTTACAAGTGCTGTCTTGTCGCCACAAGCTGTCAGAGGGGTTTAAAGAACACCCTCGATGTTTCCAAATATTCTTTTCTTCCTGTGGTGCCTCCCCTTGGAGTTCCATTAGCTGTGTTTGCCCCAAATTACTGTAACTCTCAGGTGCAGTTCGTGTAACCATCATTCACTCGTTGGCATGGATAACTTCCACTGCCATGATCGTTTCACTTTTGGATGCCATACGCTTGGCTTCCATGTCTGCTGCTTGATTTCCGTGTGAGATGAAATCTGATCCTTTCGTGTGGGTGGTGCATTTCACGACCACTATGCCCACTGGGAGCTGTAGTGCCTTAATAAGCCTGTCCAATAAGGCTGCGTGCTGCACTGGTGTGCCGTCCACTCGGAGGTAACCCCTCCTTTTCCAGCGCGCTAAACCTGTGTGCACTGTTGACGTGACCTAGGCGGAGTCACTGTACACCGTTACTTCCTGGTCTGCGTGATTCTCAATGGTGAGTATCAACGGCAATGATTCTGCAGCCTGTGCTGAATAATGAGATGGTTTTCGTGCACTAAGAAGCACTCGAAATTCTCCATTTGCTGTGTGTTTCATCACAGCAACGCCTGTGTATCTTTGCCCGTCATTCTGATCGATCCTCGAAGACCCGTCAATGAAGACGAACTCTCCTTCTGCCAAGGCATTTTCTTTCACCCTGGGAATTTCATCATAGAATTCTTCATAATTTGCACAGTCATGTATCGGCTCTCCTTCAGTGACTGGCTCTGCTACAAACATAGCTGGGTTCACTATCTTACATCGGACTATTTTAATCGATGGATTTGATATGATCACTTCATAAGCAGAAGCTCTCTGAGATGTCAGTGTGCCCTTTGGTTTCTCTAGAATGGAAAATATTGAGTGCTCGACGTACAACGTCATTGAGCATCCAATCACAATGGTTGTAGCCTTCTCTATGGCGAACGCTGCGGCACCTAAACTTTGTTCGCAAGGGAAATGACCTCTCATTACTGGGTCCAAATTCCCACTGTGTTATGCCAGGGGCTTGTACCCCAAAGTGGTTCTCTGTTTGAGTACTGCTGTCATTACGCTACCATTTGTGTGTGAAAACAGGTAAAATTCCTCTGCATAATTGAGAATCCAGAGAACTGGTGCTGTGCAAATAACTCTTTTGAGTTCAGCAAACCCTTTCTCCATGGTCTCAGACCATCCAATCTTTTCTTTCGTTACTTGGGCCTTTTTTAGGGCCTGAAGTAAAGGCTTAGTGTAAGAGCTGTAGTCGAAGACCCATGCCCTGACATAGTTGCACAGGCCTAGAAAGCTCTGCATCCGTTTTATCGTTTGTGGCTTAGCCGTGTTCAGTATGGTTTCAGCCCTTTCTGGGGTCACTCTCTTTCCTTCATGTGAGATCAGCTGGCCTATGTACAGCACTTCTTATTGACAATATTGTAACTTTTCCTTGTCAACTTTATATCCTTTCTCAGCCAGTATAGTTAATAGCTGAACAGAATCGCACCTGCATTGCTCTTCTGTTGTGCTGCAAATTAAGATGTCATCCACGTATTGCAGGACGACACTTTTTAGTGCAATATTGCTCAAGTCCATCTGCAAGACTCTGTTAAAAATAGATGGAGACTCACAATACCCATGGGGTAGTCTCGTGCTTTTCAGACGCATCTGTCTGAATGTGAATGACGTCAGATCTTGTGAGTCACGGTGCAACGGGATTGAGAAAAATGCATTTTTCAAGTCAATCACTGTGAAGTATTTTGCATCAATGGGTATGTTACATAGAATTGTAGATGGGTTAGGGACTAGAGGGAACTCAGCCTCAACAATATCATTTATTGGGCGTAAATCCTGGATTAGCCTCCAAGACCTCCCCTTTGATTTCTTGATCGGATAAACCGAAGTACTGAATGACGACTCTGACGTCACTAAGATGCCCTGTTACATCATTGCAGAAATTGTCTTAAAAATCCCTTGGGAGAATTTCTCCTGGTCTCAGTTTAATTTCTACTTCTACAACCCCCTTCAAAAGCCCTACGTCAAAGGGTCCTATGGTCCACACTGAGACAGGCACCTGGGCCATGTCGCCATCAAAATATTCAGGATGGTTTTGTGCCAACATCATTCTCTGAGGTACTTCTCGTTTGATCATTTTTACCCAAAAGGTGAGACTCACTTCCACCATTGTCTCTCCCATATCTGCTTGTTCTTCAAACAGATCGTCATCAGTGAGGTCAGTCACTCGATATCCTTCTTCAAAGGCATTTACTGCGCACCATTGTCGGCCCTCATCATAACCGTCAATCAAGGCCACCCTCCCTCGTACTGCAGCTGTGTGTATCATCAAGGGAAATACTTGTCCCTTCTCCTCATGCATCGGTATTCTTGGTCTAAATAAGAACTCATCAGGGGTTCTGATGATTTTGTTTGCAAGACCTGGCAATCCTGCCATAAGCACACGCATACCATATGCAAATATTTCTGGGTCTAATGGTATAGCCCTCATGGCTGTGTGTCCTACGTATGCTCTGATTATTTTGCACACATCACAATATTGCATTCCTGGAGTTGAACATATTATGCCCTCCTCATGAACGAGATTGTCATGTTTAACTTTGCCATTAAATCTCAACCCAAAATGTTTACTGGGGTTTGACATGAATATAGTAAAGGCACATTCATTTCACATTGTCTATGAAGACTGGAAGTGCATTTGTGAAGGGAACACGCTTGTAGCTCCTGTGAAACTCTGAGTATTTATGACCTCGCCGGGCAAGGGAAACTTGCCTTCACGTATGCACGAGAGTGTTGCACCCATGTCAACTAGGAAGGAACATTCTTTATCCCCTATAACGGCATCCACCATAGGTTCCCTGTGAGGGTCTGGTGTCACTGATAGGATAGAACACATCAGGGTTCCCAGTGAGCTGTCCTAGTCCATATACAAATTTGGCCCACTGTGCACTGATGGATTTCCCCCATTCCCATTGTTACCTCCCATTCCAAGATTCGGGGTCTGCCCTGTGCTCATCGTCTGCGATAATTGCAACGGTGCCTGTTGGGATGGTCCTTGTGGAAAATTCCCCATGTTCTGAGGTTGCATGCCTTGTTGTGCTCCTGGCGCTTGGTGTTGCACCATTTGGTTCTGTGCAATACCCTGCTGTAGAATTGCAGGTGGAGTCGCCATGCTGGCTCCTGTTCCTTGGCCGTTCTGCATCATTCCTTGATTTCTGCATGTGCGAGCTAAGTGCCCTGTCATTCCACACAACCAACATACTGGCGGTGGTCGGATCATTTGCCCGTTTGACATATCTTGATTACCATTTTGCATATTCTGGAACCCTCCTTGATTATTCTGGAAACCTCCCTGATTTCTTTGCCATCCTCTTCCCCTAAATCCTCTTCCCCTGGGATAAAACCCAGTACTGCTTTGATTATTCTGCTGTGGATTAGTCACCTGCTGCATGCTCGATTCAGCTGCGCTAGTTATCATGGCTCCCTCAAGAGCATATTTTGACAACTTCTTTTGCACCAATTTCGCCTCCTCACCCTTACGTGCAGCTTCCTTTTTGCGATTCTTTTCTTGCAGCAGTCTACAATAGTGTGCGATGGTCAACTGTATTTCGGCCCAAGGCTTGGCCTCAATTCCCACTAATTTCTTGAGTTGTTTCTGCACCGGCTCTGGCAGCCCTTGGCACAATATATGGTAAAACACAGGTATAGATTTCATCCAAGAGTCATGAGTCTCTAGCACCCATGCGTCTTGAAAATTCTGTATATAAATTAACGGATCCTCAGACTCCTTCATTTTCCACGTCATTATAACTCCCATATCAGAAGTATCTGGGTATAGCACTCGTAGCGCTTTCCATACTGCATCTCTACAATTGTTAAATGGAGCTCAGTCATGCGAGGTATTAATTGTGGTTACACCAGGGTAGCCTGCTCGTGCCCACACATCGTCTGCTCTCTCACCAAGTATGGCAATTAGGAGACCCTTAATTAACCCTATAGCTAACGTGTTTCCTCCTGTCATTTTCTCTACCTCGTGTATCCACTTTCCAGCTCCCGGTGTCAGCATTGGAAGCTTGTTTTTCAAATTTTCTTGATCCATGTGTGGCCATAGAATATATTGTGGTCTTACTCCCCCTTCTCAAGCAACGGAAATTGGGATGCATAGCCCTCTCTCTTTTCTCTCATTGTTCTCCTGTCTATTGTAGGGGTAATATTCCCACATCGCCGTCTGCCTGGCAATGTCCGGAGCCTGTCTACATAGGGCGGTGAAGACACCCCCCTCTGACCATGAGATTATTCTTAATGTCGGTCGGACTGCGTGGCTGATTCTGATGCCCTCGGTGCAGACTCACTAGTGTCTGACCATCTTATTCCTTTTTCCTTTGGGAGTCTTCTTTCGCTTCGCCTCCCTTCTTCATTTTCCTCACGCTCCTCCCTTTCCGAGTCAGACTTTGTCCCCAATTCTCGCAGCTTCTTGTATCTTCAATGTTTCTACTGATTTCTAATCTATCCAGGGATAGTTCCCTATTCCCACTACTTCGGGTGACACCCTCAGTGTCATAGAGCTGAGTGCTCTCCAGGCGCTCGTCTTCCCCCTCCCCTTGGAGTGTTTGTTCTACCCCCATTTCATCATATATTCTATCAATCGTTTCTCCCATGCTTCTGGTGTCGAAGTCCTCTTCCATATTTGCCCTATACGTGCCTTGTAAAGAATCGTATGCAGGAAATAATTCTTCGATGTCTTCCCAATTTACTACTGGAGTGGGTTTTCTAACCTCTCTCCCTAGATATTCAAGATTGCGTGCTCCCTGTCTCTGCTTACGTTCTACATCGTCATCGAATTCCTTGCGTTTCCTTGCCTCTTCTCTGACTCTATCTTCTTCCTTTTCTTTTCATTTTTACGTTCATCTGCCCTTCGAATTTCCTCATCTCTTCGTCTCTTTATTCTTTTCTCTCTTATTCTTTGCTCTTCCTCTGACCTTTGCTGTTCCTGTCTGTCATGATCGGTTGCTGCTCTTTGTTTGCGATCGAGCTGCCTTTCTTGCGCTTCGTGATATAGCTGTTCTCGCCTTTGCCTGTCTTTCTTTCTTATTTTTTCGTCTCTCAACTCCTTCTTCTTTCCCTATCTTTGTATCTCACCTAACCTCTCCTTTTGCATCATCAATGCCTTTGCCATCAAGTTTCAATAAAATGTGTCCTCCCATCCATTCGTTTTTTGCGAATGCTATCTCATCAGTTCTATCTTCGTTTCCCTTCCATCTTTTCCCTTCTCTCTCCTTGTCGAGAGATGCGCTTGTTTGTGCTTGATCCCTTCTTTCGTCATCACGTCTCTTCTTGTCCCCTGGGACTGTGGAGGTGATATCCTTATCCCTATCTTTCCCTTGATTTTCGTCACTACTTTGCGTAGGTGACTCATATGCCGGATTGCTGTACCCCGTGGCTGCTTTAAGCTCTCTCAGCGGGTATAATTCGTCGTCCTTACTTTCTTCACCCTTTGTTTCGGATGGGGCGGGTGGCGTGGTATACATCTCACCACACTCTGAGCATACATTAAGTATCCAATCTATTGGGAGCTCCTCTTCCTTTCCCTGTTCATACATTTTCCAAAGTTCTAGAACAGCGAGGCGTTTGCCTAACTTTTTGACTGTGTATGTGGCGTGCAAATATGTCGTTATGTGTTGCAAGACGGCTTTTGATAAGGACCCACCCTGTGGCCATGGCATAAACATTTTGTGGGCGGTTCCCTTAACCCATTCTGTACTGTATTTCATCAGTTTGGGTGCGTGTTTCGGCAGCTGTTTACATAAGTGTGTCAATGGAGTTATGTCCTCCATGCTCAAATCTGTTTCCCTTTCCTCTTATATAACACTTGTCAATACTATTTGCTCATCATACGTCACATATCTTGGTGTTCCTGGTACTTCAAAATGGGTGAATGGAGTGCAGGTTTTATTAAGGACCTCCTCTACAAAATGGTGAGGTTCTTTTGGGTTCAAGTATCCTACTACTCAGAATATCCAATTTTACATTTAGTTCTGATAAAATTATTGCATTTGCTCTCAATTCATCCCTGATGTTATCGTAGAGTTCTACTTGAGCACTCAGGATCGAATTTAAAGCCGAGAAGGAAGCAGATGACACTTTTATACATTCATCGGCTTGTCTTAATGTATGATGTAATTGATTCAATCTACTGTTTTCTGGACCTTGAACAAGATTGCTCAGGGAGAGGACCTCTACCCATTGAGACACTTGTTTCAAAGAGCCCACACAGCAACAGGGAGGGAACATGGGATAGAAAACAATTAATACACTGGAGGATAAAGACTAACCTAGTAGGCCTTGTGAGCATTCCGAGCATGCAAGTGCAGATACAGGAGAGGGGATGCGGGAGTAAGTGCTGAAGTGCCTGTGCTCGTGAGCAGCAGGTGTAAAAGTGCAGAGCGAAGGCTAGTAAGTGGCAAGGCTGAGGCAATTGGGTGTTGGAGGCCAGGGCCTGGAAGGACACATAAGGGACATGGCCCCCAATCACTGCGACTGTGAGATTAGTAGAGGAGGGAAGGAGGGATGGAGGAGGTGAAATGGAAAGTCTTGAAGAACTTCCGGAATGTGAGGAGGTCCGGCTCAAGACGAAGAGGAAGGGGGAAGCTATTCCATAAGAGGGAGCCAGCTGAGGAAAGAGATCGGCCTCCGGCCCTCTGTTTAGCGAAATGCTTGACACACAGGGAGTTGGTACCAGAGGAATGTAGAGGTCTAGAGGGCGAATATTTAGTAAGAACAAGTTGCAGATAGTGTCGTCCCTGGCCCCAGACAGCCTTATGGATGATTCAGAAGGATTTGAACTTGATCCTTGCATCAACCGGGAGCCAGTGAAAAGTTATTAGGGCAGGAGACATGCAGTCCCTGGGCTTGAGGACAAGTTTAAGTCTTGCTGCCCTCTTCTGGATTAGCTGGAGGGGTTGTAGAGAGGAAGAGGGTAGATTCAAGAGAAGAATGTTGCAGTAGTCTATCATAGTGAGAGCCAGAGCTTTGGTAAAATTGAGCCTCTGTGGAAAAGTGAGAAAAGGGAGAATTCCTTTGAGAAGGAAGAGTTGAAAGTTGGACTTCTTGGCAATGTCCTGAATGTGAAGATAGGAGTTGAAGATGACTCCAAGGTTTCAGGCTTCAGATGAAGGAGAAGGGGGAGAACCCATAGAGGATGGCCAGAGTGAGGGGAAGAAAGAGGGAGCAGGGGTCCCAATAGGAAGGATCTCAGCCTTGTTGGCATTGAGGCAGAGAGCGTTGGAAGTGCACCAGGACTGGATGGCAGTTCGGGATGATGGAAGATGCAAGAGGGTCAGCAGGAAGTTTGAAAAAGAGTTGTGTGTCATCTGCGTAACACTGGAAGTTAGCGGAGAAGGAGGAAATGAGGAGTGCCAGCTGAGCAATGTAAGTTTTAAAGAGCCAGGGGGAGAGGTTGGAGCCCTGCGGGATGCCACAGGTGGAGAATGAGATAGTGAAGAGAAGGTGCCCAGAATAACCTGGGAAGCTTATATCACTCAAGTTGCATTTGTCCATACAATGTGGTAAGTGTGTAGCTGATTTTCTCGCTCCCATTCTGGCTCCCGATGGAGAATAGACATCTGTGATCTTTTGTGTACTGGTCGGTGTTGCTACTTGAGTTGTTACCGCACATCATTGGGCAACTTTATTTAAGTCCTCTGATACTTGTTTTTGGCCATCAATTGTGGGTGTCTGTTGGATGTGGTCTCAGAGTCCCAGATCTGTACGTATAGTACTTAATAGCTCATCTTCCATCCGTGCCTTAATTTGTAAAAGCATTGGTTCGCAGACAAGATCAGTCAGTGTAATTAAATTGGGCCATGCTTCTGCTTTATTTGACACAGCAGTACTTAGCGTCTGTTTACGCAGCAGTGCAGTGTAGCAGTTAGACTAGTCTGCTTTTTCCTTGTCAGCACGGTTGACATTTTCATGTTTCTGCTGTTTACTACCAGGCAAAGTTAAATGTTCGAAATGTTTATTCAGCTAAAATCTAAACAACAATTGGCGTACTTGAAAGCTCAAAGGCACTCTGGCCCGCAGTCACTTTCACACCGACCAGCGCCAACAAACGTCGATAAAGCAAATTAATAAGACAGGTTCCTATGGAAGATTGAGAGCAAATGAGAATGCCTCCTTTTTCCCAGGTTCGATAATCTTCAATGTTCCAACCGCCAAACACCAAACACTCTGCTAGATCTGATGATTTAATAGGCGGCCGCTGAAGCTGAAAGGACTGAAAGACTTTCCCAAGAGTCTGCTGCCACAATCTTACTCTCTGTGTTCACCGAGTTCAGCAAACACCCTGAGACACTCTGCTAGATCTGATAATTTAGTAGGCGTGCCGCTGGAGTTGAAAAGAAGGAAAGACTTTCCCAAGAGTCTGCTACTACAATGTTACTCTCTGTGTCACCGCGTTCACCAAACATTCTGAGACACTCCGCTTCGCTAGAGCTGATGATTTAGTAGGTGGGCCGCTGGAGTTGAAAGCAACTAGAGACTTTCCCAAGAGTCTGCTGCCACAATGTTACTCTCCATGTTCACTGCGTTCACCAAACACTCTGAGACACCCCGCTCTGCTCGATCTGACGATTTAGTAGGCGGGCCGCTGGAGTTGAAAGGAATTAAAGACTTTCCCATGAGTCTGCTTCAACAATGTTACTCTCTGTGTTCACCACGTCACCAAACATTCTGAGACACTCTGCTATGCTCCGCTAGATCTGATGATTTAGTAGGCGAGCCGCTGGAGTTGAAAGGAATTAAAGATTTTCCCAAGAGTCTGCTGCCACAATGCTACTCTCTGTGTTATCTGCGTTCACCAAACACTCTGAGACACTGCGCTCTGCTCTGCTAGATCTGATGATTTAGTAGGCGGGCCGCTGAAGTTGAAAGGAATGTAAGACTTTCCCAAGAGTCTGCTGCCACAATGTTACTCTCTGTGTTCACTGCATTCAACAAATACTCTGAAACACTCTGCTACGCTCTGGTAGATCTGATGATTTAGTAGTCGGGCGGCTGGAGTTTAAAGGAATGAAAGACTTTTCCAAGAGTCTGCTGTCACAATGCTACTCTCTTTGTTCACTTCGTTCACCAAACACTCTGAGACACTCTGCTTCGCTAGATCTGGTGATTTAGTAGACGGGCTGCTGGAGTTCAAAGGAATGAAAGACTTTCCCAAGAGTCTGCTGCCACAATGGACTCTCCGTGTTCACTGCGTTCACCAAACACTCTGAGACACTTTTAAAGAAAATGCGTTATTTACAGGATCAGCTTCGGAGGCTGGTGAATTTGTTTATTGATGGGGTGTAAATATTTAAATATTTGACACAAAAATCTGTGAGAGCATAGTTTAGTTTACTTTAGTTTGTTTATTTATAAAGCGCGTCCGAACCCTCAGGTAGCTGGGCGCATAATCATGTGCACAGCAGAGTTACATATCGTTACACAAACACCTTAAAACACCAGTCAGAGCATACATTAGTCCAGGCTCTGAGTAGTTACATACAAGCATAGAGTATACAGAGAACAGGGTACAAGATAGTTACAGTGGAGAGTGAGGACCGGGTTACAGGGTGGTCCTGAATTGGATAAAGCCAGGGTGAACCTTAATACATGGTGGCGAACAGCGGCTGGCCGAACGTGTTATTGAGATTTGATGTTTAGGCTAGTAACCATGATTTCACCATGGCTCTGAATGGCCAGAATGCGGCTTCCGATCTAATTGCAAGAGAGAGGGTATTCCAACATTGTGCTGCGAGCACTGGGAAGCTTGAACCTCCTGCTGTTTTTAGGTTATAGTTGGGGATCTTTAGTTGGTGCAGGTAAGGGGTTCTGGTGGGTCTAGTGGAGCAGTGTCTAGCAAATTTGTCTGAGAGGTAGCGAGGGGCGGTGCGTGACAGGCACTTATGGGTGATGACCAGGGTTCTTAGCTTGATTCTGTCGCGGATCGGGAGCCAGTGGACTTCTTTGCTGGCCGTGGATATGTGAGCATTGTGCGGGAGGTTAAGGGCGCATTTTAGTTCATTCTTTTGCAGGATCTGGAGCCTGTTCAAGTTTTTTGTGGTAGTGCCTAGGTAGAGTGTGTTGCAATAGTCTAATTTAGACAATATCAACGCTCTTGATAAGGTGAGGCAACTAGAGGTGGAGAGAAAAGGCCTACAGGCATTGATTCATTTATTGGTGAAGGTGGTGGCTGAGATAGTGGAATTTATTTGTTTTTTAAGTGACCAGGTGGAGTCGAGGTACACACCTAGTGTTTTGACCTCTTTGGAGACTTTTATGATGTTGCCGTCAATGGTGAAGGATTGATACCTTTGGTCTAGTTTGTTGAGGCGAGTCTGGGAGCCTACGATAAGCATTTCTGTCTTATCGTCGTTGAGGCAAAGACTGTGTGTACCATCCAGGCTTGGATTTCTAAGTAGATTTCATTAAGCTTTGCAGCATCCTCTTCATAGCTGCCAGTGAGAGTGATGAGGACCTGGGTGTCGTCTGCATAATTAGTGTAGCTAACACCCAGATCGTCAAGATGGTCAAAGAGGAGCTTCGTGAAGATATTGTAAAGTGTGGGGGAAATGCAGGAGCCTTGGGGCACTCCACATGTGATTGGGGTAGGGTCCGCAGCCGCGGTGGGGGCGAAGACCCTAGTCGACCTGTCAGACAGAAATGACTGGATCCACTTAGTGGCATTTTGAGACAATGCAGCAGCCGAGGAGAGGTGTTGAGTGAGGATCTGGTGGTCAACCAGATCGAAGGCAGCAGATAGATCCAACAAGAGCAAAATGGCCAGTTTGCCCTTATCTTTGGCATCATCCATTTGGATTTTTAGATCCAAGAGGGCAGTTTCAGTCCCGTGCCTTGGTCTAAAGCCGGATTGTCGCAGGCCTAGGATGTTGTTGTCTTCCAAATGTTGGTGTATTTGGAGGTAGGCTACCCTGTCTAAGATTTTGAGGAGAAATGGGACTGTGGTGATGGGCCTATAATTTTTGGGGACGTTGGGGTCTAGGTTAGGTTTTTTGAGCAGGGGTAGGACCCACGCTTATTTAAGGTTATTGTGGACCTATTGAAAGGGGACCCTAGGGGTGCCTCATGCTATGGAAACAAGGCAATAACCATACACAAAAAGATGCGCCAGACACGAGGTTCAAATTCCCAATGCTAGGGTTTATTGCAAGCAAAAGATAGTATCAATTGGCCAATTCTGATCTCACGCCCCGCGACGTGAGTTTCCTAGACCTCGAGGGACGCAAGAGAGCGAATTACGTACATCAGTTACATATATACAAAATGCATATCATACAATCAGCAAAGTCATGTTCAACACCCCTCTGTATTAAGTTCCTTTGAACTCGGGATGACGATGGACATATCCGACGAGTATGACGATTATAATGCTTTCGATGTCTATTCTAGTAACAATGTGCAATTTAGAAAGTGCAGAGGCATCTTTTAGAACACAGTGGTTCTGTTCTTGGAAGCAATCTGTACACGGGGGAAGAGCCACATTCCAAGCTTTGCTATCTATGAGGTACTATTCGTGTCCTGGGAGCCGACATGTTCTAAAGGGTTTTGCGAAGGGGGGCTGTAAGAGAAGCATAATTCAAGCCTTTAACTGTATTATTCTAACATATTCTACCATCGTACAAGACTGTCTGGCAGCTGTGAAGTGATTAAATGCCCTGCAGCTTCCTCCCAAGGCTACAGAGAGGGAGCATGGGCATTCCTTTCTGGGCTACTTATGAGGAGTTTCAGCAAACTCTTCAGTCCCGCGACCTTGTCCTTTCATATTCAGACAACAATGTTAACAGTTGAGCAGAGTAAGCAGAATTCGCAAGAATAGCAAGCTGCAAAGCAGTTTTTAGACAGAAAGCAATGAGCAATGGTTAACAAGCAAAATGGCGATTCTTGCTATATTTAAAATGGCCGCTCGTCGGTCAAGCATAGCAGTTTATATTTCTATAATTTGGTGCATAAGACGGTTGGCCCACGGCCATCAAGTTACGTCTATCATTCAAATGAAGGGTGTTCATTTTTCCAGATTGACACACTGAGTTTTTGAAGGAAGCATTGATCTGAGAGAGGCTAACTCATTAGCCCCGTCTTTGATGACAGAGGCGGGACAAATGTCACCTTTGCAGTTGGATGGTTTGAGACTGGCGATTATCTTGATTACTTCCTCTTCTGTGACTGGTGAGAAGTGGAAGAAAGGGCAATTAGAGGTGGTGTGGTTTATTATACTGATGGGATTCTGTTTGGAGGCAAGGATGGCTTTTTTTTGCTTCTATCTTAGTTTGTAGGAGGGCAATTTTATTAGCGAGGGCCAGCTGGATATTATTGCACCAGGCCTGGTCTTTAATGCATAGCGAGGGAGCCCAAACATCCAAGCGGTATGGGGGGAAGGAGTGCGAAAGTCAACCCCTCAAGAAATGTTTTTGAATAATTGGTTAAATGGTGCATTATGCAGCACACTTTATGTGGACATTTGGATAAAAATCACTACAATATATGCCAGTATAAAACATTTTCATGCTATTTGTGTGTGTACATTTTCATGCAGGCTGCACCAATATGTGTCAGTATTCCTATATAAGAACATACTCATGTTTGTTTTGTGCATAATGACAATTTATTAATTTATTGTGTGATAGTTTCAAACAAACTTTTCATTCACAAAAACATAAACAACATATAACACCACAATACATGAATTCATCAAAAATAAACAAATCAGTACAATTCGTCAATAAAAACAATTTTAAAAAATCTCATAATAGCAAACACAGACATTTATGAAGCACAAAGAATACGATACCAAAAACCCTCTAACGACAAAATATCCAAATTCAAGACACATTTCCCAACAGCGAGCAGGCAGAGCTAACAAATTATTACACTCAATAACTAAGTGCTTCAGTGACTCTACTTCCACCATAACAAATCAGCACAATCTCATGTCTTTCGGATTATTGTTTCTTGCACTTAGGCCCTCATTACGACCCTGGCGGTAAGCGAAAAACGATGGCGGTAAATGATTACCGGCATCGTTTTCCGCTAGGTCCGATCATGACCCGTGACCGTTAACTATGATGCCATTAGCGGCATCGTAGTTAACGCTGCCGCTAACTGCAACAAGGTCGCGCGCACGCGACCCGCCACGCCATAAATACCGGCATGGCGCAAAGCTGCGCAGATCACGCCCCAAGCGGACATGCACCTAACGCCATCACTAAGCCCGTTAAGTACCTTATCGCCATGGTGCTAATTACGCCATCGCGAACCAACCGTAAATGGCCATGTGCAGTGAATCCAGCTGCCACAGGTGCACAGAATCAGCACAGGTGGAGGCAATACAGACTCAGGAAGTACAAAAAGAGCACACCCCACCCCTTCCCACACCCAGTCACACTCCACAATGATACCAATAGGACTAGCAATGTTGGGGCTGGAGGACCTGATAGCAATGCAAGTGCTACAACAACAACAACAACAACAACAACAACAGGCTGCACAGAGGAGACGCAGGAGGAGAAGGAGGGCAAGGCAGGGCCAGCAAGCCCCACCAGCACAGCCAGTGGCACCACGCAGGCAGCCCACAATCCCACGCATCAGAGCCAGTCCATTCAACCTCACCGCTGAGCAGATCCACACCCTGTACCGTTTGGACCGGGACACCATCACCGCCATTGTAGACATGACACACAATGACATCGTCAGCATGATAGAAAAACCAACCGCCATCCCACCCCTACTGAAGGTAGTGTCTGTACTCCACTTCCTGGCCACAGGCACCTACCAGCACACAGTGGGGCACTTGCATGGCATTTCACAACCATTATTCTCTCGTACACTGTTCCAAGTGCTCGATGCCCTCCTCAAGCACACAGACGACAACATCTCATTACCACGGACTGCCCAGGAGATTGCAAACACCAAAGTGGGTTTCCATGCACTAGTCGGCATACCTGGTTGCATTGGTGCCATCGACTGCACCCATGTGGAATTGGTGGTCCCACATGCTATGGAGGCACCGTACCGCAACCGTAAACTATTTCACTCAATCAACGTGCAAATGGTCTGTGACTCCAACAGGATCTTCACACATTCTTGTACTCGATTCCCCGGAGCAACCCATGATTCAATGGTCCTGAGGAACTCCACAATTGCCCGCCACATGGAGCGACTTGCAGGCCCAAGATCCTGGCTACTCGATGAGTCTAATGTCATGACCATGGAATTGCAAAGTGGGTAGGCGAACGACGTACCAATGCATACTCCAGCTGGCTGAGAGTAGCAAAGACAACGGAGCCAGATCATACCCTAATGCATCACAAACCTCAGCTGACACCAGTAAACCTAAGGCCTGATGTATGCAGCCCTACCATGTGAATGAAGGTGTGTCCCAACCATAACACAACAATCTGCAACTGCATTGAACCAATTCAGACCACAATGACTTCAACAAAATGCACCTACATGCACGTCACCAAACACCATCAACTGAAAGGCCTGTCCCCCATAACTGCGCACGAAGGAGGCACATGACCCCCCTGCATACATTGGTTGATGGCATGCACAACAGTCCATAAGAGCCATGAGCATATTCCTGTCGCATAGTATGAATCAATTAGTGCATTTCAAAGTGGTCCGAAGTAAAAGTTGGATGCAAGCCATGGTGGCACGTCAAGTTTTGAGTTTGACGTCATGACTGACACATACATTCTCGCCCACATACAGGTGATGCAGGCTATCCCCTGAAGAGGTGGCTACTTACACCAGTCTGGAACCCACAGAACCAGCACCAGGAGGACTTCAACCGTGCACATACACGTACCCGTGTGGTGATTGAGCAGGCATTTGGCCTATTGAAGGCACGGTTTCGCTGCCTCAGCAGGTCTGGTGGGGCACTCCTGTTCCGCCATGAGAAGGTGGCAAAGATCGTCATGGCATGTGTCATGCCACACAATATGTGCGTCAGACGAAATGTGGCCCTGCCCCCTGACGCTGAACTGCAACCACGTGACGATGAGGATGAGGAGGGTGTGGATGGGGCAGCACCTCATGGAGGCAGCGATGCACAGGAGGGGCGTGAAATGCGTCAAAATATCATTGACCAAATGCTTCTAGCACACACGGCTGGTGTGTGTAACATGGAGACGGCACTTGGGGCACTGTGTGTGTCTGGGACATGCACACTGTGGACTGTACACCAATAAAGCACACATACGAAATGAGCAATGTCCACACATTTGATTTGTGCAAAAGGAAAAAGTGTATTATGAATGTGAATAGGTTTGACACACCCAATCCCCCCTCCCCCCTCCCCCTGAACTCCCCAACACACCCAATCCCCCCCTCCCCCCTGAACTCCCCAACACACCCAATCCCCCCTCCCCCTGAACTCCCCAACACACCCAATCCCCCCTCCCCTCCCCCTGAACTCCCCAAAACACCCAATCCCCCCTCCCCCTGAACTCCCCAACACACCCAATCCCCCCTACCCCCTGAACTCACCAACACACCCAATCCCCCCTCCCCCCTGAACTCCCCAACACACCCAATCCCCCCCTCCCTCCTCCCCCCTGAACTCCCTGCAAAGGTGTGACGGTGCCCGTGATGAAGTGGGTAATGTTCCATTCATCCACTGGGCGGCCACTATTGGCAGCCCCCTCTCCTGGCCCCTGGGGCCCCCCTGCATGTATTCTGCAGGTTTCTGGCTGACCTGCGGACGGGGCTGGTTGCGGCAGAACTGGGCAGCGGAGGAGGTACTGGGCTGCTCGGTACGCCGTGTGTCCCTTATTGTCTGTACAAGCTCACCGAGCACATTCCGCACCGCAGCTAGTTCCGCACATATGTCTTTGCTTGCGGATTGTATGGCTGCCTTGACAGTCTCAGCACATCTTTCCATGTCTGCACTGGCACCTCCACAATCAGCCACATGCTGCGTGAGTAGTGAGGACAGTTGTTGTTGCCTCGTCATTATTTGGTCCAGCGACTATTGGAAATCTGGGGCATTGGATGTTGCAATTGCCGGGGTAATTGGGCTACTCCCCTTCTCCCCTCCTCCCACTGGGCTGGGAGTGGCTGGCCATGACTCTTCAGGGGATAGCTCCTGTGTGCCGTCTCCGTGCAGGCTACTTAGGGACAGGTGGGGGGAATGAAGGTGGCATACATGCCAACATTCTGTGACCAAAAATCTGTAGGAATGTTAAAGTTTCAAAAATAGTCAGGCGAGGAGGTAATGATAGGAATAGGGCGCGCCAGCAGCCCATTGTCATTGAATGAGCCTGCCGCCGCGGGTGCATTCAATGACAATGGGGCGCCTGCCACGTCTTCTGCCATCACGCCAGCTCAGGGGAGCCCTTGAAAGACTCGCCGGAGTTGACGTGGTGGGGGGGCTAATGGCGCCTTTTGTGAAAGGCACTCGCGGCGGAGGGGCGCCCTTAGCCCACCGCCGTGGGCGCCTTTTACATCAAAGGCCTGCATGCTCCGTCTTCTCCCGCTACGCCAGCTCGGGGAAGTCCTTGAAAGACTCCCCTGAGCTGGCGTGGTGGGGGGCTAACGGCGCCTTTGGCCAAAGGCACCCACGGTGGAGGGGCGCCTTTAGCCCACCGCCGTGGGTGCCTTTGACATTAAAAGCCTGCATGCTGCGCCTTCTCCCGCTACGCCAGCTCGGGAAGTCCTTGAAAGACTCCCCCGAGTTGGCGTGGTGGGGGGCTAATGGCCCCTTTTGCCAAGGGCACCTGCGGTTGAGGGGCGCTTTTAGCCCACCGCCGTGGGTGCCTTTGACTTTAACAGCCTGCATGCCGCACCTTCTCCCGCTATGCCAGCTCGGGGAAGTCCTTGAAAGACTCCCCCAAGTTGGCGTGGTGGGGGGGGCTAATGGCGCCTTTTGCCAAAGGCACCCGCGGCGGAGGGGCGCTTTTAGCCCACCGCCGTGGGTGCCTTTGACATTAACAGCCTGCATGCCATGCCTTCTCCCGCTACGCCAGCTCGGGGAAGTCCTTGAAAGACTCCCCCAAGCTGGCGTGGTGGGGGGCTAATGGCGCCTTTTGCCAAAGGCACCCACGGCGGAGGGGCGCTTTAGCCCACCGCCGTGGGTGCCTTTGACATTAAAAGCCTGCATGCCGTGCATTCTCCCGGTACGCCAGTTCGGGGGAGTCCTTGAAAGACTCCCCCGAGCTGGCGTGGGCAAAAAAAAAAATGTAAAAAAAAAAATCGGCATTTGGTGTCAAAAAATCGGTTGGCGGTAGGACTGCTTAAAAAACGGTATCCTACCGCCTAAATCGGTAGGGTTGGCAAGTATGAGGTGGGCAGTGGGGGGACCTTCTGTATCATCCTCCTCATTCCCCACATCGCTGTCAGAGCAGGCTGCTATGGCAGCAGTCTCCCCAATTGTACTGCTCCCCGCAGACACATTCCCCTCAGTGGGCAGCAATTGTTGTGTGTCTCCTGTGGGTGGTGCCATGCCGCTTGCCTCAGGGATTATTGCTGCCCTGGGCTGTTTTGCGTCAGGTAATTTTGGCTGCTGTGGTTGGTCTTTGGGTCCAGCAGAGGTGGAGGTTTGGTGGGCTCTTGCCTCTGGCCTGGCCTTCTTGGCAGGTGTGGTGCCACTCTCGTCCCTGCCGGTGTCTGATTGGGAGCCTGTGATGGAGCAGAGGAGGGAAAGTGTTATTGATGGGTCAGCGGACATTGAGCAGGCATTGTGATGACTGCCATGAATTTGATGGATAGATGGTGCACATTGTAGGCTGTGACATACAGGTTGTCTCCCTTTTGGGTGGGTTGAACATGCAGGAATGTGGGTGCCTGCTGTGGAGTGTGCATGCTGCATGTGTGCAGGGTGTAGGTCTTCTGCTGATGTGTTGCGTTAACCCTATAGGGCAACATTGTGATGCACATGTAAGTGGAATTCAGGTGTCTCCTGATGTCGGGGCTCCTCTCTCCATTCCACCGACCCCCTCGATGCTCTCCATGCCGATCGTTGAGGCACATATCTCCTCCCATGGCTGCATCTTAATTGGGGAGTCTGCTCCTCCGCCAGTTGCCATGGCCATATTGTGGTTGGCCGACAGTGTGCTCCTTACTCGAAGCCGGAGGTCATCCCATCTTTTGCGGCACTGTTTTGAGGTGCGTGGGGTGGTTCCTACAGCTCTGACCCGTTGTGCTACGAGTTCCCATATGGCCTTTTTGCGGGCTATGGCTGGTCTTGTCATTTATGCGGAGAAGACGATGTCCGCCTTTTCCTGTAGCGTTTCAGCCAACATTGTTAGTTCCTCCCTGCTGAAGCGGTCCTGCCGCTGCCGATCGCAGGCTTTTTTAACAACTTTTGGCATTGTGGGGATGCGTGGATGTGGCTGTAGCTTTCTGCAAGGTCTCGGGGTCAGATGTGCAGTGGTAGTGGAGGATTACAACGGATTGTGTTTTTAAAGATGGCCGCCGTGCTCTTTCCCGTTCCGCCGCGATGACGCTACTTCCGGTTCCGCTTACTGGCGGTCACCGCTAATTACGGTGACTGCTAATTACGGTCAGTGCTAAGATCGGTGGCCGGGATGGCGGTAGTGCACCTTACGCAGCATGCGATGCTGGTAGGTGCCGTTTTGGGGGCATTTACGCCATGGCGCTGTTTACATTACCGCCATGGTGCAATGCTCGTGCCCGATGGGTCGTAATGTCCCGCTTTTTACGGCTTCGACCCAGCACGGAAACGTTAATTACGCCATGGCGGTAATGTACGTTACTTACCGCCAGGGTCGTAATGAGGGCCCTAGTATGTCATTTGTAGACAAAAGATTCAGTTTCACTCTTAATGTAACATTTCTAACAAAACAAGACGGGTGTTTTCATCAAGTATTTTGGGATCATATTAAAAGCTTTTATGTTATATCTAAAATGTTTGAAAACCCAGTACTTAGTTAAAAAAAATCTCTATTATTGTACCAATCTCTTTCAAGAAGGTTATTTTTTGTTTTACTCATACTAAAAACGAACTCAACTGATTAATTAATATTCGTCAGAATGGAGACACCAAAAGATACCCATTGTTTTAAAACCAAACATGATGTCATCTCTAAGGGACTCAAATAGGGTGCTCGGAGGTGGTTGGAAAAAACCTGTACATAACTGCAACAATCTCCAATTAATGCCTGCTCGTAATGAGATGAGGCCTAATCCATGCTTAGCTTCCATTTTTGACCAATCCACACTATCATTGACTGTCTCTACACAATACAATAATTTTGGCACCGTTTTTTGGTGATAGTACCGCAGCACAGGAGTGATGGGAAAACTACCATATTTCTTGTCCAATTGACGAAGCTGAGGCTGTTGAAATCAAAGTTTTTACAGAAAAACTAAGACTTTATTTTACTTAAGTTTAATAAATATGACCTCACAGATATTTAAATGTGGAAATAACTTACACTTCCCCCATCCCCCGTAATAGACAATTTAACTCGATTTCCGGAGGAACCCTTCTTCCGGTGTTTCATAATAAGAACTTTACATTTACCAATATTACACTTTAAGTCAAGTTTCTGCAAATGTTCATACACAGCTGACAAGGAGCGCCAGAGTCCTATTGGTGTTTAATCGAAAAGGACAATGTAGTCTGCGTATACCATACAATAGGATTCTTATGCTACCCAATGCCATAGCATTTGCCAAAACATTTCACAGGGCTAAACCTAAATCAGCTATATAAAAATTAAATAAAAAGGGGGCCAGGAAACAGCCCTGCCGTAAACCATGTTGAGTCTCTACCCATCTTGTAAACGTACCACGGTGATCCATTGATATTGGTATTGATATTTTATTTGTATCGCACTCCTACACAAGTGTTTCAGAGAGCAACGAGGCAAGGGAGGGGAACAAGGGAGAACAAAAACAACGATCTTACTTGGTTCAGTGACATTGAGAAAGTGCAAGTGCATGGGAGAGGGAGCTAAGTGCAAGGGGGGAGGTGGAAAGTGCTGAGCAAAAATAAAAATAAGTAAATAAAAACATGAATAAATAAACAAAAAAATAATAACAAAAAGCAATAAACAGTGGTAGGGCAGCCAGCAAGTGGCAAGTACTAGGAACAAGGCAACAGACAGGGAGTGTCTGAATAAGTGCAGAACAAGAAAAGGGGGGCGGTGTAGGGTTACAGATACAGACCCCAATGCAGGGGATTGCCCGGAGGCAGTGCGGGTGGGTGGCAGGGTGAGCAGATACCTGGGCCCTAACGAACAGAGGGAGAACAGGTAAACGATGCCGAGGCAGAGCCGATCAACAACGGACAGGAGGATAGATGGCAGAAGCAAAGAGGAATGTCTTGAGGTGCTTCTGGAACCGGAGATGATTGTACTCAAGATTCAGAGTGGCAGGGAGGCTGTTCCAGAGGGAGGCCCCAGCCGAAGACAGAGATCTACCCCCAGCTTGTTTCTTAGAAAAATGACTGACCCTGAGGGAGTTACAGGTGGAGGAGCAAAGGGCTCGGGAGGGAAGGTATTTACGGAGGGACAGCTGAAGGTATTTTGGACCCAGGCCCCAGAAAGCCTTGTTGACAATGCAAAGGGTCTTGCATTTAATCCTTGCATCCACTGGGAGCCAGTGAACAGATTTCAGGGCTGGAGAGATATGATCCCAGGGCTTGAGGCCAAGGACAAGTCTTGCAGTCCTGTTCTGGATAAGTTGCAAAGGGCGGAGAGTAGAAGCAGAAAGAGGCTGTTGCAATAGTCCAACCTTGAGACCCTTATATACTAAATCTAGTACCAGTATGTAGGGATTTGAGAATGCTCAATAAGCCCATGGGAACGCGCTGGTCTTGCATCTTTAGCCATAATTTGTCTCTGATTACACAATCAAATGCATTTGTGATGTCCAAAAAAAGCCAAATACGGGGGCTGTAGGAAAGGTTATGAGCATAAGAATTTGTGCAGCATATTCCATGAGTTACTAACATTTAATGTTGGGGACAACAAGGTGGTTGACATTGGTTACTAACATTTAGCATAGGGGTGAATTGAATGGGCTAGATTTGTCAGGCCACAGGTTCTAAATGTACTAACGTGCAACAGGCAAAAAACACCACTGACTGATCATTGCCAGCTTCAGAAAATAATGCAAAATTGAAAGCTGAACAGCAGTGCTTCGCGAGGCAGTGCATGCAGTGCAGCAGCGCAATGGGCCTTGAGAATAGATGTTCATTGTGTGGAGCAGGAAGAGAGGAAGGAGGCGCAATATTATTTGGCGGCTGTGGTATGCACAATGCTGTCCAAAGGTAATTTAAGCCAGGGGCTGGAAAGTTACGGTGGGTGCTGGAAGGTTCTGGCACATGGTGTTGATATGCCACAGAAGAGGCTGGAAAATGATAATGAAAATATACAGAGGTATAGGTTGAGAGGCTGTTTTCTCTGAAAGGTTTAAAGGAGGAAGAAAGGAACATGGAGGGGCTTTTTCCTCAGTCTTTTGGTTCTTCAAGCTTACTAGGGAGAGTGAGGTGCTGCTTCTGGCTTGCAGGTTAGAGACAGTAGTCCTCTCTGGAGAATGATCCTTGGCTATAGAAGGGGCCTAGCGAGTAGAGGGAGTGACGATCATTCTGAAAAGCAAACTGCTCAGTGTACGTATTCTAAGGGTGTCCCTAATTATGCTCACATGAGAATAAATACATCCCTCTAGGAAAATAAGGCAAAAAGGTGATCTTGTCAGGATAACAAGTTTAATCTTTAAAAATGAGGATGGTAGCAAAGGACTCTGCTGCCTGAAAGGTCTTATCCTGTCCCTCTTCCATTCCTTCCTGCCAAAGTGGTTTGAGGCCGGGGTTTATATATGCCTGGATTGCTGTGGTGGTGTCACTGGATATGGATCATGGCTTCATCCCAATCCGTCCTTTTTCCATAATAGGGATGCTCCAAAGCCTTCTTTCTTCGTGGTCAGCGGTTTTGTCAGGGCATGATGTTCTACATTTTGCTAGCTCTGCAAGAACACACTGTAGCTCATGCTGTCTTCCTATGCAAGAACACACTGCAGCTCTGCAGACTTTTATAAACCTTGAGGACTAGCCCAAGGAAAAACTAAACATTTTTATGTGTGTAAACATTTTCCAGTCATTCTCTCCATATTCCACTCATCCTGCTCATGTTTTATCTGGGTCCTGTAGTCTCCTCCACACTTTACTCTAATTTGTCCCATTCTGCATTTTGTCACACAGAACATGCAATTCCTATTTTTAACCTGCATGGACCCTTGACGGACAGTATACAGCTGGTGAGTCAGTTTGTGCTGCCAGTGCTGGCCATAGTGACGAACACTGCATGAACACCGCATACATGCCTGTAGTAAATTTGTAGATCCCACAGGCCGCATTCCTTCTGGGAAGGAGGGGGGAGTTTGACTCATATACAGCACTAAGATTTTACAATGCCTAGGATCTGACATTACAAATCTATCCAGCTAATAGTTAATTGCGCCTTATAGTTAAACAATAACTACCTTCTTCAGTGTTTGTGTATGTCTGTGAATGTGATTATGTTTGGATGATAAAGCCTTCCCAGTGCCCCTCCTACCCCCTAGTCCATTATAGCACCTGAAAGAGGTCTTGCCTAACTCTAAAGCGCTTGGGGGTTCGGGAGGACCCTGGTTCCTTCCCAACAGTATAAATAGGTTGACGAGACTGGACACGGAAGGCAGAACCCTTTTTATCCTTCTAGTACCAAAGGATTAACAAAGTAGCTAGAATCCAAAGTATTAGCTGGGGCTGCTTCATTCATGCAGAGGGGGTCACAATTTCATAATCCTGCTACTAATACAAAATTAGACAAGGGTAAGGGAGTAACCAAGAGATGATACTGTGTTCATACTGCATTGCTTTCATGGCCAAAGAGTGATAATTAGGATGTCTCAAGTTAAAGGGAAATTCCATACATTTGAATTGCTATACTAACCCAATGAAAGGTACTTATTGTTATAACGTGTGTTTTTCTTACATTCTCTCATGTGTCCAATGGAAACACTTACCACAAATGTTTCCATATTTACAAAAGATGAGTTGGCTTGATTACCTAGCTGTTCTTTCTTTTGAGTGAATATAAAAAGTGCATGATTGTGAAAGTGTGTGGTGATTATTATTGTGTCTAGTTAGCACCTAGAGGTAAATGCACAGTACAAGGTCTGTAGATGTCTAGCTAAGGTCCTGTGGTAAAATTATGCCGGAAAGGGAAGTGTCAGGATTTATCCTACAGGGCCTTTTGGCTTTTAGAACTTGTTTAGATAATAACGGAATCAGTAAACAATTTAAAGAATTCCCTAAGCCCTTCAAGCCAGATTGATGAATATCTATACAATCAGTGGTACTATACTAAAGTAGAAGTTCCTTCAAAAGAAAATGAGCAAATATTTTGTATGAGCTGTCCAACAAGGATATCAGATGTCCCCGTTCTTAAAAATAACTACTATCACAGTGTCTCTCCAAGATGGAGGAAACACCTGAGATATCAAAATGTTGTTAGATGAAGCCAATCAAATGTTCACCCACAAAGCCTGGTTAGGTTACAGGGTTGCTTTTGACAACCTGTCTGGGCCATCAAAGCTCTTACATCTCAATATGGCTTTCTGAATGGCGTCCTCATTAAATGAAAGAGAGTTACACCAAGATGTAATCGGACAAGATAAAGCAAAGGAAGAGTGTGCACAAGAATAAAAAGTGACAAAATGGTGAACCCAAACCTCTTCCGAATTAGGCTGTGCCTGTAAGGAATTCTAAACCCTGTGATGTCTAATTAGTGACCAAAAAGAAGAAATGTCCCTTCGTTCTATGAATTCTGCATCCCTAAGAGCCATCAAGTGTCTATGTGACTTAATTTTTTTATTATTATTTTTTATTGAAAAAAACTACAGTTTTGACATAACGTAAAAGCTTTTGTTTCACTTCCACAACCACAACTCAATTAAAACTTAACTTAAGAAGCCATCAACCTTACACATAAAAGAAGAGAATGGAGAGAACTTATTAGAAACAAGGAAAAGAGAAAAATCATCAAATTTCTACAAAACAAGATAAATATAATTTCATTTCATTTAATTTCGATTCCTCCAGTGCATTCAAGAGAAATTTCATTCGTCTCACACTTAAAAAAGTGGAAAAATAGTCGAATCAATTTAAAGAATATTGTCATATCAAAAAGGTATCAAGAGCAATACTTGTTGTTCCCTGCTCAAAGCGGACATTTCAATAGTGCATCTAGGTATTCACAATTGCACAAGCATGTTTTACATTTTCGCCAGATGAGATCTTACACCACCAATCGACCATGTCATTGTCTAAGGGAGCAAATTGACTAAGATGTACAGAATGTAATGCATTGGTTTTCACACACTCAGTGACTAAAGGGGTAATTCATAGAATTTAGCGCACAAGTGGCGCACGTGGCTGGTGCACAGTGTGCGCGTACAAATCTCTGCACCAGCCGCGTGCGCTAAAATCCATTTCTGCGCACAGCGTATTCATGGATTTCAGCTACCAAAACCAGCCGTGGCGCACAGTGGCGCAGCGACCCTGCAGCAGCGCCAGTTACGCCCCCAAGAACGCCCCTCGTGCAGGGAAAAGCCATCAAAATCCCCAATCCAGCACTGTGCGAACCCTGTACCAGCACGGCAAGCGGGGTACATGTATTACTGGGGTTTTTCTGGAAGTTTCACACGTGATTGCCCTGTGCGAGCGGGGTACGTGTATTACAGGGGTGCGCAGGAAGTTTCACACGCAATTTCAGCAGGGTACGTGCATTTCAGGGGTGCGCGGGAAGTTTCACACGCGATTCCAGCAGGGTACGTGTATTTCAGGGGTGCGTGGGAAGTTTCACACGCGATTGGCCCTGTGCGAGTGGGGTGCGTGTATATCAGGGGTGCGCGGGAAGTTTCACACGCGATTTCAGCAGTGTACGTGTATTACAGGGGTGCGCAGGAAGTTTCAAACGCGATTTCAGCAGGGTACGTGTATTTCAGGGGTGCGTGGGAAGTTTCACACGCGATTTCAGCAAGGTACGTGTATTTCAGGGGTGCATGGGAAGTTTCAAACGCGATTTCAGCAGGGTACGTGTATTTCGGGGGTGCCGGGGAGTCCTACACGTGATTTGGCAGTGTGGGTCCTCCCAGGTGTTCCCTGTACACCCTCCACGGTCCCTGCAGGCCGCCCACACCACAGGGGACTACCCTGCACCCCTGGTCATGTCCCGCAGGCAGCCCACCCAACATGGGCATGCCCCCCAGCAAAGGCACATGTCTCCTTGCACTACTGATTACCAACTCATGTCCCCTTGCACCCCCACCCCCCAGCAGTGCAGGGCACCTGCCAGCAGGCCCCCACTCATGTCCCACTCATGTCCCCTTGCACCCCCACCCCCTAGCAGTGCGGGGCACCTGCCAGCAGGCCCCCACTAATGTCCCTTTGCACCCCCACCCCCCCAGCAGTGTGGGGCACCTGCCAGCAGGCCCCCACTCATGTCCCACTCATGTCCCCTTGCACCCCCACCCCCCAGCAGTGTGGGGCACCTGCCAGCAGTCCCCCACTCATGTCCCCTTGCACACCCACCCCCCAGCAGTGCGGGGTACCTGCCAGCAGGCCCCCACTCATGTCCCACTCATGTCCCCCTGCACCCCCACCCCCCAGCAGGGCGGGGCACCTGTCAGCAGGCCCCCACTCATGTCCCACTCATGTCCCCTTGCACCCCCATCCCCCAGCAGTGCGGGGCACCTGCCAGCAGGCCCCCACTCATGTCCCCTTGCACACCCACCCCCCAGCAGTGTGGGGCACCTGCCAGCAGGCCCCCACTCATGTCCCACTCATGTCCTCCTGCACACCCACCCCCCAGCAGTGCGGGGTACCTGCAAGCAGGCCCCCACTCATGTCCCCTTGCACACCCACCCCGAAGCAGTGCGGGGTACCTGCCAGCAGGCCCCCACTCATGTCCCACTCATGTCCCCCTGCATCCCCACCCCCCAGCAGGGCGGGGCACCTGCCAGCAGGCCCCCACTCATGTCCCACTCATGTCCCCTTGCACCCCCACCCCCCAGCGGGGCGGGGCACCTGCCAGCAGGCCCCTACTCATGTCCCCTTGCACACCCACCCCCCAGCAGTGCGTGGTACCTGCCAGCAGGCCCCCACTCATGTCCCCCTGCAACCCCACCCCCAGCAGGGCGGGGCACCTGCCAGCAGGACCCGACATGTCCCCCAGCCAACACGTCATCACAATCTAGATCCCTGGCCCTTATGGGCAGCCTCCACATGCCAAACACCAATCCAAGTATTGCATCCACCCACTTAGAAATGCCAATTACATGATACAACCCCAATGGCAAGTATCTAAATGAATATATGTCCGTCACATACACACAATGGGTGCAAGTGAATGTCAAAACCCATATCATGACATGCATGAAACCAATGAGATGATACCACACATCGAAGTTTGATGAAAAAAATGTATTAAAAGCAACATGAATGGAATTAAAATCAAACAAACGTCAATGGAAATTAAAAAAGAAAAGCTGCATGTCTGTAAAATAATGAAAAACAACAAATCATAATCCAAAGGAAAGGTGTCCAAAGTCACAGTTCCAAAAATGAAATCCAAGGGCAAAACAAAAGTGAAAACCATTGCTCCATGGGGAAACCCAAAGAAAAAAATAGAATCCACAGCGAACTATATAAAGATGAACAATCCAGAGTCCATGATCCCAAGTGAAGAAATGAAACCTATCAAAAAATCCTACCTAATAAAAAAAACTATATACAAAAATGTGGTCCATTGTCCTAAAGGTCCAAAATAAAGAAAAAACCAAAGGAAACCTAACACTATCTAACTATTTACAAGGGCAGCGGGCTAGTCTGACGGCTCACTTTTGGATGTCCCGGGCCAGGGCATCATCGAACACCTGCTCAATGTCCCGGAGGCGGTCCTCTTCCATGGCCCCGAGGGTTCACTCCAGGTCCCTGCGAATGGCCTCGAGGCACTCGGCCCGCCTCAGGGCCCTACGCATGGAGTTCTCCGCCCTGACCATCGTGAGCCGTGCCTCTTCCGCCCGCTGCCACTCCGCATCTATCACATGGCCCAACCGCTGCCACACGGAAGACACTTCCCGTCCAGGGTCCTCCTGCCCTCTGGTCGATGCCTGCCCCTCCGATGATGAAGGCCCCGAGCCATCATGGCTCCCACCTTGTTGCTGCTGTTCTGCTGCCTGTGCCCTGGCTCCTGCTGCCTGCACATCCTCCTCCAGCTGGGGTGCAGTTGTGGAGGTGGCCACCCCTGCTGGACGTCCGACTCCTGGCTGCGGCAGGGATCTTTTGTCCACCAGCCTGGCCGCAGGATCAGAGGCAGCTCCACAGGGCACCCAGGTGATACATGGGTGGGAAGATGGCATGGAGGACGACTGGGGCATAGGGGTTTCAGTTGAGGAGGGGGTCGGAACAAGGTCCAGGAAACGGAGGAATCCGGCCCTGGTGAGCTGTCACAGTGGGTCACCGCGGTCAACGAGCCATGCAAGAAGACGTGCAGTCTTCTCATGAAAAGACTGCAGGTCACCTCGCATGGCACATTGACGCAACGCCATCCCACCCAGGACAGGCTCAACCTGGTGCTGGATAGCCACATCCGCAGGGAGAGAAAGGCCAGTTGGTGTAAGCCAATCCCCTCCCTGAGAACGGGTCTGGACGTAGGCATCCCTGCTGGTGCAAGATGATGCAGTGACAGGATCAGGGACAGGATTGCACACAGGCACCTCCGCCGCGGCCTGTGCTGCCTCCTGTCCCTGGTCCTGCACTGCACCACTAGCACCAGTGGAATCCCCACCTCCAGACCCCGTCTCTGTCCCTTGCATGACCTCCTCCTCCACCAAACCCCCCACCAACCTGGATGACTCCATGCCATCTTCATCCGTTGGGCCCTGTGGGGTCTCAGCTGCCCCTTCTGCTGCCGAGGAGTCCATCTCCGACCTCTGCCTCTTGGACCTCCCCTCGGCAGCTGCGGCCTGGGACGTGGCACCAGACTCCTCACTCCCCGACAAGATGACAACCTGGGAGGGGAGCCGGGCCTTGCGTCTCCGGCTGGCTGTGCGATCCCTGCCGCTGTGCTCCACAGCACCTTCTCCGCCCTCTTCATCAGTTGACACTGCAGACAGGGAGAAATAAAACACAGGCATCAGGGCACTGTACAATGGACTCATACACACATGACAGTTCCACATGAGTGGCATTGTCAAACTTCAGACATGGCATCACAATCCCCAACACACATGTCATTTTGACTCACACACATGAGCTATTCCACAGCCATATTGAAACAGCCAGCACCATCCATACACATACAACAGCATGAGCAGCCAAAGGTGAGCCAGACATCACATGAAACACAGGGAGTGCACTACACATGCACACACGCCACCACACTTACATGCATGTTTACACCTCCGCCTACTCTCGCAGTGTTGAGATCGGCATCCATGTCACATCTGCAAATCAGTTTTCCACATATCAGGGTCACATGCATCCATGTTGCATCACTGTTGCACCCTTGTCAAATAGACACACATGCACATGTACACGGTGCACATACATGCAGCTGGAACCAACATCCATGTGTGACACCACAACCATGCCAACTGACATACACAGTAATCCAAACATGTGTGCTCACACATCTGCATTTGGCTTTCATGCTTACCCACACATACACCATCCATGTGTCTCACACATGAAAGGACTTGCATGTGTCTGCCTCACAGCCCTGTACATACACGGCCCTAGAAAAACACATGTACAACCTGCACACTACTGGCACACCACCACACGCACAGCTTCCAATCAGTATGCATGTACACTTACCGCTCGACTCCAGACGGGTCTGCCTCTCAAGGACCTGGACGTGGAGCGCTGGGCATATGCGTACCAGGACCCTCATCTGATGTTCCGACAGGTGGTCCCGGCGCCCCTTAGCATCCGCTGCCTTCAAGAGGCGCCAGGCCTTGTTGAGGGTCCTGGACCTGAAGTCCTCCCAGCGCTTCTTGACATGTTGGAAGTCGCAGACTGCCACCCCCTCCGCGTGGATGGCAGTCACGATGTCCGCCCAGATCCGAGTCCGTCCTTCCTTGTCGGTGCGGGAACCTCCGAAGAGGGCATCATACTGCCCCAGGACTTGCTCCACCAGGACAGCAACTTCGGTGGCAGTGAAGCTGGGGGCCCTCTGCCTCTCTGGCTAGGGGTTGCCAGTGGTGCCAGATGGTGTAGTGCCCGACATGGCAACCCCAGAGGCAGGAGTGGGTGGGCAACTGGGTCCTCGGGCTGGTCTGTGGAGCGATGGTATCCCAGTCGGGAGTCTTCTGTTCCAGCAGGGGTGGTCGCAGCAACTGCACCCCTTGCTGATGTGCAGGCAGCAAATAGCAGGGTGCGTGGGCAGCAGGCAGTCAGGCAGCAGCAGATGGCAGGTGGGAGCGTGCTCGGGGCTCTGGGGGGCAGTGATTCGGCCTTTTGGGCAGGAGCGTGGTCTTCCGTGTGTGAGCGCGTGGCCAGCTTGATACGGAGTGATTTGGCACGTGAAAAATGTGCACGTCAGCGTGTGATTCGAGGAAAGGCCCCTAGCGCGTAAGCGCGTCAGCACTCGTACGCGCTTTCATTGGACCAAAGGCCCTTCAAGCGTAAGCGCCTCTGTGACGTGATGCGCGCGGGCGTGCGTGGCCATTTCCCTTGTGACGTTAGCATAGTGGTTCAGTGCGCGTGAAAAACTGCACGTCCGCGTGTGAATGCGTGTAATCCGAGGAAAGGGCCTATGCGCGTAAGTGACGTGACAGGCGTTTCCCTCAGCATGGGTTAAAGGTGAGCAGGGGCAGCAGTTCGCTGTACGTGCCTTTCGTGGAGACGGAGGTGTGTTGCTGCTTCCTATTGTTTCGCGCGCCATCACAACTTCACAGCTATCAAGGACATATCTCTTCTTTTGGCGGGGGTATTGGCTATGCATGTTTTTCTGCATCGCGCTAGTCAGATGGTGAGTCGCACATGCTATTTTTCCCTCTGCGGGTGCCCCTGTGTATCGCACCCATTTTCGAGGTCATAGTAGCCTGCGTGTCCCACGCGTACGCGTTATTCGTGTTACTGAGTGCCACCGTGTACTGCGGGAGGTTGATTCCACGCACGTAGGCTGCAGGGTTGCGTGCACGGTTTTACTGCAGTTTTGGGGTGCTTGAGCGTTGTGTGACCCGTCACTACATCACCGGGGTCACATACAGCCTTGCAGGTGCAGGGGGGCTGTTAACATCTTGCGTCCCACCCCCTTCACCCCAATTACCCAGGTCAATTGTGCTGTACACCTCCCATTGGTACTACTCCATCTGTGCCGGCACTACTCCATGTGTGCCATGGTTGGGAGGCAAGCAAAGGTGAGGGGCGCCTCAGCTGGGCATACTCCTCGTGGCGGGCGTGGTCGGGGATGTGGTGACCAGGGAGTAGGGGGACTCCAGGGTGTCCAGGGCGGCCACAGAGGGGGAAGAGGCAGGGGTGCGCCACTTGAGCACAATGTTGTGCCATGTGTCGGTGCAGTCATGCCACCACCCCCTGTGGTTCCGGGAGATGCAGCTTCTGCATCTGGCACTGGCGCCCGTGTGACCCGGCAGTCCGTTCCATCGACTGCCACGGGCCCAAGGGTAGTGGTAGCTGCAGGTGCAGCTGTGGACACCGCCACCGAGGCTCAGGGTCTGCCAGCGCAGGCTGCGTTGTCACTTGAGGAGCCCTTGGAAGATGTACAACTGGCCAGGAGGGATACCGTAGGGGCATGCAGGGCTGCTCTGACCAAGACATGTGTCCCTGGGGCAGTTATGTCATCTGCTGCCCCGAACAGCCGGGTGTTGGCAAGTGCAGGGGCAGATGCACCCAACAACACCCCGGTTGTGAGTCTGCCCACCAGGACCGTTGCGGTCAATGACCCTGCCACAGCGGATGTTGCTGCGCAGGGTCCATTAGAGGGCACCCAGCTGCCACTGACACAAGTCAGGCCTTTGGTCGTCCCTCCACCTGCCACTCCCTTGGCTCAATCCACCGAACCCACTGGCCATACTGGTCAGGGCGGCATTAGCCAGCCAGGGTCTGCGCCACAGTCCAAGAGGAGGAAGGTTGCACCTGCAGCACAGGCTGGGACCCCACACACAGCCACAACCTCCTGCACGTCGAGGAAGAAGCCTTTCTGCAAGCAGGAACTGGACTTCCTCATGGACTACGTGCGGGGCCACAGCCGTGACATGATAGTGGGTGCCAATAGTCAGACTACGGCTGCCCACCGTGACTCCCACTGGAAGCATGTTGCGGAACATGTCAGTTCATTCGGCCATGAGGTGCGCACGGCGCAAGAGTGCAAAAAGCGTTGGAATGACCTCAAACGCAGCGCTAAGGCTAAGCGTGCCTCAAATTACAACTTGACTCTGGTGACTGGCGGTGGGCCTGCACCAGTAGAGGAAGAGCTCACTCCGCATGCGTCACTCGTTGTGGAGTTCATACCACCTGAATCAGTCGAAGGAGTGGGAGAGATGCTGGACTTTGATGCCCAGTCCAATGAGTGTTGATGCGTGTTTGTTGAGGACGTGTGCGTTTTACTTGTCGGATGTGTTGTGCATGATTGCCACTACATGTGACGTGTACATGGTTCTGATGTGTAAGTAATGCAATGCTTCCGTGATGCATATCTGCTCTGCTGGATGGTGGACATGTGGAGCAGACGGGGACTGTCCGCATTACCACTATTGCATCCTACTCACATGCTGGTTACCAGTATACCCCTCCGGTCCATGTTGCAGCTCACTGGCCCTTCTGCATGTGGCGTGGGGTGACCTTCCTCTCAGCCCAGGCACAATGTCATAGCATGACCGACGTGCATGTGTCCTCTGCCTGCATGCAGGTACTCCATCTGGGCATGCTCCCATGCCCCTCCTCCGCCACTCTGCACCCCAGTCCCACCTTTGCACTGGTCTGCTTCAATCTTGCCATTGTGTACTTTCCTGTTCATGCGTCCTGTGTACATGCTAACGTCCAGCGTACAATCTGCCAGACATATGCTGTGTGGTACAGCCTTAGTACTTGATGCAGGGTATGTACTGTGCATAGGTCAGATAGGTCAGATGCCCCGCAGGGACATGAGTGCCCATTCATGCTCCATGTGCATTGCACGCATGCCCCTATGTGTCCTTGACTGGATTATCACTGTAATACAAGTCCTGGGTGACAAACATTGCATGGCATCTCATCAGCCTTCCCATGTCAACTATGGCTCAGTACTGCGTTGCACACATGTTTAGGGTCTGACAATCTGTGTGGGTCACAGGCCTCAGCCTGTTTAATGGCCAATGACTCTGTCCGACTGTTGTAGTGTCTTCTTCACACGTGGGCGTCCTCCAGAGTTTTCATCATGTGTCCTGCTTACTGTCCCATCATCATTTGCAGTGTTGTCACTTGAATCACATTAAGCTGTTGATGCCAGTCAACACTGCCTGTCAATACACGGGTCTATGGTCAGCCTTTTGATACCATGCTAGGCATCCCTGCTTTTGTACTTGGGTGGAGGGGTGCTTTGCTTGTAGATATGCTACCCAATGAATGCACAGTGCACGTGATGCCTGAATTTGACCTGGCACTGCCTTCACACTTCCTGACACACACCATGGAGTCCTTGTACATGTAGGTAGTGAGTGACATACACATTTGCTGCACTGCATAGACCCACTTCTATGCAAACTGCCACTTTTCAACAGGTCTGATCACAGAAGCAATTCAAAGTTGACCCAGTATGCATGCCAGGTTCTATTTTGTGTGTCACATGTCTGTCTGATGTGTTTGTTGTCGGTGTGTGTGTGTGTTGTGTGCTTCTGACATGTGTAGTGACCTTTTTTCTCTCTATTTTTCAGGTGATGACGCAATGGAGGCGGAGGATGGTGTTGTCATGCCAGACACAGGGTTGTTACCACTACATCAACCTGGCACTAGTGGGGGTCGTGGGGTGGTAGGCCACGAAAACCCCCAAGTGCTACAGTCCATCTTGTCTCTGGCTGCCTATGAGTCCAGCCCTGATGACGACTCTGATGTCTATGTCGAGTTGGATGAGCATCAAGTCCATGTGTCAGGGGTGAGTGATTCTGATGTGGACACTCCTCTGTCCGCGACACCTGCACTGAGGGGTCAGAGAGTGTTGGTTCCTCCGCCCGTGGTGGATCGGGATGCAGGGTCACCCTCCACACCAGTCACTGATGTGCCTGGGCCATCACGTTGACGGGGGCATGTAGTCGTGCAGTCGCGGGCGGTGCCAACACAGCGAGGACACCCGGTCCTTGGGTCCCGCAGGGGTCAAGCCCAGCAACGCAGTCGCCGCGCACAACCGCAGTATACCGATGGGAGCAAGACATGACTGCCAATTCAGAACGGCAGGGGGCAGCAATGGAGAACATTGCTGAGAGCATGGAGCGTGTGGCCCGATCTCTGCTCCCCCCTGCTAGGCAGGTGCTTCTCCAGCAGCAGGTGGCACTGTCCACGGGCCGCTCGCTCAGGCTGGGCATGGTGGCCTCAGACAGGGCACGCCAGGCTGAAATGTCGTCTCTGCGTCAAGCAATTGCTGCTCACGCAGAGGCGCACATGGATTCCCTGAGGGAGGAGTATGCTTCCCTCAAATCCACTCTGGGTGTCCTTATGATGTCCCAGAGGCAGCGGGCAGAGGAGAGGTTTGCACAGCTTGAGCGTACCATCTCGGCTGAGCTACAGGCCTGCCGGGAGGTGCAGTGGGTGTCCAGCCAGGCCTTGCAGGAGGAACTCCGTGCTACACGTGCTACCTTGCAAGAGGAAGCACGTGTATCACGTGAGGTTCTGCATGCAGACCTACGTCACATTGCCACACAGAACCAGGCTCACCCGTCCAGCAGACTTGCTGCCGTTGAGGGGCAAGCTGCGGCTAGGCATGGCCAGGCTACTGTGCCACGTCCTCCTTTCCAGGATGAGCCAGACGCGGACGACCATCTATCTCCCACATAGGTCGTGCTGTGCAGGCGTTGAGCCCATGGAGGTTTTTATTTTGGCTCAGCATCATCGCATGTGGGTGTTGAGCAGCACCCTGTACCTCCCCCCTCCTCAGTGCCTCCCCTCCCCCCTGGGTCGTATGTGGCCATTTTTTATTTTTCTTTTAGTTTAGTTAGTTAAGTTTCTGTTTGATAGTTAGTTTAATTAGGTAATGTAGGTTTTTCATAGTTAGTGTAATTAGTTAATATAGTTTAAAAGTGCTTGTCTATTGTGCTTTCATGTGATGGTGCGGTGCTTTGTGGCTTTTGAAAGCATCCACTGTCTGTTCCAGCTGGGCCCTTCAGGCTTGCCTTGTGTATGTGTTTGCTGCTTGGGGTCCTTGACTCACATATGCCACTCCTGCCTCCCTTATCCATGGGCTCGCAAGGATGGTTCAGTGTAACAGCCTATTACACAAGGGCTTTGGACTGTCATATCTGTGGCATGTCTGGTGCTGTGTAACTTGTGTTAACACCCCTAGTGGGGATGATTGCGGTGTTATTGAACACTGTTCTGTTTTTGGTAGATGGGGTGTTTCATGATAAATGTGTACATTCATTGCTATGCATTGTGTAGTATGTTTCTTATCTTTACTGTACACGTGCTTGTTGCAATTCATGCCGTAGATAGTGTGTTCCACACTTTGGATGTGAAAGACGGACTGATGGTGTGATTTCTGATGTACGTCTCTGACATGGTCCAGTAATGAGATGCCTGAAGAGACACACACAGATGACTCTAAAGCATTAATCATGTGTTGCATGCCCTTTCTGCAGGGGGATGAACCTCCAGACCACCTTTGCCAGCAGACATGGCCCATTGGACTTCTGAATTCTGGACATGTTTGTTGGTGCCCACATGCACATGTGTGCGCAAGCAGAGGGACAGGGATTGCAGACATACATCCTAGAACTGTTGACGTGTTCCAAGGAACTCCAGGCAAGGTGAGCAGCACAGGGGGGCCACAACACAGCAAAGCTTCCACCAGGCCAGTTGCACATGCAGGCTTAGTAGCAGCACTGAGGGTGAGCTTGGACGAATATTGGTGTTGAAGCACACAATACAGCTCACATATGTTGGCGGACTGATGGCTAGTTGATTGTAAGGTTGTCTGGGGCACCTGCAGGGGCAGTGGCACATACCCTCCGGTCCACCATGGGCCATTGAGGCACTTGTATCACCCATGTTGCCTTCCGAGACATGGAAAGGAGCAGCTCACAGGGACATACAGCAAGGGACAGACTCGGGTGCAGTGCATTTCATTTCCATGTACATTTTGAAACATACACTGCATATTTTTTTACGGTCATGGTGGGACACGACTTTTTCTAAAGTCATACCGTGCGATATGCGTCTGTCTGCTTACCCAGGGAACATTGCATGTTGTGTGAATCGTGACACATTGGTGTTCCATTTGACACGCACCCACCGGCGCCTGATTTACTGCATTGACTGTGTATGAACCATCACAGGGGAAATGTTGTGCATGGGTACGAAGCATCCACACCAGATTGTCTGTTTGTAGAGTAGTTTGTTGCTATGGGGCATATTTGGTGGTGTGTTTGTGTGTTATGGGCACGCACAGATTATTAACTGTGGCTCTCTTTGCAACATTGAAGTGCTCCTGTAACCGGACCTGAGAGTGCGCAGGCAGGAGGCCAGCACTCAAAACCAGAGCTGAGTGTCTTGTTGTTTTTCTTTCAAACTGCTCTACATAGGCTTGCTGGGGGGTGCACTGTTGCATGGATGAATGTGTAATTCAATTTGGTATGTTTTTTTTTCCATAATCACCCCAAGTCTTATCCAATTCTAAACCCTGTACCCTCTACCCGGTGTTCCTGCTTCCCGTACCTATCCAACCAACGTTCCCTAACCCTCTTTCCCCGCTGGGGTTGCAGATGCCTGTGTAAGCCCCAAGCTTGCAGGCGCCAAAACCCTAGAGGGGGTGGTTGGTTCGTGCCACTCCTACGCCTGGACTCCGGAAGGCCCTCACAATGATGTACAAGTTTGTTATGATTGTGTATGTGTTAATGCAAGTACTTAATTTTAGTGCATTCCCTACTTTCACGTGTCATTCATACTCCCCTCTCCTGCCCCTCATTCCAGTAATCCAGTATGCCAACAGCTGTCCCAACTGCATATCCCTGACCCTCCTTCCCCACCAGGGTCTCAGAGGCCTGTGTGAGTTTGACCTTGCAGGCACCCAGGCCACGGTGGGGTTGGTTGTTTCATGCCACTCCTGCGCCTGTACACGGGAGCTGTGACAGTACACATCCATTCGTGGTACATCATTGTATGTTATGTACCACACATGGCTCACATCCTGTTGTGACATTGTTTTACTGTACTACCTTGGTTGTTACATCATTGTGGTAGTACTTTGTGAGGTACTGCTACTTCAAGTCATCTACTGGAGGCTGTTCAGGTTCGTTTTTCTGCCTTGGATTTTGTGTCTTTGCAAATGAAGGTGAACTCTGATGGTGCAGGCGGCTTTTGACACACAAGGTAGGAGATGGTGACGAAGGGGAATGGCGATCCTGTGGCCAGGTGAAATTGAGGGTTGAAGGCTCCATGACCCAGGTGCAGTTGTTCAGTGGGTCATGGTCATTTGTGAGGCAGGGCGGGTGTTTTGTTGTTGATAGTTGCCTTGCCCTGCAGTGTGATGGGAACCCTGACATTGTAATTGTGGTATCCTATGTACATGATGTGTTCTGCTGATCAATGCATGTTCATGTGTTGTATTTACCTTTCAGGTGTGAGGGGATATTTGTGGTTTGACATGCTGGGGTGTACACATGGTGAATGTTCACATGTGATGTGTAGAGGACACTGATGGTCAATTGATTGCACATGCATATGTTGAGTGCATGTCCTTGCTGACCCGCACTCGCACTATGATGCACTACATGTACAACCACCCTTCGATATCCACATGTACACTCTGTTTGCCTTCTGCTGCCCACTGTGTCCCTGTAGCACATGTTCTGTGACCAATTATGGATCCTGTACATGCCTATTTTGCTTTTTGGTGTGGTTTGTCACTTAGATGTGATGCTCAGGGTGTGCATCACACACAATGGCTGTTCACTGTGCTGTGCGCTGAGCAGTGTGTTGCAGGAGTTGGACACAGCACACAGAAGCTGCAGTGTTGATTTTGCAATGTACAATGTGCATGTAGACAGGCATTCTTTGTTATGTTGCGGCTACTACTTTTGTGATGCATTTGGGAATGACTTATTTTGGGTGGGAGGTTGTTGGTCAGTCATTTCATCTGATTCCATGTCAGGCATCATTGTCTGATGCCAATTTACACTTTTCACATGGCTATGTGTACCTTATTGGTACTGTGCTGGTGTATGGCTATTGCTTGCCATGTCATGTTGTGGTTTGGGAGGGTTTGAGTGACATAACAGTGATGGTCATGGCCTGTTTTGCAGGTGTGTGTGATTCACACCTTGCATATCAGGGTCAGCCGCTTCTCGGAGCAACAAGCTGGGGGTAGATCTCTCTCTGCGGCAGGGGCCTCCCTCTGGAACGGCCTTCCTGCCTCCCTGTAACTTGAGGAGAACCATCTCCACTTCAGGAAGCACCTCAACACCTTCCTCTTTGTTTCTGCTTTCTCTCTCCCTCTCCCTTGCTAATTTCTTCACTGAAACTGCACTGAATCTGCAACTGGGCCACTCTCACCAACCTCGGTCCCTGGCCCAGCCACTCTCCACTTGCACTGCCTCCCTGGCAACCCCTGCACTGCGGGACTGTCTCTGTATCCCTACAGCCCCCCCTTCACAGCACTTGTCTGCACTTACCTTTGCACTTGCCACCAGCTGGCCTACTTATTTTTTATTCTACTTACCCTGTACTGCACACCCCCCTCCCCTTCCCCTTGCACTTTTCCCTACCACCTACCCCTGCACTTGCGCAATCTAAATGACACCTGGCCTAGTAGGATCATTGTCTGTCTTCCCTTGTTCCCCCCTCCCTGCCTCGTTGCGCCTTACAACACTTGTGTATAGGCGTGTTACAAATGCCATATCATATCATATATCATATGTGTGCCATTGGGTCACACAGGATAGCTTGTGTTTAAGTAGCTAGGGATGCACACAATGTGGCACTTCCATGGCAACAATCTCAGGGTGGTAAGGTTGTGGTAGTTGACTGTCTCTTTGTCATCATCGATTGTCACCTGGTATGTGCCAGGCCTGTGTGCACTCCGCAGGGGTGGGAGTTTAGGTGAAAAATGTGGCCACAAGCTGGGTCCGGGCTTCCTCGCCACATGCCCTATCCCCTCCCATGGGCAGCGCCTGTGCCTGTGGTTGGAGATGTGGGGGCACCACCATGTCCACCGGTACGCCCTGCCGTGTTGCAACATTGTGCAGGACACATGCTGCCACAATGATCCTGCACACTACTGGGGGTGCATAGAGTAGCTGCCCGCCAGAGCGGTCAAGGGAGTGGAAGCGTGACTTGATCACTCCGAATGTGCGCTCCACTATGGCCTTGGTTGCAATATGGGCCGCGTTGTATCTTACCTGGGGTGGTGTGGTGGGATTCCGGATTGGCGTCATCATGTGGTTGCTCAGAGGGTAGGCACTGTCCTCTGGGGAGGTGATAATAGTTGAGATTATTAGGGTTTGGGTATTTGTCTGTGTGTGACTTGCATGCATGTGCACAGGCATTTGTACTCACCTAGGAGCCATGTGTCACCATGCTGCCCAGCTTCCAGGGCCCGGCTCAGGGCGGACATTCTGTATATGAAACTGTCATGGGTGGAGCCAGGGTAGTTTGCATAGACAGAGGTGATGATTCCCTTTGCATCGCATACCACCTGTATGTTGATGGAATGCCAGTGCTTGCGGTTTCGGTAGATGTGCTCAGTGGCCCTAGGTGGACGTAGGGCCACATGGGTGCAATCTACGGCACTGAGCACTTTGGGGAAGTGTGCCACCCTGTAAAAATCCAGGACCACGGCCTGCCTTTCTGCGGGTGTTCTGGGCATGTATATGTGCCTGCTGCCTGAGGGGCGTGCTGTCATGATTGCCAAGACCTGGTGTAGGCAGCGTGACTGCGTGGCCTGTGAGACCCCCCCCAACTATGGCAGTGGTCCGCTGAAATGACCCAGTGGCCAAATAATGCAGGACATTGAGCACCTTCTCCAAGGGGCTCAATGCTTGGGAGCAAAGGGTGGGTGATGTAAGGTCATCTTCCCACTCCCTGACCAGGTCTAGGATGATGTGGGGTGGAAACCTATACCTGCCATTGACCTGGTCGTCAGGCATCCCAAAAAGACTTGTCTGCGGTGAGAAAATGCGTTCCCTGGCTAGTCTCCTCCTCCTGCGGTGTCCCACGATCAGTGCTGCGACAAATGGGGCATTCATTGTAGCTGTATATGCGTGTTTGTTGTTTGCGCACACTTTTGTACTGTGCACGGGGATGCTTCCGCCTGCTTTCGTGTGGCGGATACGTTGAGGCCTGTGCGCGTCTTTTGCCGTGCGCGTGTTTCCCGTATTCGAATCCATGAATACGGGTTGTTCGCGTGCGTGTGGGCGTTCCGTCTAGTTCCCTGCAGTACTTCCCCACTTACGCCTTCTTTTTCACGCGTTGTTCCCCATTCCGCGTGTTACGCCCACTGTTCCGCCCACTTTTGTTGTGTGCGCCGCGCTATGTGCGCTTTTGCTGTGTGCGTTGCGCACGCCGTTTGATGACGTGTGTGCCCGTGTGCGACATGCATCGATTTGGCGCACGACCAGCGGGAAACTAGCGCAGCACCTTCCTTGTATCGCACGCGTGCGAGTGCGCTTGATTTCTCACGCTTGCGCCTCCTTGCGCCTGCTTGCACTGGGATTTTCGGCGCACGTTTGTTCCATGAATCGACCCCTAAGTGTTTCAACGATTCAACTGCCAAGGAACAAAAACGACATAAATTGTCTTTTACCAAATTATCTTTTCGTTGCCAGAGAATTTCCTTAGATTTCAAGATGTTCAAACGAAATCTGAGAAATTGCTTGCGATAATAGCGGTATGGAGAATGTGTGAGGTAATACGACTGGTTATTTAGTTTCTTTTGTCCAATGCCTAACCAATTTGTTGAGGGCAGTTTTTCCCGTTTGTCTATGTTAACGATCCAAGCCCAGGATTCAAATTTCTTTTTTGCGTGTTGTGGTCTAGTTAAGAGATCGCACTCAGAGATTCCTGCAGCATCAACCCAAGCTTGCACTCTGAGACGCCACATATCTAGTAAAGTGGCATTGTTATCAACATAATTTTTGTTAAATATTTGATAGGCAGGCATTGATTTGTCAACACACATTTTTTGCATTAACGTGATTGATTTCCAGATCACATGACTGTACAATGAATTCAGTGACAATTCATGTCTTAAGGTTATCATTGGAACGCATTGTGGTAATTAAAGTACATAGCACCAAAAACGCCCTTCAAGAGTGTTACATGTTTGCGCACTAATGTTCCAACTGGCTTCAGCTCCAAAAGTTAGTATAGAAACTACCTTTTGCAAGTAGAACGTCAGAACCAAAGATAAAGAAAATTTGCCATGTGACTTTAACCAATTAGAAAAGCCCTGTTTAAATCTCTTTATCAAGGGGTGACCACATAGACAGTTTTTCCTAATTTCCCTTATATTCTTCCAACGCTCTTTCTTCTTCTACTGGACCAAAACGTCAAACTAGTGAGAATGGAATTTTACCACAGATGCTGAATTTGATATCTTTCTCAGGGTAAGACCTCGTAAAAGACGTTGTAACAAAGTCTCAAAATCCTAAGGATTTGTCAACACTGCTATGTCCCGGTTGCTGGATTCTTCTACAACAGCATTAAAGTGTATTACAATCGGAGGTCTCCATATAATAGCATGGTCTCTCCCTCTCTCTTTAATCTCTACGCTTAGAGGGGTAGTGATGTGCTAACCCAGCAGCAAGGGCAATTGCATTGTTAAAGCTAATAATCAATGATCACTCCCTGGGTAACACAGGACCTCCATTTTGGAGCATAAATTCAACAAATCTCTAGAAACTAAAATATATTCCAAAGTCGATTCAGAAACAAAGTTATGCCATGTGCAATGAGGAGGGACATCACACGCAATATTACAGTTCAGGAGCATCATGTCCCAGGCCTCTGTCTCTATTCTAATATTTAGCTCACAGTCTCTAGATCCCTTGGAAACACATTTATGTTGAAATGTTGAACTGAAGAATAAAATCCAGGGTCCAAGCATTCGCTGCTGAAATCTACCATCATAATAAGAGAAATGCTAGCCTCAGCGATACCGAGCATTAACAGATCGGACAAATCATTTAAAAACACATCCAAATATGTGCGGTTTGGAATGAAGTATACGTTTACGTTTAACAATAAACCTGAGCTATACAAAGATCTACTCTTATCCCACCATGACAATAATGATACTATAAGCAAACATGTCCTAGCTGGCTCTGGCAATATATGCCAGTATCCCCACGTCAGAACAGACTCTTGTTGGCTTTGCCATTAAAAATGCCATGCCACAATAAGAAAGCATCTTCAAATTGGCTGTACCAATGTTGGTGAGTCTAGACACGAAATACCACTTATCATATTTGCTTTATCAGAGATGTTCAGTAAAAAAATGTTAGGCCACAGTAGGACATAGCTAGACTGGCTGCACCAAAATGCCAGTCTAGCCAAGTAATATCACTTATCATGCTTGCTTTATCATAGATGCCCAGTAAAACAAATTCAGTGCATCCTTCCCCCTCGTACATTCCCCAGACAAAATCAGTGCTGCAACCTAGTAAACACGTGTGCACGCACATACATTTTCACAACATTCACAGGCTTATTCACATGTGCAGCCATACACCATGCACTCGCTCATTCACATGTACAGCCATACATCATACATTCACTCACATGCATGCAAACATACACATATTACATTTTAAACTCAATCTTACCTTCTGCCCTGGTCTGGATGCTCCTCATCAATGGCGCCTCCATGAAACGCCTCCGACTCCAACGGCATGAACAGGAACCGGGATGCAAAGGATGCTTTCTGATTTCTGCACATGCGCACAGGAACCAGAGCACCCCTGAAGCACCCCTGAAGTACCGTCCCAGGCCATCTGACTATGCAAGGGGGCGCTCTTGCAGTTCCACAGCCTACATCCCCAATGGGCCATGCAAGGCGAGGAGGCAAAAAGTCCCACCCTTGCATTATGCATTGTACATGCGTGCTGGGGAACACAAAAACTGTCATGGCGAGGCTCCTTCATAATGGGAAAGGGTATTGTGGGACCAGCACCCCCTCACCCAATTATGGACGAGCCACCCTGCATTCATACACATTCATTACACAAGTAGCAATGCATCCATACAGCCCTCACATGCACACATTCAAACATTCACTCTGTGTAACGCTTACCTTGTGTCTTGCAGGAATGGACGTAGACCTACCTGATCTGTGTGAGCAACTGACGAATTCTGGACTGATGAGCAATACCCACACCTCTTGATGGGACAAATGTGCATGGCACTAAACTGCTGACACTCACACTTGCCTCCAAAAGAGATAGGATTATTGTTTGTGGATTTGAAGAGCATAACTGTGATATGGGTGCTGGTCTTTGGTGCTCTTGTAATGGATGAAAGATGTATCCTGCATATAACAGAAATACTATTTTTAGACTTCCATGTGGGGGCAATCACTCAAGCTTTCGTGGCTATGTGGATATCAATGAGGCACTAGAACAAAGCTTACCAGTCTTATTTCCTGTAGCCTTAAGTAGATTACTCAGGGTAGCAGTCTGCAATGCAGTTTCCTGAGAATATGGGATCTTGAAGTAACACTCAAACTTCCTTGTGTATTTGTGCGCTGATAATTGGTAGAATATAGTTCCTTGTTTCAATCTGTATCTCTTATATAAAATGTTTTTGTTTATGTGGAAAATCCGATGGGATTCCCCCCAAAACCTGATCTGGGTCCCTTCTCATGTGGCCAGGGGAAGGCAGGCGCTCTTTGACCCCGACCCTGGGGATGGTGCACTGCGAGAGGATCACATAGCGGGGGGGGGCAGACCATGAAGACGAAGGAAATCCCTTTTTAACTTTTCCCATAACCCTGCCCTTTTTATAGCCTTTTGCCATTCCAAAGAAATAGAGAAATTGAACTTCCCCAAATAAACTGCAAGTCCCCGATTCCGTCTGGGACTGTGAAGAAGAAGAGGGCTGAAGAGGCATGCAGGAGTTCAAGTCAGGCAGGCAAGCCTAATGGCTTTTGGCAAGGTCAGGCAATTGGTTCTAAGGGCCTGTACCTGAAACCAAATAGCCCACCTGAGGGGCATAAAAGGCTGCAGCAGGGAGGAGCAGTAGAAAGAAAATGGAGCAGGAGCGGGAAGGTCAGCAGTAGCAGAAGTAGCAGAGCACGAAGTTTGCAGATCACAAGGAATTGTGACCACAGAATGATAGGTTATTTATAACGCACTTAATACCCAGAGGTTTCTAAGCGCAGACACGGGGATCGAACCTGTGTTACTCCGTGTCGTTTTGTTTCCAAGGGCGGCACTTTGCCCCTGAGCTATCCTCCCGAGACAGAAGGGACGCAGGAGCAGAGGAAAGGCAGATTTCACATGCAGGCTCTGAGTTTGTCCTGCGCTCACAAACCCTGTTTGGTTTTGGCAGCATTGCAAGAGACTGGAAGCAACATGCAGTCTTTCCAGGTACGCCTTATTGCTGCGAATGCAGAGCTGAAGTTGTGCATTCTCCCAAGGCCCGTGTGCAGAAGCAAGCTGAGGGAAACTGGGGAGTGGATGACTCTCCCTTGATTAGGCCGGATCAGAGACACCCATGCAGCGGAGGGGTGTGGATCCCAAGATTGCCCATAGCAGTAGCAGGAGAAGAAACCAAGCCGGGAAGCAGAAGCAGCCTGCAATAGTTGTAATTGGAGAGTCGGAAAAGGAAACTATGTACTCCTGAACAACAGAGAAAACCTTGCCGGTAAGTGTAGCCAGCTTTAATTGCACTTGCACATACATCTAAGCAAGAAGAAACTGTTCATAGAGGTGGGAAGTCTTTTCTAAAAAGAGAATGCAAACCGTGCATATGTTAACCAAATAAAAGGATTAAAACAAATAAAGGGTTCTTGCAGGACCTTCAAAAGCTAAAAGGGACACAAAATAAACATTTTTACTACTTGAAAATTCTCCAAAGATAATAAGGATAAGGAAGCCTATAATCTGGTGTCCAATATGTTTAAACAAGAGGTTATCAAGGCAAAAAGAATAATGTTTGACACAAGAATCCAGTATGCTCAGCATGACTCAAGAGAATTGTTTAAATTTCTAAAAGAATTGGAAGATCCTTGTGCGAAAATACAGGACGGACCTGTAAAAGATATAGCATGTTGTGGATTGATCCAAGCAGCTATGCTGGTGAAGCTTGAGAGGATTAAGCAGAATATAGATGAAAAAATAAAATACTAGGTGTATCGGAGGCAAGGTCATACATTCTGGCGCAGAAATGGGCAGATATTGTGTTCAACTTTCAGCCGGTAACTGAAATTGAATTGACAGATATCATCGAAAAGCTAAAACCCACTAATAGTAAAGGGGATTCCTGCCCAGTTAGTAGTATTAAAGCAGGTTCTCCCATGTTGATAGGGCCCATAGTTAAATGTGTTAACACTTCTTTTTTGGAAAGCAATGTTCCGGAGAATATTTAGAATGTGTGGATTACCCGTCTATTAAAAAAATCCAGACTCTGTCCTCCGGACCCATCTAATTACAGGCCCATTAATAAAACCCTGTTTTTATTGAACATTTTAGATTGCGTGGCTTACAGGTTATATTAAGAATATTTGAATTGTCATATTTATAACAAGTGGCGGTCAGGTTTTAGGGAGGGATATAGTACTGGAACAACATTACTGCATCTGAAGTCATGACTCCGGCAGGGAATGATTAAAGGACAAACAACATTGCTAATGTTATTGGACTTATCAGCGGCTTTCGACCTGGTGGATCATGCTTTGCTTATCACCAGATTGAAAGATATTGCAACTTACTCTGATAAGGCAGCTGTGTGGATCCGCTCATATCTATGGAATAGATTGTGTGGAGTCTGTAGTGAGTCTTCTGCAACTAACCCTGTATTGCTGCAATTTGGAGTGCCTCACTGGGCCTGCCTCTCGCAGTCATTTTTTAACAATTTTACAGTTCCTCTTTTTAACTTGCTGGATGAGAGGAGTATTGTTTTTTTTACAAACTATGCCGATGACACCCAGTGCGTCATCATGCTCTCTGGCTCTTATGCAGAAGATGTGAAAAGGGTAAACAAGGTATATGATGTTATTCAGATATGGATAGTCGAAAACGGTCTTGCTCTAAACAAAGAAAAATGGATCTGATGGAGGTGGGAACTCCTAATAGAATCAAGCATCTGGGTGCTAAATATAGGTTTTTGAATGGCAGGTCATGAAATTGTACCAAAAAGGAAAGTAAAAACATTCAGAGTTTATTTAAATCAGTTTATGACTATGGACGCCCAAGTAAACAGTCTAGTTTCAGCTTCAGCATATTGTCGTAAATCTCCCCCCGTCTCACCTGTGATCGGGGTCTCCCTTGTTCGGCCGCAGGACTCTTCCTGTGAGTGGTTCGGGTCTTGAATAGGCTCGCCCGAGCCTCGTCAGGTTGCAGGGCGCTTTCAGAGTTCCGGGATGTTCGTGGTTCCAGGGTATCCAGGATTAGCGATAAACAAGCAAAGTAGGGGGGGGAATCCAGGAACAGGAAAATAGGCAAGGAAGGAAGTAAGAGGATCAAGGAAACCAATGTAGAGAGCAAACACACGTCGGGTCACTACCGAAGATTGCGTTGAGACGCGCGGACCCGCAGGGGCGTGACCAATTTATAGTACGTGCCACGACGTGAAAGCTAGTGCGTAGCACGGAGCTTGGTACGGCCATGTTGGGAGGAACAAGGAGTACAAGCCCTTCGTAACAATGACCATGAGGTCCAGAAGGGGCAATTTCGCCGGGTCATGACACATATTACATCAAGCTGTTGTAGTCTGTTAGTAGGAATACAAAAACTGCGGTGCTCAAGACTCCAAGTAATACAAAATAGTGCAGTTAGAGTTATAGCAGGCCTAAAAAGAAGTGATCATGTCTCAAAGCTGAGACATGACTTACACTGGCTTCCCATTGAAGCCAGGATTGATTTTCGCCTGTTGTTGATTACTCATGAATGTTGCATAGGTATTAGTCCTGCCTACCTTTCAAGTTATTCTAGAGAAAGCAAACTCCAGAACACTGAGATCTAATAATACCCATCAGTTAAAGGAGCATAGATGCTTGCTTACACAGGTAAAGAAAGGTACATTTTTTGCAGCCGCTCCCAAAGCTTGGAATTCAATACCCCTGGATTTGAGAGCATAGTGTTGCATTGGGCCATTTAGAAAGAAATGTAAAACTCTACTGTTTAGATAGGATCACAAGAGATCTCTTTACTTCTGAGTCTGGATGGGTTTTTCAGTTAGGTCTTTTTGTCCGCTGTTATGTCTGTTGTGTGTTGCGCCAATAAGCCTAGGGCTCACCCGGTGCGTGGTAGAAATTATTAACATAAAGTAAAGTACAGTAAAATTGAAGTGTGCGCGTATAACAAAAGCATTGTTTCCCTAATATTAGAAATACCTTGTTGCTGAGCGGTCGTGTGGCTCCTGTTAAGACAAAGAACGTTGCAGGTAAACTTAATTGAAGTAGAATTGACTTTGCCGAGATGCTACAAGAACTGATTAAAGAAGATGCGCATGACACAATGTTTCCCGATACCTTGGAAGCTGAATTCTGACCGAAAGTTGAAAACGCTTATCTCTTTGAAGTTTCAGTTCAAGAGTAAAATTAAATTGTGTGTGCCTCATTTTGTTTTCTTTAAGAAGTTCACATCTTGTTACATATCAAACACTGAAGTAGAAGTTGTAGAAGGGGTTGAAGCTGAACCAAGAACAAGCATTACCGAAGTCCATAGAGTGAACTCTGTAAAGTGAATTCCGCTCTATTAAGAACTATACACCATTATTCTGGAGTCTTTGAAGTTGTTATCACGCAATAGTCCTCTAAAATAAAAGTGACAATGCTATCCAAAGCTGGAAGAATGGCACAACAGCTGTGGGGAAACTATTGGAGGCAAAGGTGTATATGAAGCAGATTTTGTGGTAGCTGCCGAACAGAAGGCAAAGAGGCTGCCCCTTCTTGCCATATAAGAGGGAAGAGTGCCTTGCCCACCTGTAGAGGTCGAAGAAGTCTTGTTGAAGTTGCCTATATTTGAGGTTGCAGCACTAGCAGCAAACTTGCCTAATATACAAAGTTGTAGTTACAGCAGTGGAACTGTGGTCATCAATATCCTTGTCAGTACTGTAGTAGCTGGAAGAAGTAGAAGCAGAAGGCAAGTGTGGGGCAAAGGAGCCTGCTCGCACAATTTGACAAATAGAAGGGAGTAGCTGAAGAGAATTCAAACCTTAAGCAGAAGCATCTTGCCAAACGGTGTAAAAGACGCTGCAGAAGGTGAAAGCAGAGGAGTTGATGTAGACAGAAGCAGTACTTTTGTCTTCTACATTACCTGTTCTTTCCTAGAAGGAAATCATCCGGGAAACCCCATTGGTGCTGTAATTTTCTTTGTGGAAATGTAAAAGGGAATCCTCATCAAGCAAAGAAGAGACTTTTACCAGTGGATTTTTATTTGTGTACATTTTTGGATTCTTTGGTTGAGATTTTCTTTTCCTTGGAGGAAATTGACTTTGGGAGTCAAATATATGTGCTGTAATTGAAAATACAGGCCCTACAATAGTTACATAAGCCTAAAAACAATTGTATTTCCCTCACTGTTTTAGGTTCTGAAGTCTTCATAATTACTTGTCCTCTTTCAGGTCTCACTTTTCTCCACTTTTGAGAGATTAGCTGTCATATGTACAGAACCTCTTCCTGACAATATTGTAGCTTTTCTTTGTCTACCTTGTATCCTTTCTCTGCTAATATGGTCACGAGTCACACTGAGTCTTCCCTGCACCTTTCCTCTGTCTCACTGCTCACCAATATGTCATCTACCTACTGAATTGTTGCACTCTCCAGCTGAACATTACCCAGGTCCATCTGAAGGACTTTCTTAAAGATTGATGGGGTCTCACATTACCCTTGGGGCAAAAAAGTATGTTTCCGGTGGATATTTCTATACGAAAAGGAAGTAAAATCTGTATCCGAATGGAGGGGAATTGAGAAGAACGTGTTTTTTAGATCTATAACTGTAAAATATTTAGCCTTAGATGGAATATTACATAATATTGTGCAGGATTTGGAACTAAAGGAAACTCTGCTTCAATAATATTGTTTAGGGGCGAAGATCCTGTATAAATCTCCATACCCCCCCATTTTACTTCTTCACTGGGTACACAGCCGTGTTACATGGGGACTCACATGGCACCAACATTCCTTGCTTCATTAAGCGGAAATTATATGATGTGATAATTTATTTATAGGGCGCTTATCGACAAATGGTCTCGAATATACCTTCATCCGCTTCTCAGGACATGGGATATTGTTTTGCTCATGGCAAAATTGCTTCTGGTTTAAGCTTGATTTTTAACTGCTCCTACTTCTTTCAATAGGCCCATGTCATATGGACTGGAGGTTCATAAAATATTCTCTGTGGTATTTCTCTATTCTCTTCTTTAATCCAATAAGTGAGACTTATGAAAAATACTAATTTGAAACCTGGGAAAGGGTGCTCAGCCAAGCAGGTGGCTGGAACAGCGGGCAAGATTACATAATCACTGCCCGCAGTCCCAGCCACCAGAGGCCCATCCACGGGTGGCGCTTTAAAAAAAAAAAATTCTAATGTGGGGAGGCAACAGGGAGGTCCTCCCTGTTGCCTCCCCATGTTTGAAAAACCCAATTCCCCTTCCTGCCCACCCCCAACTTACCTGCAGGAGGAGCATCAGGGACCGCTGCTTCCCTCGTCTGACCACCACCTTTGATATAGAAAAGGGACTAGGTCGCTTTCCGAATGACGGCGGCCATTATTTAACATGTTTTCAATGACTGCCGTCATCTAAAAAGGGACCAAGTCCCTTTTCTATTTTCATGGTGGCGGCCATTGTTTTTCTTTTTTTTCTTTCTGGCAGGAGATGTGCACGTGCTGAGCACATCTCCCATTGGAATAAGAAAATTATCTACACCCCGGGAAACCCTGGGGTGCAAATAACTTTCATGGCCAGACGCCAGGGCAGACACAGGATTTAACGTCCTGCAGCCTAAGCTACAAAGCTCGAGCTGGCGGGCTGTTAAATCCTGTGTCCGCCCCATCGTCGGGGCATGAAAGTTATATTCATCATCAGAATAATCATCCCAAAAAAGCTCTTCATCTGTCAAATCTCACAGCCTATATCCTTCACTGAGGGCTATCACTGCTCTCCAACCTCTCCCCTCATAAATTCCATGGACAACCGCTCTTTCCTCTCTGACCACTTCTGCTTCTAACTCTAAAGAGATAACCTGTCCTTCTTCATTATCCATGGGTATCTGTGGTCTAAACAAAAACTCTTAAGGGATTCTTAATATTTTACCTACTAATTTAGGTTTACCACAATAATAAAACAGTCCTTCCATAAAAAAATACTTCTGGATCTAAAGGGACTCCTCATAATGCTTTCCTGCCTGTGAAGGTTAATATGAATTTGTTCACATTTATAAAATGTATCCCTGGAGTGGAACACACTATTCCCTCATCAGTAAAAGATATTGTCATGTTAAGTTTCGTCATCAAGTCAGGTCCTAATATGTTAACTGGTGTCTGCCGAGAATATAATAAGGGCATCAACATGTCGTGTTCTCCTATAGAGATTGGTAATTTGTCTTTAAAAAGAACTAAACTCATCGCCCCAGAAAATCCCTGCGCATTCATGGCAAGGCGTGACATTGGGTATTTTACCTCCCGGACACAGGAACGAGTTGCTCCAGTGTCTACAAGGAACGAAAATGTCTTGCCTCCTATCATTACCTTGACCCTTGGTTCCTCTTAGGGGTCCGGTGTCACTGATAATACTGAACACATCAGGTCGCTCTGTGGGCTGTGATAGTACTGAACATATGATGTCACCTTGTGGGCTGTCCTATTGTGGATATAAATGTATCCCTGTATCTGTGAAAGGATTTCCTCCTACCACAGTCACACTCCCTAGTTTAAATGCAGGTGTTTGCGGTATTCCTACATTTGTGCTCTATTGTGGTACTATGACCTGTTGTGTGTCTGTGCTTTCTGGGTCTGTATCTGTTGTGCTTGCACAGGCACTTGCTGTGGTTGCTCTTGTGGCGATTGCATTTATAATGGAGCTTGCTGTGTTTGCTGTGGTTGTGGCACAAGTGCCTGATACTGCGTGTGATCATGGGCATAATACTCCTGCGGTACTGCATTATATTTTGGAACATAGCCCACCACCCCTCTTGGAGCTTGGCAATTTTGCTGTATGCCCCCTCCACATCTACATGTTTTAGCTATATGTCCCATCCTCCCACAATTCCAGCATTGTTGCTGCTGTCTGCCATTAAATCCTTCTCCTCCCTGAGGGTTCTGAAATCCATCTTGTCTGCCTCTCCTGGGTCCATTTCCCCTTCCTCTTGGCCAAAAATTGTACCCACTGTGATCCATAGGGTATACTACATTACCTTGCTGCACTGGTCGTGTGACTTGTGTCGCCACACCTTCATTACTCATCAATACCGCTCCCTCTATGGATAGTTTTGACAATTATTTCTGAACTGACTTCGCTTCCTCCTATTATCTTTTGTCAGCTTTCTTCTTATTCTGCTCTTGTAACAAATGTGCACTATAGTCAGTTGTATTTCTGGCCATGGCTTTGCTTCCATCCCTACCTGTTTCTTCATCTGCCTTTCGCATGGGAAGTCCCCAACATAACATGTTGTAAAATAATGCCACTGTTTTATCCCAAGGTTCTCTCGTCTCAAGACGCCATCTATCTTGAATATCTTGAATAAAAGCAAGATGATCTTCATCCTCACCCATCTTCTTAGTCATGAACGCACCCATATCTTATGTATCAGGATATTGTAATGTGAGCACACGCCATAAATCTGGTCTGCAATTATTAAATGGCACTCCATCATGTGTTGTGTTTTGTGCAGTCACAGCCGCATATCCTGCATGCTTCCAAATGTCATCAGCCCTCTCCCCTAGGATGGCTGCTAGCAGGCCTTTTATGGCACCTATAGCTAATGTCATTCCTGATGTCATTCTTTCTAACTCATAAATCAATTTTCCTGCACCTGAAGTCAAACTAGGTAATTTGCATTTCTAATTATTCTTGTCCATTTGTGGCCAATGAATATATTGTGGCTATCCTCCCCCTTTCTCAAATAATGGGAATTGTGAAAACCCTGATCCATAATCATACCCACTTACACTTCATGTTTTCCAGGTGGAGCTAACCTCGCCCATTTGTCTCTGTCCTGGTATTGACCTTAATCCAGGGCCATCTTAAGCACTTTTGGGGCCTGGGGCATGGACACCTCTGGGGCCCTCCTCTTTCGAGCAAAAGGAATGAAGGTATTCAGAATATCTGTTGTGCACCTCTCATCGTGATCACGACACATTGCTTGACATGTTGCCTTGCAGCGATTAAAATACTCAATGGTACTCCCTTTCAGTCCCCTTACCCTTTTCATTCTTGCTGTAATAAGAATGATAAGCAGCATTTCAAGGCCAACATCAGAGTCCACAACTAGGCTACTTGCATTTTAGCATAGGTACAGGACACTCTTCATCATTAGCATCCACGAGGAAGATACGCCTGTCATAGAATACATTCAGGACACAGATCATATGTAAAAGGTGCACATAGGCCAGAATAGACAGACAACTCAGATTAGCTCCCTCACAGAATGCAAAAATGCTCAAGAGGAGAAAGATGCACCTACCATAGTATAGATAGTGGATGAAGATTAGACGCTACCAGGAAGTTGCACGCATCCAGACAGATTGAGATTAGAAGAGTGACATCTTTTTCAAGTAGTGTTGCCATTAGGGAGCAAAGAAACAAGTGGCTGTGGTATGCAATATATCAATGCTCACTATTTTTATAGCAGAAGCAACACTATAACCTGTGAAACCATAAGTGACGCTGTTGTGAACATCATACCCTGAGAACAAAATCAATCTGAAGGGCGACAATTACGAATGGTTTAGGGATTGGCCGTTTTGACAGATTAGGCAATGCAAGATTAAATGAGATGCCCAGGATTACACATTGGTTAAAAGGTGAAGCTGGGATTTGCGCCTACTCTGCAATTTCTGTACTTTGCCATTTGCTTTTCTAGTACGTACCATGAAAATACAAATAAAAATCCCATTTTATAGGTCTGACTTGAAAAGTAGACAAATCACATAACCTAACATAACTATTTTAAAAACAAAATGTTATAGAAGCGTATTATGCAAAATGGCAATGATTATAGCTTCATTGTCTCCATCAGCAAGGGAAGTATGTACGTACCAACATACTAATTGATGTGATCCTAAAAGATTAAATCTGGGTTTCTCTTTTGTATTTTAATGTTTTACATTGGTCCAAAACACTGGTGTGTGAAATTGTTATTCATAAACATGCTCAAAAACCTTTCAGTTGTACAAAAAAGCAAAGTGTTTTTTGTGCTAAATGAGCAGACCTTAAAATATGCATATCAGAGGCCTGCTATATCTGATCTGCTTTCTTCTGTCTAGGACCCTTTCTGCTCAAATGACCTCCACATAAAGTCAGACGCGGTCATGAATGAGCTAAACAATACACCCAGCATGTGAGAAGCCAACTGTTTCAAGGAAGACAGTACAGTAATGTCAGTGAAATAAGATGATTTATCCATGATCGCTGTATCCTCTGCAGGGGAAGCCAGGATAGGAGCATGAACACTTTGGTTCCACAGTCTTGAATTTGCATACCTAATCACTTCTCAGACTAACACTTTATGGTGTTCATTTGAGGTGGCTGTCTAGGTTTTACAAGCCTCCATCGGAAGAAACCAGTTTCTAGAGCTTAACCATATTGATGCTATATTCATTTTCTTTATAGCAACCACAGGTACAGGTACACTGCTGATAATAGCACCTGTTGCGCTACAAACCAAAGTACACATTCCTGCAGATTTTTCAACTTTAAACATAGGAAAGGCTGCGTTGGCCTTCATGGAATGCAGTACCATAATCTTGAAAATGAACACAAATCCCTGCAATTAGTGCTTAACACACTGAGCTGTCTTCTGAACCAGTGCGGCACTCACATTTATCAGTATGCATTTCAACTTTGGCTATTGCACATAATCAATATAAGTCCCATAGAAAGGTGATAATGCTACATGAGTTGTAGTGAATGCACAAATTATGTGTAGGACAGTGAACACAGAAAGCAATACAGGATGAAATGATCAGAGTAGAACGTATTTGTTACAACAGACAGCCAATAGGTTTAGAGCCTCAGCAACACACCATAAAATATCTTCACATGTACTATTTAAGTTTTGTAATTAATGGTCACAAACTTTTTCAGATTAAACAGCCTTGTGGGGGCCCCCCTGCAAGGTGGGGGCCCGGGGCAAGTGCCCCTTTTGTCCTCCCATAAAGATGTCACTGCCTTAATCTGCTTACATGAGGCAGGATGCATCCCCTGCACTGTGTGACTGTGCCTGTGGTCACTCAGTGTATGGTGTTGGTTCTGGCGTTTTTTCTTTAGAGCCCTTTCTCTACACTCACATGGTTCGAGAAACTGCCTGCGCCCTCTCTTCGCGCTTTCTCGTTTTCTTCCCTTTCTTCGTCTGACATCATTATGCCCCAGCTTGTATGGCTTTCGTTCCTTTCCACATCCTCAAGATCTAGTCACTTAAAGACAGCGCTCTATGCTCATCTGTTAATGCGTCACATGACCTTCCTCCCGTTTCCCTCATTAAATATCCTTCAACATTCTCTTGGGTTTTATTCCCATCTTTATCTCTCATTTGCCTATATAAATCCCCAATCCTCTTGCCTATTATTTCTGCTTGATGCTCGTCAGCCCATGTCTGTATTCTCGGTATCCGCTGCAGCTCCCTGCGGGGCTGTAGTAACCCTCTCCCTTCCTAAAATTATTCTCGTACTTCGAATTGGCACTATGATTCTATTAAATAGATGATCTATCTCGCCATCCTTTAGTCCCCTACTTCTGTTCATCTTATCTTCCCTTCTTCTCATCTCTCTTTTTGCTTCTTCCTTGTGCCTTTTTTGCAACCTGTGTACTTGCATTCTCTGTATTTTTTTCTCCTCTTGTTTCTTCTCTTCTAGCCTCTCTTTTTCTTTCCTTGCATCATACCTTCTTCATTTTTTTTGTTGCTTCCTCTCTTTTCACTTCTCTTCTTTGTATGCTCTCTCGTGTTCTCTTTATTTCTTTTCCCGCTCTTCTCTTTCTTTCCTTTCTCGGACACCATCAATGCCATTATCATCTAACTTAAGTAATATCTGTCCTCCCATCCATTCATTCTGTACTATTGTTACTCCCTCGGCCTTATTGTTCACTTACCTTCGTCTCCTCAATTCTTCCTCTGTCTTCATCTGTCTGTCCTTTCTCTCATCACAATGTTTACTTTCATTGCATGCTGGCATATATTTGCATTCTCTACTTTTGCTCTCTTCCGCATTATCCTCACTGTTATAAGTGGGGGGCTCCTATGTCAGATTAGCATACCGCTACGCTGCTTTCAATTCCTTTAAAGGATAAAATCCCTGTCCCTCAGTATCTGCTCTCTTGTTTTCAGAAAGGGAAAGAGGAGTTTTTTCGGGAGGGCAAAGAGGAGCCGGAGGCATTATATCCTCCTCCTTATGCTGATTAAGCATCCACTCCTTCTCAGGCAGATCTTCTTTCTCGCTCTAATACATTTTCCAAAACTCTAAAAAAGCCAAACTTTTCTGTAACTTCTTCCCCTTGTATGTAGCATGCAAATAGCAAATATGTTGTCATATATCTCAATACTGTTTTTGACAAGTAACCCTCTTGAGGCCATGGCAAGAGTGTTTTATTAGTCGTGTCTCTGACCCATTCCGCTTTATACTGTATTATCTTGGGTGTGTATCTCGGCAGTGACCTGCATAGGTATATGCGAGGTGTGTCCCCCATGATGACAAGTGGATCTCGACTGTCAATACTTACCAGATCTTTTATTCTTTTATTTATTTTTATCAAGTATACCATACTGATTCATTTGAGCAGGCACCACTAATAGCCACTTATTACCAAAAAAACAATTAAAACATCTATGCAATGATGTTCTTTTTGTTACTTTGTTTACACTTTCTATCAATTTAAAAGTTTTGTTGTTTTATTATTGATGTTTTAAGTGTCTCTTCTTTACTTATTATTCTCTTTTGATTTTTACCATCCTGATTGACGTCAATCTCTTGATTTAAAAATCTGATGATCACCTAATTTTTGTACTATTGTTTTATATCTCATAATCTAGACACAATAAAAGTTTATACTGACATATTTATAACCCCATACACATGTGCACTCTTAAATTTTCTGCGTACGCCTTCTTTTACTATGTTTAGTAAATGTATAACATCTCACGTTTTACCCCATTTTGAAGTTTGATACGCAATCTTCTTTTTGACCTTGCCTCAGGAATCCTTAAATAATACCCCTATTTGGAGTTTTATTGCATACCCTCCCACCCCTCTTGGAACCAGGAAGCGAGGTATCTATTTCTCTTCTTTCTAATCCCCAAAAATCCTGTTACTTCTATACATATACTTACAGTACAGTCCTTCCCCCTATTTTTGCCACCTTCAATGTTCTACTTACATCCGTGGCTCAGCTAGAGTCCCTCGGCATCGACCCTTCACCCACTCGACCAGTTTGCCTTCTGTCCGCGGGGCACCTGCGAGGACCGGACATGAATTTCATCAAAGGGGCACCTGGCAACCAATTTTTCTCACACATGTGTATTTGCGCTCCGCTCTCCACAGGAAGCTCCACAGTCTTCTGGCTAATGGCAGAATCAATCGAGAGCCTAAGAGTCTAGATCTGGGCCTAGGTCAATTAGACCAGAATTATCCGCACAGCTACCAAAATGTGCTCTAGCACCTTGAAGCGTTTCATGTGCTAGATGGAATTACCAATAATGATCTAGGACCCACATAACCGGACAGACTCAAAGAATATGGCAAAGTACTACTTTATTATTAGCATAAAAATAAAGTAGGGCAATCTGGTGAATAACAGGCAGTAATTCACACACTCACACTCAAGTGTAATTATACAAAGGATCTATACCTCGATATGCGTCATCTATGACATCATCCTACGTGGCAACATATAACCTATTGAAGGGAGGGATTGGTTAAGGGAACATATGTACCTATAGTATGTATAAGTGTTAATAACTTATCGGGTGGGCACATCTTGAACCATGTATAGTGGAAAAATGGCAGCGGGTTTGCCTTTGCAACATTGTATAGTATGTTGCTACATAGACCCTCGGATTGGTTGGCATGCTTTCTCAACCTCTGACTTTCGGCTTTAATTGTCTACTACTTGGCTCTTGCAGGTGTTTTCTCCTTTGCTTAATCTAAGAGAAATATGTCTTAGATACATGGCTTATCCTTTTGACTCCCCTTGTGCCTTGCAATTATTCCTTGAAGTAGCATCCTTGATCCCAGGCCAATAGACTCCTCTTTATTCCTCACACGTAGTTGGTTTTCTAGCTCTCCTGACTCTGCAGCCCTGGTCTGTCTCTGAGATAGCTTGATTGGTTTTAATATGAATCTGAGGCCCATCTTTCCATCATGGCCGCTCCAACCATGTTATGTTTTCTTCTGCTGAAAGTTTCTATATGTCTCATCTACCTTGCATTTCTGCGCATATAAACTCATTAGTCAGCAGGTTACTTTATCTTCTTTGCATATACGTTTCCTCATATTCGATAACATGTTTGAGCATTTGCATAGTAAACATACAGTGAGTTTCAGTATCTTTCCTCTATGACGTCACTCTGCACTTGTTAGATTTCACTTATAGCTCAATGATGCCCAATGGTGTGTGCAGACATCCTTACACTCTATCAGTGTGAGGGTACATTCGATACGGTTGTCTGAGTGCATAAATCATCTCTCATACACTCAATGCAGTATTGGGATGATATCTGATGTCCCACATAGAGCTCTTCTCCTACTGTTCCTGTATGATGGAGGTGAGGGGGCGGGAGCTAGAAATGACATGCCCACCTGCTCCTCTACACATTTGAGATGGTTTGTGGTATCCATGATGTTCACCATAGAGATTGGGTTAAGTGTTTGTTAAGCAGAGTACCTCAGAATGGTTATGACTATAGGCTGCTTTGGCTGCCAAGTTTGCCAAGCCTTGTGTTTGTTTTATTGTGTCATAAGTTTCTATTTCTGAACAATCGCAAACTCGTCAATCTCCCAAAATCGCCTATACTAATAGCACAGGGTTGGACCCCCGCTCCACCCTGTGCAGGGCAAATGGGTGGGGTTAGTCAGATTTCACTCCAGTACACCCCAGACTGGTATGCCGACCTTGTGTCCTAACGTCCTATTTTTTGAAAAGTTACAAAATCGTCAATCTCCCGAAATCGCCTATACTGATAGCACAGGGCCGGACCCCAACCTTTTCCTGTAGCCCTAGTCACTATTCAGATTAATGACGATACAGCAAAGCATTCTGTCCTGGTTCAGTACAATTTACCTGCCAACATCTTGTTGGGGAATGACTGAGTAGAGATGGGGTTGATTTATGATAGGTTACCTCTGACGGCTGCTTCAGTCACTAGGACAAAGGTCAAACAGGGCCTGGCCGATAGTTCCCCAAGCCAAAGGGGAAACCCAAGGATATGAGTAAGAAGACCGCCTCTGTGAAGGGGGTTTATTCTCTTCCAGCTGTTTCAGCAGCATCCACTGCGGTCCGAGCTCCTGAGAGACTAGTCCCAGTGGTGACCCTAGACTCAACTCATGAGGGAGAAGAGCCAGATAACCATCCTCAGGGAGAGGTACTCACCCCAGAGGATCACCCAGACCTCCAGTGCTTGTTGGCTGCAGGGGGGCCCTCTAAGGCTGATTTCTGTAAGGTCAGAGAGAGTGCCACTCTCTTGAGGGTCTAAGAAAACAGGCCCAGGCACAAGGCGAAGTGCCTAGGCCTTTCAGGATTTGTTGGGAGGGTGAGCTCATTTACAGTGAGCCCACTCAGCCTGAACCTGGTGCAGTCAAGAGGTTGGTAGTACCCCAGGTATACAGGCCCTTTCTTTTGCAGTTGGTACATAAGGTGCCCTTAGCTGGTCATCTTAGCACCAAGACCAAGCAAAGGCTCACAGCCCACTTTTATTGGCTCAGAACGGGAGTAGAAGTGGAAGCTCAGGGCAAGACCTGTCCCACCTGTCAGTTACCTGTCAAGACTGGACACAGTGTCATTGCCCCACTACAGCGTTTGCCAGTGGTCTTTGGGACCATAACAGCCAAGATGGTTGCCAAGGCTCTCCTGGGCATTTTTACCAGAGTTGGTTTTCCTAAAGAGGTGATTTCTGACAGTGGAACCAACTTCATGTCTAGCTACATGCACACTACGTGGAAGGAATGTGGTTTAACCTATACGCTCTCCACCTTCTACCATCCCCAGACCAATGGTCTGGTTGAGAAAATGTACAAAACCATGGCTCAGGGCATGTTGGGTGCTTTAGAAGAGCATCCAAAGAGGAAATTGGATCACCCCCTGCCATGCCTGCTGTTTGCCTATAGAGAGGTGCCTCAAGAGGGTGTTGGTTTCAGCCCCTTTGAGCTCCTCTTTGGACATACAGTGAGAGGGCCCCTTGCCTTAGTATGAGAAGGTTTGGAAGCCCCTCCTCCATGTCCAGCCAAGCAAATGGGGGACTATGTGTTAGGCATCAGAAGGAGGATGGCACAGATGATGGGCTAGGCCACAGCAAATCTTTAGGTGAGCCAAGAATTAAATAAGTACTGGCATGACCTTAAGGCCTCACAAGTGAATTGGACTCGTGGTCACACGATCCTTGTGATGGAGTCTACCAAGCCTCCTGCTTTGGCAGATAAGTGGACTGGACCCCTCAGGATAATCTCCAAGACAGGTGAAGTCAACTATCTGGTTGCAGAGGACCTGCAGGGCTTTGCTCCAGCAGTATGCCGCTCTGTTCTCACTCACACCAAGCCTCATCTCATGGTGTAGGCATGTTATTGACGCTGCTGATAGTGTACCTGCCAAAACAGATGCTACAGGATGTCAGACACTGTTAGGAACCACATCCAAGCAGAGGTCTCCAAAATGTTGGACTTAGATGTCATTGGACCGTCAATCAGCCCATGGTCCAGCCCAGTGGTTCATGTCCCCAAGGCAAGCTCCCAGGCACGTATCAATGATTGGAGATTCTGTGTGGAATGCAGAGGAGTCAATGCAGTCACCAAGAGTGAGGCACACCCATTGCCCAGGGCTGATGAGCTTGTTGACAAGATAGATGCTGGCAAGTTTGTGAGCACTGTGTGGGAGCGAGGGGCCAATGGGCCCCTCTCTGGCATCACTTCTCAGTACAAAACTCGGACCAAGTGCCCCCAGTGGCGGGTACGCCCGTCGCCCTTATGCGATGTTAACTCTGGGTTACATTCGCGTAGATGGGACCACTGAGCAGGACACGGGGCATCCATTTTTTGTACCCCCTTTCGACTCCATCTTGGTGACCAGGCCTCACTGCGATAGTACACAATGCCCCTCTCCCTTTCCCCGCCGCAGCAGCTCAGAGCACATGGCCCCCACCCTCGTTCCCACTCTGACTGGAAAACTCAGCAACTCCATTCTCACGCTGAAGCCGGAGATGCTTGCAACAAATAACAAGTGTAACACATCTCTTTTCCTCTGAGATCACTGTCCTGCATGTGAACCAACATGAGCCAAGCACATAGCTCGTCCATGTCCACAAAAGTGTCCTTGCCCTCTTACCCTCGCCAGTTGAAACTTATTGCCATTCTAACCCTGTGTCCCTGCAAGATATTCCTTTCATGTGCCAGACCGCTGACCATGCTATGAAACCCACCCAACAGACCCCCAACTAACATTAGACCCCTGCTGCAGTATATCGTGCCTAATACTAACAAATGCCACATACCTGAGATTCTTGTGAGACTAACCCCACAGTTCAATGACAGTATTATAGTGGACAAAACCTGTAAACCTGTGATCTGTATAACCCAAATGTTACAGATGATATAGCTACCTGTGTGGGATTTGTATAGTGACATGATAAACTACTGAGTTATTCAATGCATGCATTATTTAGAATGTATTTTCTTAGCTTAGATAGTGACCACCATGTTTCACAGCGACCTGACCTTCACCCATCCGGAGCACAGATGTCTGACGTCAATCCTCCAGCCAACCAAGCAACCAACCCGGAGGAAGAGATGATGCCCACACCTAAGACACCACCCTGGCTGACCAATCCGGGTCCAACGTAGCATCATATGTTAGATATGCCAATGTGCTTATATAATGTGGTGTAACCTTGATGTGGTCAGAGCGCTCTCAGAGATCTAGATAAACTTTTCCTTGAACTCTCGCAGCCAGCTCTTTTGTGCCTTATTCCCTGTTCAGGGAGTGTCTGTTTTATTCATTTTACACGTATAAATCAGGGAGGGCACAAACATTTGGTAACCCCCTACGACGTGATCGGAGAGGTGCCTCGAGGTCGGCGCCGTGCGGCGAGATCCGGGACGCCCCCCAGCGAAAACCATCGCCTCCGCGGCCGACCAGCCTGTGCGCACTACGAAGAAGGGTCAAGGGTTCCCGGTTGATGAATACCCGACTGAAAAGCTGCTCGCCGAGGCGGGCCACGGCTTGGTTGAGTTGCGGACCTGACTGGGGTCGGACTGCGAGCGGTGACCCTCGAGTCACCTGACTGAACACGTGAGTGCCGGTTGTGAAGGTTACTAAGGAAAGGTAAGGGGGAAATAGTGGGGGACAGGTGGTAACAGTTTATAGGGAAGAGTAGGGCCTGTGTGAGTGATGATGAGGCTTTTCTGATCTGTCCTTTATGTGGCCATTAGGTTTTTGTGAGAAGTGAAGAGAAAAAGAGAAGTGGTATCCTAGCCCGAACGGGGTAGAAGGCGGCGCCGCGTAGCATTGTCTCGTTCAGTGTAGAATAAATAAGTGAAGATACAGAGAAAATAGTAGGAGTCTCGTATATTGAGTAGACTTGGAGTAGTTATTTATCACATTCTTTTTCTGGGTACGAAAGAATTCTTGGAAAAGAGTAAGAGGGTGCAAGAGGTGGGGAGTAAGTGAGAAGAGTAGGCGAAACGGAGAAGGGGTGGTAAAAAGAACAGACGGGAAGAAAAAGCACACAGGTAGTGCATGTGCATGATATGTGTTATATGTCTTTTGTGTTCTGCCCATTTTTGTCAAGGATATCCAAGTACTGTGATTGATTTGTGGGTAAAGTGGCAAAATATGCAAAAATGAACTGTTGAATTTGAACATGCAACAATTATAAGGGTAGCATTATAAATTGATTTATATATATTGATACATATATGTGCATACAAACTACAAGTAATTGAGAAGATTCGTGGTAAATTGTCTAGCTAGAAGGAAAGAAAGGCAAGTGGAGACGTGATAAGAGGGAAAGAGAGACTGAAGGCAAGTACAGACAAAAGGAAAAAATATTGTCATGGGGGGAATAACACCACTAGCTCATATTTGTCAGCACCTTCCGTTATACAGTGAGAAGATACAAAAATACCACAATCAGTGGTTGACGGAGATAAAAGGAGATAGTGTGACGCCAATTTGGCCAGAAGGTGGGTCATTTGATAAAAGGGTGTTAGATTTAGTGTCCACATACTTGTTGGCAAGGTATAAGGGGAAACAGCTACTGAATAGAAGAGAAGTACTAGACCTGTGGCGAATTTTGAAGAAGTTATGCCTACAGCAGAGGTAGGTAAAGAAAGAACGAACGAAAACCAGAAAACGCAGGAAGAGGTGAGCCAAAGGGTGAGTGCACAACCACTACAGCTGAGGGCAATACCACAAAAATATATCCTTTAATGTCAAGGCCAGCAGTAGGATACAGCGAGCCCCTGTACACACCAGCATGTCCCACCCCCACACCCTCAACCGGAGCAGTCATCACGGCACCGCCGCCCTATGATAAAGGAGGTTTTTATGGTCCGACAAGTGCACCCCCTGTGAATTTGGCACACTTAAGAGTGGAGAATTAGACCACCAGCTAGCGCATGCACAGATGGAAATAACGCGGCTAAGGCCATTGTGCGATAGAGGCCAAATGCTGCCAGGGGGAGGAGAGGTGCCACCGTTATCCATGGCAGATCTAACGCCAACATTAAGCACAGCAGGGGAAGTGGCGCAAGCAATCTCAGAGCCAGCGCGATCAATATCATCACAAGGAACACACATACCACAAGGGCGGGAGAAAGAGTGGCAGTCAGGGGAGTTCCTGTTTCACCTATATGACAAACCTGTGAGGATTGTATGCCCGCCCACCGCAGAAAGTGAGAGAGGAGAAGGACGTGAAGAAAACAATGAGCAAGAATCAGAAATAGAAGAGGTATGGAGTGACTTAGACGAATTTGAAGAGGCAGCTGCCGAGGCCGGGCCCCCACTGCCAAACCGCCGCTACCCAGATACACCATCGCCACCACTATGGGAGGGTAGATTAAGACAGCGAGGGGGGAATATGATGGTAAGTAAAATAAAGAAAGGTGCGGTAAGTAAGGTAGGAAAGAAACACAAGTTACAAATGCCATTGATACATAAAGGAGCAGGTAGGCCACACTAAATTCCATGGGCTCAAATGGATAAAAACAACTTGCTGAAGGTCCTCCCCCCACTATCAGGAGGGGCTGGGAAATGGATACACGCCTTTGAGAAAAACACGGCAGGAGTGCCACTAGCAATAGGGGATGTGAAAAGTTTATTAGTGTCAGCAATTGGTGACCAAGCAGACGCAGTGTGGGAAAAGGCTGGATTCCCCGGGGTAATGATGAGTTGTGACCGCCACGATGGGTCGGCGTTCAACAACATTCGAGCACAAGTGTGGGATGCATTGCGGCGCATGTTTCCAGATATTCCAGATTTACATTTAGTGATGCAGTGTACAATGGAAGAGAACGAGGATCCTAAGCAATTCATACTGCGGGTGCAGGATTTATGGAGAAGTGAAACTGGCACGGCGTGGAACCAGTCCACTGCCTTGTTCTATTTTATCATCAAAAAGGGGCTCCCGAAGGATGTACAGAAGGCCTTGGACAAAATAGCTGGGATAGAAGCCAAGGGTTGGCCTGAAATACAGAGTATAATTGTGCACCACTGCAGGAGGATCAAAGAGAGAGAAAAGGAGATAGCGCAAAAAAGGCTGGCAGACGAGGCAAAGCTGGTACAGAACAAATTAGTGAAGGTCGCCGCCATCAACGCCAGCGTAGCCACAGATGGAGAAAATGAGGGGGATGAAGGAGCAGGAAACAGACCAGTCATAATAGCGTCACTGCGCGCAACAGGAGGACAAGGACCGTGGAACGGAGAAGAGCAATACGGCGGACAACAGTGGCAAGAAAGACCAGCACGAGGAAGAGGTGGGTACCGTGGCCAGAGAGGGGGGTTTGGAGGTATGGGGAATAAAGGATTTGGTGGTCAAGGAACGAGAGGCGGACCACAAGGGTCATGCTGGAACTGTGGGAGATGGGGAAACTATTCTAGAGATTGCAGAATGCGGCCTTCAGGGTATTTCCAGGGGCAACAGCCCATGGAGAACGAGCAAGGCTGGGGGTGCCCACACCCAGGTAGCCCCTATGGACTACCGATGGGAGGAGGGAGACAGCAGGACCAGTACTATAACGAACCTCAAATGCAGCAAGGACAGCAACCACCACCACAACCTATGGCAAGACAAAACGCTGTAGGAAACGCAAACAATAATTGTTTTGCAACAGCCGCAAACGGTGCGCCCGCACCATACCGTGGCGTGACCATGGTTGGAGACAGTGGGCCTCATTACGAGTTGCCCGGTAAAAGCGGGTTAATTACCGGCATGCCGGAATGAGCGGGTCCGTGCTCGTATAAACCCGCTAACAGCGGGTGATTACGAGTGCGCGAGCACGCGCGTTCCCCCATGTCGGTAGTGGCAATACCGCCATGCCGGTAAAGGGCCACCAACCCCCCTATACCGGCATTGCGGGGCCCACCCATAACGTTACCACCTCATAACAACCCCTAAATACCGGCACGGTATTACCGTGTTCACCAAAAACGGACCCAGAAATTACATCATCGCGCAGGAATGGGAAATGGGCCGCCGGCCATCTTTAAAAACACAATCCATTGCCATCCTCCACAACCACAGTTCTTTCGTGTTGTTCTGTGGCAGGATAGAAGCAGGATGTCCAAGGCTACCAAGAAGGCGACCCAAAGGAAGAGAAAACTGCGTTTTCAGACGCCTAACTAAGCATGCTTGCTGACACCCTGGCCCAGCATGCGGAAACACGATCAGGAGCACTGACATGAAGCATGCAGCCCAAACCAAAAAAAAAGAAGTCTGGCAGGAGGTCGCACAGAGGGTGTCTGCAGTGGGAACCACCCCAAGGAGTGTGTGTGACTGTAGGAAGCGGTGGGATGACCTCCGCCTCAGGGTGAGGAAGATCCTGACGGATGACAGGTGGGTCGCAATGGCGACAGGCGGTGGTCCACACTCAGTGAAGTTGATGGCATGGGAGGAGACCGCCAGTACCTTCATTGACCCTGAATCCATCGAGGGATTTGGAGACCAGGAGGCGGGAGCCGCATCATTCACAGAAGAAGGTGAGTGACCCATCACATCCATGTAGGCTAAACCATGATGTGGCACAAGTGATGTGGAAGTGAGACTAGGCAAGGCAATGCATGTCCCAGGCCCACATCAACATATCCAATCAAGAATGTGTGGCACACCCGGCAACACACGCATGCTGAGTGCCAATCCCAATGCCAACACAAGTGCAACATGACCCAAGGAACTCACCACACAGACACCATACCAATGCCATGCCACCAGCCATGCATTAATTGCCCACATGCCCCCTCAGAACACCAAATGCCACACCCCAGAAATAATTTGATGCACGAATGTATGAACATATCGCAGCGCAGTACATCATAGCTCCCATGTGACACCATCACTGATGACCTGCATCTCTTCTATCCCCCAGGCACCGATGAGGAAGATGGAATGCAGGATAGGGGTGCAAGTTCATCCACTGCACGGCAAGGGACCAGGGCCACCGCCACCCCCCAGCCCAAGAAACTGCCCAGAGCAACAGGCAGTGTGCCACACCGGGCAGTAACCCTGCAGGAGACACCTGCAGCCACAGTACAGCAGCAGCCACCCACAATAGTGGGAGGCGTTTCCATTCCCGCTCCACCAGCCACCGCGGACGTTGTGGATACAGAAGTGGAGAATGAGGGTGACATCATGTCCGGCACACCCACCCCAAGCCCCATTATTAGCCTACCCCACTCTACAGAGGCAGAGAGCATGGACGATCCCTGCCTCCACAACTCGGACCTTCCTGCCATCCACCACCCTGCCATCCACCACCCTGCCTACCACCACCCCGCCCACCAGTACTCCTGCAGCCAACGACTCCTTCAAGGCTCACCTGTCAAGGGTTGAGGCCCGACAGGAGTCGATGCTCAAACTCATTTGGCAACAAATATCCAACGGGAATGACTCCATGAGGGCCATTGCCGCAGCTATTGCAGCCAACACTGCTGCTGTTGAGGCATCAACACGTGCCATGAGGGAATGTATGGGGGACACTTACACAGGCCCTGCTTGCAAATCTACCTCAAACGCAGTGCCCACACCCTGGCAGGCATGGGACTGATCATCGACACCTCCACTGCCGCAACCCCTTCTACCTCGGCCCAATCGAGCCCCGTGCGGTTGACGCGGAGGAGAGCACGGCGCTTGACCATGGCACCCCCGGATCCCAAAATTGCTAAGAAATAGAGTGGGCAGACAATGACATTTTGAAAATGTACATTGGTGAAGGGACCAGTGTTTGTTTGTTAGACATATGGGGAAGTTTGGGGTTTGTAGGGTGGGTGAGGGAGTTTACTTGGGTATTTTGGGGCTTGTAGGGTGGGTGAGGGAGTTTACTTGGGTACTTTTGGGGTTTGTAGGGTGGGTGAGGGTGTTCACTGGGGGTTGAGAGGGGATTTTGTTCACATTATCACGTGTCTGGAAAATACACCCGTTGTGTGCAAGAAAATCATTGGCTGGACATACTTATTTTTGTGCATGTACATTTAATCTGTGATGGTGTACAGTGGGGCAATTATAACAAAACAAGTGTGCATGTCCACATGCAGACAGTGTGTCACAGGCACATTACATTTATGGTCCCTGCGTTTCAAAAGTATTCGTCAATTAGTGCTTGGCGTACAGAATGGCCATCCCGTGCATCACATACTGGCAGGGGGGCTCCTTCGCCTCCGTCTCCATCCCCTTCATCCTCACCCGGCCCATGCATGTCAATTTCAGGTGGCAGTGGTACATTCCTTCGGATGCACATGTTGTGCAGCATGACACAGGCCATGGTGATCTTCGCCACCTTCTCAGGCCTATATAGGAGTGCCCCACCAGACCTGCTTAGGCAGCGGAACCGCGCCTTCAACAGGCCAAAGGTCTGCTCAATCACAACACGGGTATGAGTGTGCACACGATTGTACTCCTCTTCATGGCTGTTCTGCGGGTTCCGCACAGGGGTAAGTAGCCATGGCCTCAAGGGATATCCTCCATCACCTGCAAGCAGATACAAATAGGTGTGTGTCACTCTGAACTGCCACCTTCAGGGAGCACAGTCATGGCAGCAGCTATTTGGTGTGGGCATGCACATGTCCCTGTACGTGTACAAAATAGTCACCTAGATGCAATGTATACTGGAATGAGGTGTGGTACACTGGATGGGGTTCAATAGATGATGCAGGCTGTAATCATGCATGCTCTGGCAGATGTGCTGTGGTAGTGCAAAAATGTTTGGCCTCCAAATCATGCAGTATATTCTTTACTATGCATGGTCACACTAGCCGCATTGCCACTGTTGCCATCCTATTCAGTCATGCATTGCTTGCCATCACCATGGTGCCCTGGTTGTGCTTCTTACTTGTTGTCATCCATATGCAATATTTGTGATATGTGGCCCAGTGATGTGTTATGCTCCGTTTGGCTGGTTCAGGTGAGGAGTGTTTAGCTCAGGTGCACTATTCCCCCCCCTTTTACCACCTGGGTGCAGTAGGCCCCCCCTTTCTGCATCCGCACACATCAGTACCCCACAGCATGGCCATGGCCCTGTTGTGCAACTCACCGAGCAGCCAGGCACGTGGTCCAGCATGTCGCTCCATGTGACGGGGTAGCGTGGAGTTGCGCAGTACCAAGGCATCATGTGTGGATCCAGGAAATCGGGCGCAGCAATGTGTGATGATCTTGCTGGAGTCACATACCATTTGCACATTGATGGAGTGGTATTGCTTGCGATTGCGGTACACCACCTCTATGGCATGGGGGACTACCAATTCCACATGGGTGCAGTCGATGGCACCAACACAATTGGGCATCCCTGCCAGTGCATGGAAGCCTACTTTGGTTTCGGCTATCTCCTGGCCAGTCCGTGGTAGGGATATATGGGTGCTTGTGTGCTTCAGGAGGGCATCCAGCACTTGGTTCAGCATGCGTGAGAATAGTGGTCGTGAAATGCCATGCAGCTGGCCCACTGTGTGTTGGTAGGTGCCTGTGGCCAGGAAGTGTAGCACAGACACCACCTTTAGTAGTGGGGGGATGGCAGTGCGTATTTCTATGTGGCTGGAAATGTCATTCTGTATCATGTCCACCATCGTGGTGATGGTGTCACGATCCAACCGGTACAGGGTGTGGATCTGCTCAGGGGTTAGGTTGAATGGGCTGGGTCTGGTGCGAGGGATTGGTGGCTGGTGGCTGCCTACGAGGCACTGGCAGCTGCGCTGGTGGTAATTGCTGGGCCTGTCTCACCCTCCTTCTCCTCCTGCGTCTCCTCTGTGCTGCCTTTTCTTGATGCTGTAGTTGTTGCTGTTGTTGCTGTAGTTGTAGCAGTATAGGCATGTCCTCCAGTGCCATGATTGCAACTGCTAGTGATAGCATTTTGGTGTAGGAAGGGGTGTGGTGTGTAGGTGTGCTCCTTTTGTACTGGGCCAATCTACATTGCCTACACCTGTGGGGGGGGTTGTGATGTGTGGGTGTGCTCAGTTTATACTGGCACAGCCTCCATTGGCTCCACCTGTGGGGATTGTGTACACCTGTGGCAGCTGCCTTGTATCCTGCTTGCTGTTTGCGGGTGGTCCGCAATGCCTGTATGGCCGGCATCGTGCAGCCAGTGATTACCGGCTTCGCGATGCCGGTATTTGCATGTATGCGTGGGTTGGAATTACCCCCTATTACCGGCATGCCGGTATTTGCTCCCTGAAGGGGCGTGTGTACGTGCCTATGCCGCTATTAGCGGCACCGTTGTTTAGTGTGCCGCTAATACCGGGTTTGTGGGTTGGAATGCAACGGGACTGTAAACGATGCCGGTATTACCATACCGGCATCGTTTTTGCCTTACTGACATACCTCGTAATGAGGCCCAATGTTTTTTCAGTGCAAGGGCAAGAAAGACATTCAGATTAGGACAGCCCACAGGGAACACTTGTGTGTCCAGTCCTATCCACCACCCTACGTGCAGAAGAGGAACCACTAGTGGGGGCAGAGATAGGAAATAAGCAGTTTATCTTCACGGTAGACTCAGGAGCAGAGAAGTCATGTCTTATGGAAGGGTGGTTTCCGCTCTCAGGCAGGAATTTGGAGACACAGGGGTTCTCTGGGGCTATTTTAAAAGTTCCTTACACTAAAGATCTTGATACAACGGTGGGGGGAAAAACCGTGCGCGCACCCTTACTGTACCACGAAGACGCGCCAATCAATTTGCTGAGGAGAGATTTGTTAAGCAAATTAAATATGACCATCTCGTTTACAGAACGAGGAATAGTGTGTTCAACCCCAGGAGTGTGCCCAGTACGAGCCATGTTGATGATCAGCACAGTGATTAATGAAGTTGCGGTGCGAGGAATACCCATTGATATAAGCATGTTTATTTATGGCATCAAGGTATTAGCACGAGTGGTGTCAGAGATAACGAGAAAAGAATGGAGAACACCATCAGATTTCATATTCTGCCCAATTGCACACACAGATGTCGTGCCAGGCACGATAATGTCCATAGACATCGAGGCAGTTCAGGTATCCAGCAAACGTATTGTGGTCATAGGACTGGACGCGCATGGGTGAAAGTGGAGAACTGTGTTATGCATAGACCCAAACATAATGCTAAGAGACATAACTGATGAAGAATTATTCACTGATAGTGAAGATGACGGAGAAATAATAATGGAAATAAGTATACCATGTGGCATTATGATCCAGTACAGAGAGGTACACAACCCACTCATGGCTAGCGTCAATGCCCCACTGACTATATTTGAGGAAGACATGGCAAAGGTAGCACCTGAAATTTGGACCACGGGGCCCCACGATGTAGGGTTACTGCATGAGGTAACGCCAATAAAAATAAAACTCAAGCCAGGTGCAATACCACCAAGGATAAAGCAATATGCCATATCGAGAGAAGCAGCGGAGGGAATTAAGGAAACCATAAATGCACTCCTAAAATAAGTTATCATAGTGCCATGAAACTCCCCGTGTAATACGGCAATTTTCCCGATCAAAAAAGCAAAAGGAGGGGCATGGAGGATGATCCAAGATCTCCACCCACTCAATGACGTCATTCAAAAAGAGTTCCCGTTAGTGCCTAACCCGGCATCAATATTGTGTAGCGTACCGAAAGAATCAACATGTTTTACTGTAATTGATTTGAAGAATGCTTTCTTCTCCATACCACTCGACCCGGGATCCCAATACCTGACAGCGTTCACATTAGGGAACAACAGGTATGAACATTGCAGACTTCCACAAAGGTATTGCGAGAGCCCCAGCATTTTTAACAGGGTAATACGTGAAGACATTGGAAACATAGATGTGGAAAGCACCATTATTCACGAAGTGTGTACCGTTGTCTGATCTCATCACATCGCATATTCCCCATCGGGAAAACACTTCCCGAACAAGGAACTTTGCCGCACACTTCGCGTCTGGGTGGGGACATGGGCCCGCTTCCACCCATCTCGAAAAGGGGCATACCACCACAATCAAATATCTTGCTCCATTACACCGCTCTCCCATATCAGCATAGTCTATATGGAGCTCTCTAAATGGTCCTGTTGGTCGGGGCAGGGTACCGCGGAGTGTTCTCAATATGAACACTGAATTATATGTTTGGCATGTTATGCATTCTACGATGAATTTTGACAGGTGCTCTTGCAAATTGGGGACAAACCAATGTTCCTGGATGTCTGCGGCAATGTGTTGTTTTGCTACATGGCCGGGGAAATGCAGCTGTTGAAATGCTATTTCTAGTAATTCGACGGGCATTACTACCTTTCCTGTTGTCTACTGCCTCCTGCCTCCTGCAACCTTTGTCCTCACATCAGGTTATTGGCAAGTAGCTCTAACTGACCAGGCCAGGTAGAAACTGTCTTTCTCAACACCAGGATGGCTTTACCAGTTTAGGGTTCTGCCTTTTGGGTTGACGAATGCTCATGCCACCTTCCAAGGTTTAGTAAATCATGTTCTCAGTGGACTGGAGGCCTTCTGTGTGGCCTACCTGGACTACATTGCCATCAACAGTTGTACCTGGGGAGAGCAATTGACACACTTGGATAAGGTGTTACAGGCCATGACAATGGCCAACCTCACTGTCAAGGCAATCAAGTGCCGGATAGCACAGGGGATGATTAGCTATCTTGATCATGAGGTACGAGGGGTTCAAATTCAACATATCCCTAGTAAAGTATAAGCTGTACAAGACTGGGAGACTCCCTCTACTCAAACCCAGGTGAGATCTTTTTTGGGCCTTACTGGGAACTACAGAAACCTCATGGCGGACTATGGCACCATAGCTGCCTCTCTGACAGCTCTGACATCACCCAAACAGCCTAAGAAGGTTACTTGGAGTGAAGACTGTCAAAGGGCCTTTGATGGCTTGAAGGAAAGTCTGTGCAGGGCACCTGTCTTGTGTGCCCCTGACTACAGCAAACACTTCATTGTGCAAACTGATGTCTGTGACACTGGAATTGGAGCTGTCTTGTCTCAGTTAGATGACAAAGGGAAAGACCATCCTATAATGTTCATCAGAGGGCAACTCAAGGGTAGGAAACCTAGGTGGGCCACTGTTGTAGAGGAGTGTTTCAGTATAATTTGGGCACTTAGGTGTATTAGACCTTACCTTACAGTGTCTGTTTTAAGATCCAAACTGACCATAAGCCTGAAAGTGGCGTATGCAGATGAAGGGTGAAAACACTAAACTGCTCAGGTGGTTCTTTAGCCTGCAAGGTCTATACTTCACCATTTATGTCACAACCTGAGATGATACCACAATCTAAGGTGATACAGATACAACTCCCACTTTGGGTGTTCCTTCACTCTGCGAAACTCTTGAACGCAATGTAATTGAAGACCTTCCCCCCCCAAGAGCACAGCCTGCAAGAATTTAATACACCTGTCAGGCCGGGGGCTTGAGTGAAAAGGCAGGAGCAGCAACAACAGAGCTAGGGGAACAAAGAATAATACAACAGTTCAGAAACGCAGTCAGGAATGCCAGAATGCAGCAATTACTACCCACAATTCCCCACTCTTGCCTGCTCAGCGAAGAAGAAGACCAGCAACCTACTTGTATTCAGTGGGAAGGTGATGGCTGTGGTTGATGAAAGAGGAAGTCCCAAATCCAACACAGTTGTGCAGAACCACCTAACCCGAACGGCACGAGGGTGCAAACTAAAGTGAAAGTTCAGAAGCAATCCAAATGTGAAAACAGCAGAGCGTCCCAAAGTGTTCAAAAAACACAATAAGAAGTGATCTGGTAAGCAGGAGAGCGTCCAAAGGACCACCAATGTGTTCAGGAATCTTGAATGAGAGGGAGTAGGTGAGTCAATGAGTGCTAAGTGAGAGAGCAATTGGAAGGAAGTGCAAAAAATAAAAGTTCACAAAAAAATAAGGAACTTAAACCAGGGTTTGCAGCGTTATTTTCACGCTAGTCCCTATGAAGAGCAATGTCCAAAGATCACAGGCGTCATAACAATAAAGGGTAAGCAAGAGGAAGTCGAAGTAATGTGTAGCAGAGTTCAGTAATCCAAGGGGAGAAGAGAGGGAGTCGGGCATCGGGAGACCAGAAAAGGACAAAGGCAGAGGCGGAGTCCTTGTTCACAAACCGGGTCGAAGTAACAGAATATCAATAGATACCAGGATACAAGTGCTCGTAACTAGCTCAGTTAAGGAGCACCCGATGTTTGAGATACCAGGAATTAAATACGGCAGTCACGGGAAGACATGGAAACACATTGCGTGCATGTCATGTGACCGCGGGAAGGAGGGCCGATGGGAAATGTAGTCTGACGAACCCGTGCACCGGATAGCGATGTGAGAGACGCCAGGGTAGCTTGCAGGTGTTGACAGGTACCCCCAGACGCCGCCACCTAGGAAACCGGGGTGTGACAGTACCCCCCCCGCAAAGGGCAGCCCCTTCTGTTAACACGCAACCGTTCCAGCCAAAAGGCACGCAATAGTCAGGGAGCATTCAGATTGGAGGCTGGTTCCCAGGTCCTGTCCTCCGGGCCGTACCCCTTCCAATCACTCAGGTAGGATCTCACCCCGCGATGAAGGCAGGTATCCAAAATGGCATGGACTTCATATTCATCCTCTCCCCTCACAGAGACAGGAGCTGGGGCAACAGGTAGCTGGGTACCGGGTACAAAAGGACAGAGCAAGGAGATATGAATACAGGATGTACTCGCCAATGAGTCGGAATGTTCAAACAGACAGCAACGGGGTTAAGACAATGTAGGATCTTGTAAGAGCCTACATAACAAGGCAATAGTTTCCGTTCACTCCGAATGGCAAGGGGTTTAGTTGAGAGCCATATGTGATCACCGCGGGTATAGGAGGGAGCCGGTGAACGCTGCTTGTCCGCCTGTAGTTTGGTTCAGCACTGCGCCGCTTGTAGATGAGTTACGACGATTCACGTATGGCAACAAGAGTGTCTGTCGTGGCTTTAGCTGAAGGAATCTGCTTCAAGGAAGGCAGAACAGGCAGAAGAATCCTCGGATGTAGACCATATAGGACATAAAACAGAACAACCGACTGACGAGTACCTGGAGTTATTGTAGGCAAATTCAGCAGTTCCCAGAACTGACAACCAGTTTGACTAATGTTTTAAGCACCAGCAGCGGAGATATTGTTCCATCGTGCCATTGGTATGTTCAGTCTGGCCATCAGTCTGAGGGTGATAGACCGAGGACAACTGTGCGTCAATACCCAGAGAAGAGGTGAGGGCATGCTAAAAACGTGAGTTAAACTGAGACCCCCGGTCAGAGATCAGGACCGTAGGTAGTCCAAAGAAACGCACCATATGATCGAAGAACAAGCTAGCCAATAAGGGAGCAGTTGGTATGCCTGGGCACGGTATAAATCGTGCCATTTTTGTGAAGACGTCCATCACCACAAGGATTGTTGACATGCCTTTGACCAAGTGAAGTTCCACCATAAAATCAAGGGTGACCGTATACCAAGGATGCGGTGGTAAAGGCATACTCATGAAAACACCTACGGGTTTCCCCTGCTGTCTCTTCATTGTATACATATAGCACACCTAGAGACATGCTGTTCAGTGTCCTTCTTCATGCCAGGCCACCAGCACTATCGGTGCAGTAGATCGTACATTTTGGCTTGACCAGGATGAGCTGCTAATGGGAAATCATGTGACCATTCCAGGGCCTTTCGTCTGGTTTGGTTGTCAAGAAGGTACAATAGCCCATGAACATAGGGAAGGCCAGCAACAAGTTTAGCGCCCAACTTATCAAGGAATGAGACATGATCCGTGGCCCATCGCCTTAGTCTATCCAAGAGTGATGGAGAAACTGAACACACACAAACAACAGCACCGGAGGATAGTATCAGTGTTATTGGTTTTTGGGAGTCCATATCGGTGCAGATGCAGGATAAGGCATCTGCCTTTCCATGTAGGGGGCCGGGACGATATGTCACAGTGAAATCAAACAAGGTAAAAAACAAATGCCAGTGTATTTGCCTAGTGTTCACATGTGACAGAGCATGAAGGTTCCTATGGTCTGTATACACTGTTAGTGGGTATCTTACGCCCAGGAGATGGTGTCTCCACTCCTTGAATGCCACTCTGATCCCCAGGAGTTCTCTTTCCATGATTGTATAGTTGCGCTCTGCTGGTGTCAGTTTCAGGGAGTGATAAGCCACGGGATGTAAACGCTGTGTAGAGGGGCATATGTGTGAAAGGATGGGTCCCACTGCAATAGCGGAGGCGTCTGCCTCCACTATAAAGGGAAGAGAAGGGTTGGGATGCTGTACAACAGGGGAAGTAAAAGCCTCTTTTAAGGCCTGAAAAGCAGACTGTGCTTTTTGGTCCCAAAGGAAAGGAACGTTGGGGCTAGTTAGGTGGGTGAGTGGGGCCACTATTTTGGAAAAAAAAGGAGGTGATGGAACGCCTATAGAAATTCGAACAGCCCAAGAAAGACTGATTGGCTTTCACCGAATTCGGGACAGGCCAGTCCAATGCCGCCTGGACCTTGGAAGTACACATGAGAACCCTTTTTTGGATATTTGAAATCCCAGGAACTCTAATGAGGACGCGTGGAACATACATTTCTCTAGTTTTGCATATAGAGAGTGTTCACGTAGACGTAGTAGGACAGAACGGACATGTTGTATGTGTTGTGGGATCGAATCTGAAAATATCAAGATGTCATCCAGATAAATAACAAGATAACAATCTAGCATGTCTCTAAAGATGTCATTGACAAAATGCTGGAAAGTAGCTGGGGCATTACAGAGCCCAAAAGGCATTACACAATACTCATAGAGCCCGAACTTTGTCTTGAAAGCGGTTTTGCACTCATCCCTGCTCCGCATCCTCACCAAATTACATGCTCCCCCTTAAATCTAACTTGGTGAAGACAGTGGACGATGTCATTTTGTCGAGAAATTCTGTTATGAGGGGTAGTGGATACTGGTTTTTGACCATGACTTTGTTTAGGGCTCGATAGTGCACATAGGGACGTAGGTCCCCTTCTTTCTTCGGTCCAAAGAAAATTGGAGAGGCCGCAGGGGAGCGTGATGGATGTATGTGTCCCAAACGCAATGCATTGTCCACATAGTCTCTCAGATGTTCTTCTTCTTTTTGCGTGAGAGAGTAAACATGACCGTGCGGCACTACTGCTCCAGGTAACAAATCAATGAGGCAGTCATAACACTGATGTGCAGGCAGTCTTTCGGACAGTCCCTTGTCAAACATATCAGAGAACTCCCGGTATTCCAATGGGAGTTTCTGAGTAGGGCTACATGATGTGGCACTGATCAAAGGGATGTTGGCCACCATTGCCAAACAAGGAGACAACACTGCCTCATCCTGCGATTGAAGACATCTTTGGTTGCAAAAAGTGTGGAAGAGAATCGCACTGTCTGCTCAATCCAGTCGATGACAGGATTGTGAGTTTGTAGCCAGGATAGACCAAGAATGATCCCGAACTGAGGGGCGGAAAGGAGGTCGAACGTAATTTGTTCAGTGTGGCCTTCCAGTGTGGCCATTTGAAGTGGACCAGTTTGGTCTGTTACCTGTCTGGACACCAGACGGGAGCCATCTAGCGCATGCAATTCCTCGGGTCTTGGCTTCGTAAACACAGGCAGCCCTTGCTGCGTGGCCAACTGTATGTCCATGTAATTCCCACTGGCTCCCGAGTCAATCATAACCGGGTGAGTAAAGGATTCCATACCAGAGGTAGTGGAGCACATGGCAAGGTAAATGTGTGAGAACGGGAAACAATCACCCGAGCCCTCGATCTGTTGACTCATCCTAAAGGCCCGGTTTAAGGATCTGTCCTGGCGTTTCCCGCCACCTTGACAGGTCTCTTGGGACACACGAATGTCATGACCTGACTGGCCAAAATAAAAACATAGGTTGTTGACCATACGCCTTTCTCGTTCGGTCTTTGTTAATGGGCCCCTGGTTGCCCCTATTTGCATTGGTTCCGCATCTCCTTGTAAAGCAGGAGTAGCTCCATCCGATCTGGAAGAGGTGCGAATATCGGGGAACTGACGTTCACCACGTCTTTGCCGAAGTCGAGCATTGACCTGCAAGGCCAGGTCCAGTAATTCAGGAAAACCAGATGGAATAGCAGGTACCACGGACAGGGCATCTTTCAATTCGTCTGATAGTCCTTTGTAGAATACGGCTGCCTTATTTTGTTCTGGCCACGTGGTCTCAGCCGCTAATTGATTAAAGCGGGCGAGATAGGTCAGGAGATCTGCCTTGCCTTGGCTAATAGCCAGGAACTCCAGATCTGAGGTCTGCGCCTTATACCGCATATCGAAAACACTGTTCATCGCTTGAATTAAGACATCAAACTCATACAGAGCTGGGTCGTTTGCTTCTAGCAACGGGTTTGCCCATGCTGCTGCAGTGCCACCCAAGTGAGAAAGAACAAATGCCGCCTTAGTGGTAGCGTCTGAAACGCCAAAGGGTGACAAAGGAAATGCAAGCAGCACTGATTCACGAAAGTATGGTAAGCTTTGGGATCACCCGAAAAGCATTCCGGTGGGGCCAAAGGAAAAGGCCCTGGGAGAATGACCGGGGCTGGAGCAGGAGGTTGTAGTGGGGGTACAGGAGGAGGGGTTGCAGCAGCAGCGTCACCAAACTCCTTGTCGTGAGGTAATGGCTGCACAAAACTCTGTAGTAAATCCATGCGTCGATGCAAAGTCGCATGGGCAGATGCCATGTCGGTACATAAGGCGGCAAAGGCCTGCATAAGAGCAGCCGTTGGATCAGCCCCAGGATCCATAACCGACAGGAAATAGTAGGATCCTTAATCTGTCACAACCTGAGACGATACCACAATCTAAGGTGATACAGATACAACTCCCACTTCGGGTGTTCCTTCACTCTGCGAAAGTCTTGAATGCGATGTAAATAAAGACTTTCCCCCCAAGAGCATAGCCTGCAGGAATTTAATACACCTGTCAGGCTGGGGGCTTGAGTGAAAAGGCAGGAGTAGCAACAACAGAGCTAGGGGAACAAAGAATAATACCACGGTTCAGAAATGCAGCCAGGAATGCCAGAATGCAGCAATTACCATCCACTATTCCCCACTCTTATCTGCTAAGCGAAGAAGAAGACCAGCAACCTGCTTGTATTCAGTGGGAAGGTGATGGATGTGGTTGATGAAAGAGGAAGTCCCAAATCCAACACAGTTGTGCAGAGCCACCTAACCCAAAAAATACGAGGGCGCAAACTAAAGTGAAAGTTCAGAAGCAATCCAAATGTGAAAACAGCAGAGCGTCCCAAAGTGTTCAAAAAACAATCCAAGAAGTGATCTGGTAGGCAGGAGAGCGTCCAATAGACCACCAATGTGTTCAGGAATCTTGAATGAGACGGAGTTGGTGAGTCAATGAGTGCTAAGTGAGAGAACAATTGGAAGGAAGTGCAAAAAATAAAAGTTCACAAAAAATAAGTAACTTAAACCAGGGTTTGCAGCGTTATTTTCACGCTAGTGCCTATGAAGAGCAAGGTCCAAAGAACAGAGGCGTCATAACAATAAGGGGTAAGCAAGAGAAAGTCGAAGTAACATGTAGCAGAGTTCGGTAATCCAAGGGGACAGCAGAGGGAGTCAGGCGTAAGGAGACCAGAAAAGGACAAAGTCAGAGGCGGAGTCCTTGTTCACAAATCGGGTCGAAGTAACAGAATATCAATAGATACCAGGATACATGTGCTCGTAACTAGCTCAGTGAAGGAGCACCCGGTGTTTGAGACACCAGGAATTAAATACGGCAGTCACAGGAAGACGTGGAAACACATTGTGTGCATGACACGTGCCCGTGGGAAGGAGGGCTGATGGGAATGTAGTCTGACGAACCCAGTGCACCAGATAGCGCTGTGTGAGACGCCAGGGTAGCCTCCAGGTGTTGACAGGCACCCCCAGACGCCACCACCTGGGAATCCGGGGTATGACAATTGAGCATAGGTCAGGGAAGAGTCATGAGAATGCTGATGGCTTTTCCAGAAGGTATGTTGACCGTCTGGATGAGGGTAACAATCTTGTGGGATATCAATTACCCTAACATCAATCTGGGGGGGCGAATGTGATGCTGGAAATGCCTTTTGGAGGGACAGTGCCGCCTCGTCCTTGTCCTACCACTTCTCTGTGTGTGGTGTCTCTATGTTTTCTGCCACTGAGGTCCAGTCTGTTAAGGAGCCACAGGTGTATAAAATGCGAGACCAGCACAAGCACAGGAGAAACCCACTTGGATAGGCCAACGCAGCTGATAGACCTGTAGCAGGCTGGAGAGGGGCCAGTGAAAAGAACACTGTGGGCCTGATCACGACTTTGGCGGTAACACCGGCGGTATTACCACTGGTGGTATTAGCCCTACCACCGAACTACCCGGCGCTAACAGCGCCAGATCACAAGTTCGGCGGTAATGTAATTCCTCATTCCCCATTGAGCCCATTCGGGAATGCCCATTCCCCATTGGACTCAATGGGGAAAATGTTCGCTCTTACTGCCGGCGGATTTCCCGCCGGCAGTAATAGCACACATTTTCGGTGGATTTCCCCCCAGCCAAGAGCTGCAATGAAATCCGCCGAAGCCCTGATTTGGTGGACCCTTAAATCCGGCGGTAAGAGCGCGACCGCCGGATTTAAGGGTTACCGCCAAAGTCGTGATGAGGCCCTGTGTGTTGCAGAGGGGTGATAGAGAATCCAGGGCCTGAGCGGGCCACAAGAGGATCGAGCCACCTGCAGTCCCCTGTGCTGTGTGTCCACAGCCGGAGCTGTGGGACACTGAGGGCCCAATGATGCTGCCAGCCGCTGCAGCTAGGTTCTAAGGCAGCAAGCGCTGCTCGCCGGAGCTCCCGAAGAGCTCAAGCGGAGTGAAGAGAAGCCCAACAGAGGAAATATGAAGCCCAGAGGAGCGGCCGCACACCAGTGAGTGTGAGAAAGGCAACACTCGTACCGGTGCACTCCGGGTGCTGCAAAGGGGCATATGAAAATGCAGAACAAACTGAAACTTATGTTAATTGCGGTTGGAAACCGAGTTAAGGCATTTTGAATACTGAACAAGCAGCATAGTAACTTTAAGATTGTAACAAGAATGAATAAATACAGAACTGAAGAAAACATATGAAAAGTGTATGAAAATACGGCACAAATTAAAGCAAAGTGATGAGCACTTATAAACAAAGTGAAAGCAATTGATGAGTACTCATAAACAAAGTAAAAAAAGTAATGAACAGAGTGAAAAGCAAATGATGTGAATTAATGGGCAATGTGAAAGCAAGGTGGTAGAAAAGGATGAACACCACAGAGTGAATTGTGTAATATATATGTTGTGGCAAAGCCAAGAGATGGCCAAGGAGAAACAGAAGTGAATGTTCATTAATGACACAGGTTCAGAGAGAGAAAACCTGTGTTAGAAAGAAAGTCCAAATAGAACAAACAAGAACAGAACAAAGTGCCAAGGGTTATTGGCTATGTGACCTTTAATAGGTAGATCGTGTGGTCTGAGAACTGCGCCTAGACCGAGTGACCTTAACTGAAAATATCCAAGGAAAGCCAAGATGCAGAGGCTGTATTGTATAACAAGTGCTGAAGTGATTGAAGAAAAGAACATTCTGTATGAACTATTGAGAAACCTGGATGGTTACAAAGTTGAACTGGAGTTATTATTCAAAGAGATTTTGCACTGCTTGTAGTTTTGAAGCTGGAAGAGCTGATTTCTTGGGGAAAGGAACTCTGAGAAGTTGTGAACTGTGTTGAGAACCTGGGGAAGGGAACCCTGAGGCCTTTTTGGAACTGTGTCGAACTCTTGGGGAAGGGAACCCCGGGGCCTTTTTGGAACTGTTTTGAACTTGGGGAAGGGGAAGCTGAAAAGCAAGCCAGAAGCTGCAATAAGCTCAGAACCTTTATTTAGAACACTGTTTCTTTTGTTGCTGACATCCCTGCACATTGTATATCTTTAGTTGTGAGGGCAAGGATAGGTTTTGAACAAAGACAAACACAGACAAACCTTTGAGTTGAACTTAATGACACAGACTATCCTTAGTTTCTTTAGGTAGGGAAATCCCACCTTAGCATAGGGCAAGTTCGGCCTTACTCGATCCTGACATAAAGAAAAAATAAACCATTTTATTTACAAAAGTAAATCTGTTGTCTGTGTCTCACTTCATGATGCCTTCACATAATACATAAGTACATTGAAAAAAAACGTAATTTATTAGGGAAATGGTGCTTAATCAAATTAATTTCTGTTTAAATGTTTTACATTTTTTTAAATATATTTTCTTAGTGCATGCAACTTCAATTTTGCTGTTAAAGTAGTATCCTTTTTCTGCATCTAATTGAATGTTATCATTAATGAAATACACATTTTGTTCACCTGGAAGATGAACTTGAAGTGTTATTGTTGCATGCGTAAGGCAACACCTCCCTCTAGTGGTGATAACAGGCAAGGCGGGCATTGAAATACACATTTTGTTCATCTGAAAGATAAACTTGAAGTCTTATTGTTGTATGCGTAAGGCAACAGGCTCCCTCTAGCAGTGATAACAGGTGAAGTGGGCAGGATGGCTTTGGACAAACATACATCTGGCCTTGTATTATATAGTATGATGATATTGAGGAAGTGGACATTGTGAGAAACCTGAAGGTGTCTCACCCGCTAGTCCCCCGGGGTCTGTCATCCAGGTGGCCATCGCTCTTGGATCCAGTTCCTGGGGGTCGACCAGTGTGGGAGGATCACCTGGATGAGGGGTCTCCGGGGAGTGGAACTGGGAACACCAGAGGGTGAGATGTGGTATCCCCTTCCTTGTAACACCTTTTCCCCATCCTACCAGGTAGGATACCTAGGAACTCAACCCCCCACATGAACACTTTCTCACGGACAGTTCACTGTGAGCGACAATGGACTAACATCAGAGCCGTATGCCTGACACTATGGTCAGGCAAGGTCAGGCAATTACAGATCATTACACACACACCTGACTTCCATCACACTTCCCCACACGGATAAAAGGCAGAGCACAAACGCACACTCTGAGTGACAGCAGTTCCAAGGTGGCAGTTTAATACAAGGAGAAATACGGCAAGATCAGAGAGAGTCGCAAGAAGGGAAGTAACCTTGACCTCTAAAGATCGTTACTTTCATGAGCCTTGGAAAGTAAGAAACCAAAGACCAGGAACTAAGGCTGATCAAACCTGCACAGTGTGTTGGAGGTACCCTGGGCTCTCCCGTGTTGATACCCAAGGCGGGGTGGAGCAATTGCCACTCTGATACTGTCCTTGGCTCTTACAACAAAGCAGCATCAGAAAAGACAGCACAGCTGGTGAGTCAGAGTGACTGATACCAAATTAGCCTGTGTTTTGAACCAGGATTGGAAGTGGCAATATTGTATAAAGAGAACAGTGTGTGAGGCATTTGGGATGAGCAACACAAATACAATTGGAAGCCAAAGGAAGTAGTTGAACTTTAGAATTCAACTTTGGGAGGCCAAGAAAAGATATCACACAAAGAGTGGTCCGGCGCCAAGTGGGTGCTCATTCGAAAGTCTCTGTTAGGTATCCAACAGATGCTGCGTGTGAGAGGAAGAAATATTGAGATCGAAGTGGTCATGCAACGGGTCAAGCTAAACCCTGTGCACATTCAAAATTCTTTGATCGTTTAATGTATGTCACATTTGGTCTGAACCCGGCTGAAGGAGACCAATTGAACAAAAGAAAGGGATCTGAGCCCAGCAGAGGGGAGATCCGGGGTGAACTGAGAGTTACCCGAAAACATTATTCTCTGAACCTTGTTTTGAAAGGGAACTGAGCCCGGAACAGGGCGATCCAACGTTGAATTTTTCTTTTGAAAGGATCTGAGCCCCGCTGAGGGGGATCCAGGGTGAACACCCAAATTGAATACTTGAAAAAGGAAAAGAATGTTTGCATGTTGTTTTTGGAAAAGCAGGCCCTCTGCGTCAAGAGACTTGCAAGAAGTAAAGACTTGTACACAGAAGGTCCTGAACTGGGAAAATTGAACTGTATCCTTGTGCCGCAGAAGCCAGAGTGTGTGCTTTCCTCGAGTGACCCGCCTTGCCCCGTGCTGAAAACATGGCGAAGGGAAGTCAATGGCCCGAGCATCCTGACATATTATTTTGTGAACACTTCTTTTTTATTTTTATCACTTGATTTAATTGAAAATCAATTTCTTTCTTTTTCATGAACATTATCCCACATTATTTGTAAATTAGTGGTAAGGATTGGCAATAGGTATTTTAGAATAGGCCCTTTTTTTTGACAAGACTCCACTAGGACGGCATTATAATTAATTGATGGTTGTAGCTTGCTCCCATCTGTTGATTTAGGCTTAGATAGGCATTTATCACACCTTCGTGCAAGTTCAATAAACACTCTTGAACTGTGGTCACTTATGTCTGTCTTACTGTTGATACCATGCCTTCCTTAGAACATTGAATGGAAATATTATTTTAATTGATTCTATGATGATATATGTTATGAGTTATGAATGTATGGAAATTATATGAAATAATATAGATGACTTGTATAGAAGTCTAAATTAAAGGAGTCAATTAAATACACAGAATACATTGGTTAGGATCAAGTGACCCGGTTTTTGTATGAATTGTGAAAATGTTTGAAATAAGCACAATTTTTGGATATTATCTAAATTAATAGATGTGTAACATGAGTTACATACCGGTTTTGCCAAAGATTACTGCACCACAACCCATTCATCAACCCGCGGGAAATCGAAGTTCACTATTGAGTCAATGACATCCTGTGTACACCACCTTTCCAGCACATGACTCTGGGTCACCTGTCAAGCTCAATCCAGCGGTGGAAAGGTTCAGAAGAATACAGGCCAACAACAATATGAGTGGTGTCCACCAAGCTCAAGAACCCAGCTTGGACATTGGCCACATCATGTTGGTGAGCAAATACCATCTGAAAACAAAGTCAGACATATCGTTTAAAGGGATTCCGCTAATATTGAGCAACCAACAAGGCCCTCAGGTAACAATTTACAATGAACACAGATCTGTGACTGACGTGGATTGTCAATTATTTCAAGAAGATACTTTGTGCACCAGAGGTCAATACCACACAGTAAGCAGGGAGCCTTGTTGAGCTCCTATCAGGCAGGAAGGATGTCTCTGCTGACAATGATGGAAGTGACTATAGTCCTGAGCTAATCTCTCATGATGAACCTGACCAGGAGCTGTAACCAATCATACTGCCATCCAGGGTGCCGAGCTGACTAGCAGCGAAGTGGTTGAGCTGGGTTATGACCCCAGGGGCCATCGCCATCCCAGGGCTCATCTGAAGGACTATGCCCTCAGCTGATGAGCTGAGTCTCTTCTGGGGCTCAGCATGTGATGTTTGAACTTTTGGAAGGATTTTATGTTTTATGTCCCAACTCGTGTCCAATTCAGGCCATCGCTCACCCACACGCATGCCGACACAAGCAGAAGACGTATTATTATATGCATGTATGTATGTATGTATGTATGTATGTATGTTGGTGGGTTTTATAAACCACAGCGGTCATTGGAAGGCATGATGTCGCTGTATAACTGATAATCCAAAGATGAAGCCATAAAATAAATGAGTGATCACGCCATTTATATAGTAAGAACTTGTATTTGTATTTGTATTTATTTGAAAAACTGGAATGTCAATTTCAAACAGAAATGACTTACAATAAAACATTTACAGATGACGGAAGCATTCCTATGGAGGGTGCCTGTAGAATAGCATAAAGATGAAAACAAGTAGTGATCCAGTTTATGGTGGTGTAGAATATTAGGAAAAATACCAGGGACAAAACAAGCAGAACCTAAATATATATATATATATATATATATATATATATATATATATATATATATATATTTAATTTTTATTAAAATGTTTTACTTTGTTTCACAAACCTTTCATTTATAATTTACATTCAATAAAACGTTGACTTTGAAAAAAAGATAAAATGATATGCTCATTAAAATCAACATTAAAATTTGTTATTGGTATATACAAGTCTTTCCTTAATCTGATATTATATGTCCATTCATAATTGCTTCTCAAAATTAGATTATTCTGCATGTAATTAAATCATCATTTCCTATTACAATCTGTGTCCACCGTTCATCAGCATTAAGCATTCTAGCTGTCCGCTTAAGCATATTTGCAAATATATGTATTGAGAGGTGGATTCGAACTGGGCTATCCGTGCGCTGGTGATCACTAATAAGATTATAGTTGCACCAATTTGTGAATACAGAAACTGAATAGGTCGGGTGGGTGTCAGCAGCAATCACTGAAATCCCGCCAACCAATCCACCGTGGTTGGTACAAATAATAGAATATACTAATGAAGGATGGGATGGTAATGCGCTTGACACTATTAAAGTAACACTGGTAAATCTAAGATCAAGTAGTAATGGGTTTAATAAACACATGGACAGCCGACACATGTTTTGACACGCAGGTCATCTTCAAGGCTGGTTAGTACAAACAAATTAATTAAATAATACGGTGTGTAGTACAAAAATCAACATACAATGATTACACATTAACCATCAGGGAAAAATGTAACAAACATGTGTTGACAACAAAACAAATATAAAAAGTAAAATAAGTCAAAAGGAAAGTGGTTATTATGAAATATTATTGCATACCACAAATTCGGTTGGAGAGGGAGGGAGAGGTAATATGTGGTTGGGTTGATTTCCAAAAAAAGAAAAAAACAAGATCCAATAGAGGCAAACAATTACTTATCAGCATAGTACAAAACATTAACATCACATTGAATGTGTGAAACACATCAAGTGCTTGATTTCCTAATGTTTGAAAATGCTCTATTGCATCAAACAAACATGGGTCAGCCTGCATGCGAATCAAGTCCCTGTCACCCGAACACGATTCCTAAATTACATTTGCAATGTCACCAGAAAAATTCAACGGTGCTATGAGTGCATGCTGCATATCAAACGTGCGTTGCAAAGTCTAAAAGTGGACTACTATATACGTATTGTGACGATCACAACCAAATAGCAATCCCGTTAGGGGGTCTGATGCCACTAATACCGAGAAAAAGTCTTACCATGAACAAATGTCATCAGAGTGATCCGTGAAGTCAAAAATTCAATGGGGATAGTATCAGTAATAAGCAAGAAGAGAAGGAACATGGATAGGTGGCAGTTGAAGTAAATGAGCTAACAATTGTACTAGCCCATACCTGAAGGATGGCCCTATTAATTGTCACAGCAAAAGAGTCAAACTAAGGCAGTGGTTGGGTTTTCACAGGGCAATCAGTGCCGTAATGGCAGAATCTTATATAACGCCTGTAAACAATGTAAATGATGCAGGAAATGGGTATTAGGATAAGACTCTGTTTCAAATGTGCACCAGAAATAAACTAAAAAGAAAAAATGTATAGATCATGAACACTGCTTACTCGGTCAGTCGAGTCGCGCTGCGATACAAGGGAATTCCCAGCAGCCAATGCGTGCGTGAGCTGTGAATAAATGCTCCCGAAGCATCACGTGAGTGATGTTTGAAACTTCCTCATTCATCATATAGTTGGTGAAAAGCGTCGTAAAACATAAGGCGTCGTATTAATGACGTCACATATATAACGTTGCATTACCGACGTCATAAGTAAACAAGTTGAGTCGTGCGAATGTCAATTATGCCGTAGTACGGATTGTGAAGCTGAATCAGGTAAGTCGGACATGATAGGCTGGTATAGGTTGTCAAAAGCACAATGACGATTGTCAATAGAAGAATGGTCTTCAAAATGTCATTGGGAAATAATCAAGCTCAAAATAAATCAGCAAGTGAGAAACAAAGTGCGTTAAATTATACCAACAATAAAATAACAGCAGTGAAATAAAAATCTGGTTGATAAAAAAAAAAAAAAAAAATCGATGAAAAAACCCCATAATCAGAATGGTTAAAATATGTGCAATACAAAGAAGAAAGGGAATATGTCGCCATACTGACAAAATAAATGATTGAAAGAAAAAACAAATGCGCATCAAGAAAACATATCTGCTAACATTGGAAACGGGGTCCTGTCTCTACAAGATAGGAAATTAATGCCAATAATCAAAGGAAGTTATGAAGAAAGGGAGTGCTGTAATCAAACCAAAGTGTTGGTTCAGTCAATATAATGTATGTGCACAAATATGATTAGAGTACAGTAAATGGAGCAGGTACTGGTTGTTGATCACGGAGAGGGTGACCCATGATGCAAGTTGTTACAGGAATACATACATCTTATGGTCGCTGTTCAGGCCTCTGCTAGTACAGCGTAAAAAGCAAATTAGTTTGGATTCCATTTGTCTAAGCGTAAGCTTAAGATTGCCTCCTCTTTTACCCCTGTGCACTTTCATAAGGCCAATAAAGCGCAGATCATTGATGTGATTCAACTGGTGCTCAGGTTGCCAGTGGACAGCTAAAGGAGATTTGGGTTCACATACTTTAAGACTTGCTAGCTGTTCTCTGATTCAAATTCTTAGCTCTCGAATCGTGCTTCCCACATATAGCTTGCCACAAACACATATTATGTCATACACCACAAACGTGGTCTTACAATTGATAAAGTCTCGAATGGTCACTTCAGTCCCAAATTTGTCAGAGAAGACTTGACATTTAGGGTGGGCCCAAGGACACTGGTTACAGTTGTCACATTTATGGAAGCCCACCGGTTGATGTAACCAAAGAGATTTAGGCAATTATTTCTCAAAAAAAGATGGACTGACCCTTGATCTGATCATGGGTGATCTGGTAAACGTGAACTTGGGCTTGGGTGTAAGATATGGTTCAAGATCATGATCCAATCTCAAAATGTGCCAGTGCTTTTCTACCATTTTGTATAGTAACGCAGAATCATTGGAGAATTGCGTAACTAATGAAATGTGTTGTGGGGGTTCTTTAGCCTTGGTTACATTAGCCAAAAGGTCAGATTGGGTAACATTGGAGAATTTGGTGTACGCTTTATCGATAACAGCGCTTTTATAACCTCAGTTGCCAAAGCGTTGGTTCAATATGTTACATTCCTTCTCATAGTCAATTTGATGGGTACAATTACGTCTAGCTCTATGAAATTCGCCCATTGGTTTGTTGTCAATGGTTGCGCGTTGGTGATTGCTCTGGGTTGCAAGAATACAATTGACCTCAGTTGGTTTTCTGTAAATTGTAGTAAACCGTTTATTTCCATCATTGAAGATATGTAAACCAAGAAAGTCAATTTGTTGCAAATCACATTTGCCCGTTAGGTTGATCCCAAAAGTATTATTAATAGTATGGACCAAAAAATCAGTGAAGGAATCCTCAGTACTTTTCTCAAATGCAAAGGATATCATTGATAAAGCGCCGCCACAGGATGATATTCGTACCATATTGGGGTTGATTTAGTATATGTGTTTCTTCATAAAATGCCATGAAGAGGTGGCCAGGGAGGGTGCAAACTTGGCCCCCATGGCAGCTCCCTTCAATTGCAAGAAGTACTGGTCATTGAATATGCAAACATTATTGGCTAATACAAATTGTACAAATTCCTTAAGCATATGCACATGTTCAGTATATGATGCAGAGGTATTGGGGAAAACATAGTCAATTGTTTGCAAAGCTAGGTTGTGATTGATATTAGTGTAGAGGGCAACAACATCAATAGTGGCCAATAAGTAATTTGATTCACATGTGATGGATTGTATACCTTGAAGTATATGGGTGCTGTCTCTAATAAATGATTTCATTTGAACAACAAGTGGTTTAAGAGCTTCATCCAAGTATTTAGATAAGCCTTTCGTCACCCAATTGATTCCACTCATTATTGGCCTGACCTCAGGTAAGATTTCATAGGGCTTATGAATTTTTGCAAGGAAATACAAGAGAGGAAGTGGAACGAAGTGGTCTGGCGTGGTCCACTACGGAAGTCTTTTTGCCAGCTCTATTGCAAGGAGGAGCTGCAGCGACATACTGCTTAAAACAGCATTCGCCGCGCGGAGTGCACGCGGAGAGGAAGTGGAACGAAGTGGTCTGGCGTGGTCCACTACGGAAGTCTTTTTGCCAGCTCTATTGCAAGGAGGAGCTGCAGCGACATACTGCTTAAAACAGCATTCGCCGCGCGGAGTGCGCGCGGAGAGGAAGTGGTCTGGCATGGACCACTACGGAAGTCTTTTTGCCAGCTCTATTGCAAGGAGGAGCTGCAGCGACATACTGCTTAAAACAGCATTCGCCGCGCAGAGCACCCGCGGAGAGGAAGTGGAACGAAGTGGTCTGGCGTGGTCCACTACGGAAGTCTTTTTGCCAGCTCTATTGCAAGGAGGAGCTGCAGCGACATACTGCTTAAAACAGCATTCGCCGCGCGGAGAGGAAGTGGTCTGGCGTGGTCCACTACGGAAGTCTTTTTGCCAGCTCTATTGCAAGGAGGAGCTGCAGCAACATACTGCTTAAAACAGCATTCGCCACGCGGAGCGCGCGCAGAGAGGAAGTGGAACGAAGTGGTCTGGCGTGGTCCGGTGGAGCCCGCGGACTGTGGAGGACAATCACTTAACTGACGTAAGCAGTAAGCTGACACACTATATATATCACATTGCAAATTTGAAGCAGAGAACAACGTAGTTGTTGCATGTTCTTTCCTCTCTGCATGGAGGAAGATATGCGCCTACGTAGTTCAAAACAAGGGGGAGGGAATGCACCAAACGCAGACGCAAGGTCTGACATAAAGCACGCACCTCGTCCTAACACCATGATCAAACTTCGCCCACAGGCGCAGAGAGCAATGGTCGATACCATCCAAGTTAGAAATGGTCCATCGACCACCCCCTCCAACTCCTCTACCAACTTAGTGGTATCAGAAGCAGAGGTAGAGGCAGCGACCTTTGAGGAGGAAGTGAGCCAGTTGCCGCCAGAGCACACGTTGAATGAAGCAGTTGAAACGTGCATCGCAGTAAAGCTCGGCGCAGCCGTATTAGCTAAGCCGCGTTCTCCCGGAGGGGTGACCAGGCAAAGCAATAGCTGCTGCCTTGAGCCTGCTACGGAGCGAGATTTTCACGAGCTTGATGCATGTTCTAATGAAACACTATGTACAAATATCATTGCCCCCCTACAAGCGGGCACAGCATTATTACATCTATCGCAGGACGCGGTCCAGGCTCAGAGTCAAGAGGCCAATCAAAGTGACGAATCAGGAGCATCTCCACAAAATATCATTGCCCAAGTACACGTCTCCAGTGAAAAAAAACAATCCCAAGATGGGGATGAGCGGCCATCCATACCGCCAGAAGACCAGGCAGACACCTACCTGGTCAGTAAACACTCTACTAACTGCTGAAAACCAAAAAAAGAGACCAAGAGAAACATGTTCAACAGACATCAAGAGAAATTCCCTATATGGAAAAAAGCAACAAATCAGGAAACACACTAAGCAGATGAAAAGCAAAGTAAACACACAAAAGGGAAATGTACAACAGCCATCAAGTAACAGTACAACCAATAATCAATCATATGCAAAGCTACGGAAAATTCACACACGGCGCATATTGACTGACTTCTTTGCAATCCAACCACCAACAAAATACAATCATCTTACAGAAGTTTCTGATGCAGAAATGCTCGCGGCAGTGTGTGACCTGATGCCCCGACAAAACAAAGAAAACTTAACTGCCTGATGATACACAGGGAAGAGCAGGCAGAAGTATCGCAGCCTGTGGAAAATTCAAAGAAACCAACTATCAATAAAATAGACACACTGAGAGATGAAGGTGCCCCATACATCTCGCAATCCCAATCCCATCTGATGGTGGAAGGACAAGAACAACTTAACATGAAAGAACAAAAGAAAGCGCTTGATCAAAAGGAAAATGGGACTAAAACGAGCGAAATCTCCATCTCTCGGATCCCAGAAATACCCAGAAAAACTAGTATCAACAAAACTTCCTCGCCAAAAGAACACAATACACCAAAGCAACAGTCAGCTGAAAGTGATAGTGCAACAAAGAAATTAAACAGATCCTATCACCTTGACGAAGTCAGCAGCGAATATTTCGATGATGACCTTAACATAGACCAACAACAACCCCATGTCACTCCTACTACAATTGTGGAGACGGTGTCCCATAGCACACATCTCCTCAAGCTAAACGGCACAAATCCGAGGTTTTCTGAGGAAGCAACTGATGACCCGTCACCGCAAGAACAACATCATCTTCCGCAAATTCTAATGCTGGATGATCATAAAAAGATGGCTTTTGCTGGACAGGAGCAACCATCTACGCACTCCAGCTCTCCTATGGCAAGCACCATGACAACTGTCGATGAGCGGATGACGGCAGCAAAAGAATCAGCACCCATTCAACAAAGGCTGAACGCCCATTGACCACTGGCAAGACCGAACCTGTCGCCATCTGAAATGGGAAGAGGCATATACTGGTCACAGACACCAAACAGAAGACACTCCGACCATGGCCACAGGCCTAAAAATAACATGACCCCCCAATCTTCAACTACCGCACAAGACTCAGCAGCAAAGAAAGCAGATTTTCAAGGCATAATGTCAGTTATAACCATTGCCTTAAACCCCTTCTGTAAATTGTACGAAACTATGAATGAGGCTGTTAAAGATCAACAGGTCATTCTAGCCATGATCCTTGCATCTTGAGGGCTATATAACAGCAAAGGAAAATTTCACAAGCGCCAAAGAGACGACAGATCAGCATCCTATCAACAGCACAAAAAAACGGCCACATTGCTTGATGTTACAACGATGCCCAAAGCTAAAGAACATACTACAAATCAAGGTGAACACAGACTAACACAGTAATTGATTTAACAACAGATAGGAGCTCATTCGGCAAGGAGACTGCTCCTACAAAAACTCAAGCCCCAACTGATAAAAGTAACCAGAAACCAAAGCTGACCACAAAGTTCCAAAATCAGGCAACTAAGGTGAAGCTGATACTCAATACTGCTCAAGCAAACATTCTAAACGACACTGAAACAAGAGAATCAACCTATACAATTTTCGAAGCATCCAACTGCAAAGACAAACAGAGCGTAGGAACTGCTGCAGTAACCACAACCAGTAACATTGTCTCTCAAAAAAATAATAAAATTCCTCAAAAAACCAGTTCTAACAACGATATCGTATGAAAAGAACAAACAAGGGGAGTAATGACCACAAGAGTAGACACAAATCCAAAAGTGTCTACTGGCAATGTAACATCTTCAAGAGAGAGAGAGACAATTGATAGTCATAACGTAAGAAGGATTTCTGCGGCAAGAACCCACTCACCAGAACTTAACACAGAAGATGAACTAATAAATCTCAGTGTCTACCCCAATGATGACTCAAACTCTAATGAAACACCGAAGCGAGTCATAAAATTCAATGAAAGTGGACACCACCCAAATCAAAAATCAAATGCACACACTGGAGGAAACAACAAAATTCCAAAGGAGCGCGATTTTGAAACCTTAGAGGAAAGACGCAATCATCTGACATATCACTTTCAGAACAGCGAGTCAGCCACGCATCACAGAGAAGTAAATCACAAGATGAAGACACCCAGCAGGGTTCCCAAATACAGAGAATCAAACAGCGACAAAATTGAACGCCTCCAAGATAAGACATCTAAGAAGGAGAGAGAAGCTGCAAATAGGCAACCAAGGGAAACCCCTCAAAAACAGAAGAAATCACAAATATCACGTCATGACTCACGCAGCACCCCTCACGGGGACCAAAATGAAAAAACTAACAGAAACACAACCAAAAATTACCATGACCGAGATCAATATGCACGTTCGGACAAAACAGAAACAAATAAGTTAAGCAAGAGACAACACAAAGACAATGGCGCAAGAGGCCAAATATCAAAAAGAACTGTACCACAAATCCGACAGACAAAGTAGTTGCAGGTGGATAGTAAAGATGACTCAAAGAACCTGTAACACTGACGACATCATTCTAAATAGAAGATCTGTCATGGCCATATTCAATCCTATTGAGAAATTGCATGACATGCATTCTGCTGACATAAAGATTGTGGAACCGTGGCATAATCGATCAGGTGCAGCCACTCTGCTCCATCTGAACTCCCGCACCGTGCATAACAAGATCCTAAAATACAAGCATGACATTCACAGGCGTGGATTCTACATTGAGGATTCATCTGTTTACCAGGTTCATGAAAGTCAGAATGCCCCATCATATAGAAGTCAGAGTTCAACAAGAACCAGACGTGACAAATCAATACACAAAGAACCGCTGCACAAAAATGTAAAGACAAACCACCAGAAAAATCATAGTTCAAAGAAAGCGAACAATGTGAAAATCTGCTCATAGCAGTCACGACTGAACATCCAACTACAGCCATATTAATGTGTGGAGACCTAAATGCTATATGTAAAGAGTCAAAGAAAGCAACGGCTGCCCAACTGGCGTCCGAACAACGAGGCAAAGAATGGACAAACTTTAGTAAATCATATGGGCTACCCAATCTAGATGAAGCTTTTCCTGCAGCAGACAGACTACCAACGTGGGAGCGTCCACCCGCAATCTCAACTATTGATCACATCTTTGTATCACAGTCATTACTTCTCATCACAAAATTCTTTAAGGTGCGTCGCACCCCCACGAGCGATCACAACCTGCTCGAAACTGCCTGGATTCTAACCGGTAAAAAAAGTACGACATACACCACCCAGATTGTGCCCACTGCGCAAGGAGCAAGATTAAGAATAAAAGCCGTAGACATTAGCAAAGTGACTACTGAGTATAATGCAAACACATACTTAGAAGCAATAGACGGCATTGATTACCAACCATTACTGATCCCGTATATCCAACAAAAAAGGCACCTTGAGGCCGTCACAAAGCAAACTAGCAAACATGTCTACAACAAAGAACTGGTCGCGAAACGGCGCAAATATAGGAGAGCGCTAAAATCAGCCTACAAGGTGTCGAGCACAGACATGTCAGAGGACATCAAGGATATAAAAAAAAGATACAAAGATTGGGTGAAATTCCATAGATACAAATTACATCAAGCTGATGCGGAACAAATAACCAAAACCCTTGTTACCAACAACAGCAGGAATTTTTGGACACTAATACGTGATGCAGATAAAACATTGGATAACCAAATTCTAAACAACATTAATCAAGACACCTGGGAGAAACACTTCACAAATGTTTTCCGGTCAGCAGTTAGCCACCAGGCGAAAGAACAGCAGCAGAAGGGTCCTAAGTGGATCAATCTAGAAAAAGAAGAAGACATTCTCGACGCCATCAAGAAACTAAAAAATTTGAGAGCCCCTGGCCCAGATGGCATATCTAATGCAGAACTGAAAAGCCATCCTGAAGAATGGGCTAGGCTGATGAGCACGATCTTCCGGCGGTGCGCTGAAACACAATCTATTCCACAATCATGGACCAAAGCCATAATCATTCCGATTTACAAAAAAGGCAATCTAACAGATCCTGAGAACTTTCGACCGATTGCCTTACTTGATGTAATGGGTAAGGTATATGCCTCACTACTCATGATCAAATTCCAAACTTGGGCAGCTGGAGCTAAATGTAATGACCCCTATCAGGCGGGTTTTAAAAAAAATGCAGGAACGACCTGCAACATCTTGGCATGCAGCACGCTAAAAGCCAAAACACGCCAGAACAAGCAACATCTGTTCATAGTATACATCGACTTTACTCAGGCTTTTGATCGGGTGGAGAGACAGGTACTATGGAACAACCTAAAGGCCTGGCAATGTCCAGAGAACATGTTAGCCCCCATACAAGCGCTACACCACAACACTACTCTGAGAGTACGATTGAACCGAGAAGGCGTGCTTTCAGATGAAATTCATAGCGCACGAGGTGTCAAACAAGGGTGCCCGTTGGCAACAGCACTGTTTCTCTCTTACATCGGCGACATTAGAAAAATAGAAGAATCAACTAGGGCCTTTCCACCGAAACTGGGTCCACTGCAGATCAGTCATCTATTATACGCAGATGATCTGACAATATTTGACCAAACTGAAATTGGGCTCCAACGGAAACTCACTGCTCTCCAAACATATGCCGTAGAAAATCACCTTGAAATCAACACGAGCAAAACGAAGGTGATGATTCTCCAGAATTGTGGGACGAAACAAAAAACCAACTTCAATTGGCACCTGGGTGAAGCCAACATTGAAACCGTTACCAAGTTTAAAAATCTAGGAGTGATTATGGACAGTTCAGAAAAGGAGTCTGCTATGCAAGCAGAATTGTATTCAAAAATCAAAAAACTAGCTGCCCAAGCCAAAGTCATCGATGGCAAATTCTGAAAATTCTCCTTAGTACCAACGATAAACTTCTACAAAATGAAAGTTGTGCCTACAATAACATACGGCGTACAAGCAATGCCCACAATCCCAAAACAGCTATGGGCCAAGTTAGAAGCACTGTTCTGGCGCAAAGTGCTACATCTACCGACATCAACATCAGGGACAGCCATAAGACGCGAACTAAGTCTGCAATCATAAGAATGCTCAGTAACCTGCAATTCGATGATGTAATACAGAAAATGTAGAATGGCACACAGCAATGAGGTCTTCAGATTGCTAAAATGCGAAACGGACAGCAGAAATTGCAACATTCTAAAAGATTGGCAAGATGAAAATCAAGTGGTGCTAAATAACATCGCAACAAATGAGGAGGAACTCATAATGAATCCATGTAAAATTCTAAAAAGAATAAAAGACAATGACTGGGCCTCTACAATAGACGATGCTGCAAAGCTAAAACTCGCACAACATGTACCAAGCAACACGGTTAAAAGAAATGAGTTGCAAACCTATGTAAAACAATGTCCAAGCAGACAGGTTCGAAATACAATTCTACGAGCACGCTTGAATTTTTACAAAACAAATGAGATCCTACACATTCGGGGCCAGGCATTAATGAACAATTGCCGATTCTGTAAACATAATCCTCATCTACCAAAAGAAACATTAAGGCATCTGATTATGCACTGTTCACCTACTAGTGCCATCAGGCAACGATATCTATCATGCATGGCAGGCATCGACATCTTGGCCGAAGAGGACACATGGTGGTGCCGCTTGATAGCAGGTGAAAAAACTACATGGCAAATTGCTTTGGCCAAAATGATTGAATATATCGAGAACAACCTATTAAACGTTAGGAATCAAGCAGTTTTATAATCACCACACTCAGCTGCAGCGCGATACAATACTGGACCCTGGCAAAGACACATAAAATGTACTGCGACAGACTTGTAAGATCGCCGCGAAAGTGAAGTGGAAGCCTGTCTTGTTTCGTCCCGATCATCTGATGGAATGCTCTAGAATAATAATGAATTGTAAAATCTTATTTTTTGATCAAACAATAAATAAAAAAATAAAAATAAATAATACAAGGTTGGTAGGGTGGGATCTGTGATTGTCAAGAAATGTTTTTCATCATCAGTGAGGTACCCTTTGGTGTACCAAATATCAATTAATTCAGTGAGATCCTTTACAACTCGTTTGAGTGGGTTCGCTTTGAGGATCCGATAACAGTCTGGGGTATTCAGGTGTTTTAAACCCATAGTGATGTAGTCCTCTGAATTAAGAATCACAATATTCCCCCCCTTGTCTGCCTCTTTTATGACAATGTTGTTGTCATCAGCAAGATTTTGGAGAGCTTTATTTTGGTTGGTAGTGAGATTAGACTTTTTATTGGGTTTCGTCCGCCTGTCTAAATACATTTGGATGTCTTTAGTGAGAGCTTGCTGAAAAGTCTCTATGACGTCAGTGGTAAATATCGGTGTAAATTTAGATTTAACCTTGAGTTCTTTCATTTCTAAATGTAACGTGTTGATATCTAGGTCTTTGAGTATATTTGGCAATTGTGTGATGGCCTCTTGGTCGAGTGTAACCAAGCTCTCAATGGTGTTCACATCCCCAATGGTGAAAGTGCTGGGGGGATCCAGTATTGGCTTGGGAGTATACATGGTAACCTGGGTAGCAGCATTTTTTTTCAATTTAAGTTTCCTTAGAAACTTGAATAAATAAATCTGAAAATTGACAAAATTAGTACCAATGCTGGGTGAGAATGACAAACCTTTATTAAGAGCAGATATTTCATCAGGGGTAAGTACCCGTTTGGAAAGCTTGATAACCGAATGTGTCATCTATTGTCCTAAAAGTTTTTTTTGAGCGCGTCAAGATCCCTGGTCGGGTCATGTCTTCATCTGAACTGCTGCTGCCGCTTCCACTTGCCCCCCCTCCTGCCCCTTGAGTGGTTGGTGGAGTTGGCGTATATACTGTGGATGTTTTGGTGAAGTGTACCTGTTTGGTGCTGGCAAATCTTATATTGCCTTTTTTTAGCATCTGATTTCCCCTAAAAAATGTCTTCCTCTTTGGTTAGGAGTGATCTCTGCTGTAGTCTCATTATCATCTGGTTCACCTGGTTCTGGTTCAAAGTCGGGGTCAGAGCTGGCGGGTGTGGTATGGGTCCATGTCAATTGGGGTTTGGTATTAATATTGTCATATTTGGGTTGGAAAGTGTAGACTCTGTCCTGTCTGTAATCTTTATCATCTCAGAAAAACTTCCTAAATTTCCGCATTTTAATTTCATCTTGATATTCAACTAAAATATCATGCATCTTTTCATAATTTTTTTGCTTGGTGTCTTCCGCATTGGACATGTTGCTAATTTCTTCTTTAATTACTTGTACTTGGGAGAGTACTCTCTTATGTTCTCTGGTAGCATGTAGAATAAGTAGTTCTAACATATGTTTAGAGCTTTGATTGAGGTTATTGACCCATTGTTCCGCCATATCTGCATCCTCCTCCTGGTCAAAGTTTGGAAAGGTCAGGATCCGGAGACCCCTAGGAATGATATTATTCTCAAGGTAGTTGGTAAGGGAGGCTTTCTCCCAGTATTTATTTATTTCTTTTCTCTACAAACATTCTAGTTTGATGAATTTCTGTTTGACAGTTTCCGGTACTGAGTAATTACTCTTAAAGGCGTTTGCCGTACTGCCTCTAGCGGCAAATAATGCTGCTCTATCTTGGTCTCTATTGGACATATAGTCTGCCATGATGTCAGGAGTGAAAGTCAGCTGCACAGATAATGTCAAAACTATAAAATGTATGTATTGAGAGGTGGATTCGAACTGGGCTATCAGTGTGCTGGTGATCACTAATACGATTATAGTTGCACCAATTTCTAAATACAGAAATATTTGCGAATATTCTTTGTTTTTTGTTTTAGTTTGTGGCATTCCATAAAGATGTGGAAAAGAGATTCTTTCTGATCTTGTTGTCTACAGAATATACATAATGCTTGTTCTGCCATTATTTGTTTTGTGCTTCTTAGATATTCTTTTGTCGGAAGGATGTTTAGTCTCAACCTCAGGAAAATGTCTCTGATCCGACGATCAGGGAAGTGAGATAGATAGTGAGGTAATTCATTCAATGTTCTTATTTCCATTTCAGGGTGTATATTCATTTGGTATTTTGATTTCTCTATCGATGTTTGTATCCAATCACTGAGTTGAATTTTTAGTTTAGCTTTGTTTGGTCGATTAATCAGGAGTTCAGTGGTAATCTCTTCATTGCTCATAAATTGTCTGCAAGTTTTCGCCCATAAAGTTGTTATAGCTTCATCTGTTGTTTGTGAGGTTACACGTAATATATCCATTGCTGGGATCTTTTCTGTGGTGAACGTCTTTCTATAAATATTTATGTTCTTCCATATCACTATGGATCGAAGTGATTGCAATGCTAATTCATATCTTATCCTTGCAATTGGATATGTTGCTGGTAATGAGAGGATTTTCCTCCAAAAGATGGCTTCTAACATCGGCCAAGTTTGTGCCCGGATGTTCAAGGTGCTTTCACTTCCATATGTTATTATTGCTATAACTTTTTGTCGGTAGAAAGTGATCACAGGCTTCAATGAAAACTTCCCATATTTTCTGTGGATTATTGATCCTTGATGTGCCAGGGATTGCATTTTTATTCTCAGTTGTTTTACCCAATTAATTTCTGTTTCAGATTGGTTTATCCATACTCCCAGGTATTTTACCGTAGTTACTGGCAGAATTCTTTCTCCTTTTATAGATATTGCCAATGCTTTTTTCCAAGGATTTGGCCTGTTAGTCAGTGCCATCATTTCAGTTTTTTTGTTGTTAATTTGAAGATTATTTTCCCCTGTCTATGTGACTAGTGCTGCTAGTCTTTTCAGTAGTCCATTTTCTGTTTTATCTAATAGCACGATATCATCTGCCAAGAGCATGTATGGAATTTTCACGTTGTTCAGTTTTGGGGGTCTCCAGTTGTGGCAACATCAGTTGTTCTCAGGTCTGCTATGTAAAGAATAAACAAAGTTGCTGCCAAAGGGCAGCCTTGTTTTAGGCCTGAGGTAGTTGGAATATCCTTTGATACTGCACCGCTTTGGGATAATCTCACTTTTATGGTTGTTTTGTTGAAAATAGCGCGATTATAGGCTCTAATATTTCTTTAGGGCACTTCCATGATTTTATTTTCGCCCACATTTTTTGTCGATTCACGGAATCAAATGCTTCTTGTAGATCCACGAAAATTGCATATACATTCATCTTTGTTCTGTATGCTTCATGTTTTAGCATATTTAGTAGTATCAAATTTGTGTTGGTACCAACATTCTTTGTAAATCCCGTCTGTCAGATGTCAAGAAGATTGTTCTGAGTTGCCCAGGTTGTAAGATTTTTCTGGGTAGCTCCCGCAAATAATTTCTCTAGTGGATCTAGCAGGGCAATCGGTCGGTAGTTAGCCGGAAGAGATCTGTTGTCCTGCTTGTGTATAGGAATTAGGATTGCAGTTTTCCATGTCATGGGTATTTCCGCATAGATGTTTGCAGTATTAAATAAGTGGTAGCATATGTCTGCCCACTGTTCGGGGTTCTCCTTCATTATTGAATTGCTCAGGCTGCCAGGCCCAGGGGCTCTCGAACTGTTCAAGTGTTGTATCTGATTTAAAATATCAAGATGATACCATCGTATTTCCCATGATAATTGTTGTAACTCCCCTTTTTTTTTCTTATTGTCATTTTGACTTGAGTATAGATTCAAAAAGTGCTCTATCCATTCTCTTTCTGTCACCGCTGAAATTAGTTTACTACTAGCATCTTCGTTATTATTGATTAGCTTCCAAAGGTCTTTAGTATTTCTCATACTTAAAGCTGTAAACATCTTTTCAGCATCCTTTTGTAGAATTTGAGCTTGACTATTTTTGATCCAATTCCTATGTTGTTGCTTTATTAATTGTGTGGTTCTCAGTCTGACTTCTTGTTTCAGCTTTTTTGCATCTTTCAATTTCTTTCTCATTTTTCTTTTGTATGATCTGTCTGTTGTATGCATGCATATGGTTTCCATGCTTAGTTATACCTTTATTATGTCTAAATGGAATAAATAGTAACAGGTAATCTAGTTTTATTTTACCCGAGAAGTTTATATCCTTAAATGAGCTCTTTAATTTTGCTAGCTGTTTTCAGAGATCCTTAGACTGTAAGAGGAGATCACAGGTTCCAATGCCGGTATTTCTATCATTTGGGTCTTTTCATGTCGTACATTCCAAATCCTTGATAGTTTATGATGGTCACTTTGTTCTGTTGGTAATACTTCGATTCTCTTGATCTTCTGAGTCATTGTCTCTGAAATGCAGGTCACTTTGTTCTGTTGGTAATACTTCGATTTTCTTGATCTTCTGAGTCATTGTCTCTGAAATGCAGATATAGTCAAGTAAAGCTGGAGTATCATTTCCAAATCTGGTTGGTTTTAATCTCGTTTAATGTGCACCAAACTTGCTAGCTAGTATCAGGTTCCGTTTTTCCATTTCCATTTTCCATATTCTTGCTTTTGATATTAGTTTACCTTCCGCTATTTCGTGACCCTCTGGAGTATATAGGTGTATATTTAAATCTCTGCATATTATGATTTCATCATAATTGCCCATCATCTGTAGGTTGTCAATATAAGATAAGACTGTATCTAGGAAGATCGCCTCTTGAATACCAGCTGTACTCCAGTAAAAGATGAGTATTGCTATTAGACCGTCATTTGTTGATTTGCTCTTTTCCGTGTTTGTTTTTTGTTTATTTATTGTTGGTTTCAGAACAGTGATTTGTATTAATGTATTCGGGTTGTTGTAGCCAATGAGTCTGAAGTTTGCTTCTGCCTTGATTAGGTTGAGCAATCCCGCTGAAGGACGTCCCCTCGATCTAGTAATTGCTGGATTTAGCAAGGTTTGATATCCATCACATGTCGGTTTCGCTGTTAGCCACGTCTCCTGTAAGCATATCAAGTCAAACATTTGTAGGTCATAGTTATCATTTTTAAATAAATGTTGTGCACCTCTCGTGTTCCAAGAGCATAGCGAGAGTGTTTCAGATGTTCTTGATATTGTTGGTTGTTACTGTTGATTCATCTTTGATATGTCTGTTGTTCGTTTCTCTTCTCTCTCTTGACAGTTGTTTATGGACAAAGTTTCTTTGATTGTCTTTGTCCTGGTAAGAGTATCCCCAGCCACGTTTTTGACTTCGGCTGAAGGATTCATTAATATAAGAGATTTGGGATGTGTTGATTGATGTATGTGATCTTACATAAATGAGTGCAGGTTGCTTTTCAGGCGATGTTTCCTTTTGTTGACCATTTACATAGTTGTCCTGTATTGCAATGAAATCCCAGCGTTCAGAGTTGTTGACAGCATTCCAGTATCTGGTCATATATCTGTTGTGTGCTAACTGTCACTTTGACAATATCGGTTTTGTCTTCAAAGGGAAATTCTATTAGTTGGATATCCTTTGTAGTTATGTGCTGTAACTTCCCTGTCGCATGCAACAGATGCAGGTTGTTTGTTCGATTTAGTGTTAGATGCTCTTTTTTCCCCTCGAAGCGTTTGAGTCTCAGTTTGTATACATAATTTTTCCGTCGAGGATCTACAACGATCGGCATTACCAATTCCGTGTCTCTTGTGAGTCCTGCATTTCTTGAGTGTTATTTCGTTCTCTGGTTCAGTATTTAGTTGTCTTGTTGGTCTGTTTCACATGAGATTTCTGTTATGGTACAAGAGGTTTCTAAATCAGTTTCTGATATATCTTCCAGGGTTAGAATCTTGTTCTCTTCATTTGTTGAGTCACCTTATTCGTATGCATCTACAATGTACATTGACTCTTGATTTCTGTCAGTCATTAAGCTCTCTTGGTCGAGATGCGAATAGATATTGCCATTGTCGTTCTAGGTAGACAAGTTGACAAGCAGGTCTACCATTTCCTGATCTCTCTTCTTTTGTAGTTCTACTTCTTTATTATTAGTGAATAATGCATTACCATTAGTTTGGACGGTTTTTTTATTGTTCCTCTCTTTGTTTTGTCTTGTGTTTGTTTCAGTGGTAACGTCAGGTTACGAAGAAATGCTCGAGATCCCCTCTTTTGTGCATTCACTTTTTTTCCTTCGATCTTCTTATTTGTTTTACTTTGTACATTTTTATTTCGGAGTGTTGTACCTTTCTACCCTTTGATTTCCTTTCAAATATAGAAAAACGCTCTATATTTGATGTATCTTTTGTTGTTTGTTCTGGATACTGGTATCTGTTCTGATTAACGCTTTCTCTTTATTCGATTTCATCATTTTTAATTGTGATTTTGTGTCTTTTTTTAAATATGTTTATTTTAAACCAAGGCAGGACAATTTACATATCACATTGCATAAAGATAGTACACCAATCTTTTTTTTTTACTCTTATGTTCACGCCCCCTCCTCCCCCCCTTTTTGGAACCCAACCCTCCCTCCTCGTCCCCGGACCCCACATGGCTGGCCATCTGTAGGCCCCATCCCTCAGGTAGGCCCTTGGTCTCTCAGAGTCCATCGGGCGCTGAGGGGTTTATATGTTAAGGCGGGGAAACGTTGATCGTACTACAGCACTGGGGCCCATAGGTTCTGGAAGCGGTGCAGGACACCCGCCCTTGCCGCAGTCACCTTTTCCGCTATCAGGATGTCCCAAAGTTTACCCCACCAATGGCCCATGCACGGGCCGTCCGGGGACTTCCAGAAGCGGGCTAGCATGGTTTTGCCCGCCAGGAGGCATTGTGTCACTAGTTTTGCTCTGTTCCCAGAGCGTGGATAGACCCCTGGGATCGGGACCCCCAGTAGGACCGTCTCGGGCTCCAAGGGGAGGGAAGCCCCCATGATGTGATTGATCGTCGCCAGGCACTGTTCCCAGAATCGTTGGATCTTGGGGCAAGTCCACCACATGTGAAAAAAGGGGCCCGGATGGGAGCATCCCCTCCAGCACGAAGGGTCCACCCGGGGGTTCATGTGGTGTAATCTGAGGGGGGTAGTACCATCGAAGCAATAGCTTATAAGCACATTCCTTATTGGTCACGCAGGTGGATGAGGAGTGGGTGCGGGTCCAAATGTCTACCCAGGCTTGGTCCTCGATAGGGGGACCCAGGTCGGCCTCCCATTGGGCCATGGCTCGTGTCCGTATGTTCAAGAAGTCACTCAGGAAGCGTCTGTACATGGATGAAATCCTACCCCGGGTTGGCAGATCCTTCAGCGTTAGCTCCAGAGCGGTAAGAGGGCGGACCGCCGCCCGGAGGGTCTGGGGGTGAGAGCACCAGTGACGGAGTTGGCAGTATGTAAATCTATCCCTTTCCTGGAGTTGAAACATCGTCTTGCATTGTTCAAAGGTGCGCGGCACGTTCCTGGCATACAGTTGCTCCAGGGTCTCTAGGCCTCCATCGATCCAGTTCTGAAAGTTCTGGGGGTTTGACCCCAGGGAGAACTTTGGGTTGTGGAAAATAGGGGAGAGAGGGCCTTGTCCTATTGGGATGCATTTTTGTTTCAGGGCCAGTCCCATGAGATCAGCGTATGTTCGGTGGTTAGGAGGAGTGTCTTCCAATGATCTCTCAGGGGGGCCTGGATATGTGGGAGGAATCGCAGGGGGAGCGGCAGTTGGGCTTGCTCTAGATCTATCCATCTAGGGCGGTCTTAGAGGATTTGCCAGGCGTGGATGTGTGCTAGCTGTGCTGCCGCCCTATAAGCCTGAAGATCGGGGATCGCCAGCCCCCCCAGCCTCCAACTCCACAGCAGGGTTTTGAGGGGGATCCTGGCTCTCCTGCCTCTCCAGATGAACCTGAGCATTTTCCTTTGTAGGTCCTGGAGCGCCTGCCTTGGGATGGCCACCGCAAGGGCGGAGTAGGCATAGAGAAACCGCGGGAGCAGGTTCATTTTTGCAGCCGTGATCCGCCCCATTAAAGAGATTTCCTGGGTGGACCAGCGCCTCAGGTCCCCCTCCAACTCGCTGAATAGTCTGGGGAAATTCGCCTGGTATGTGTCCTTTGGGTTCGCTGGGATATGGACTCCCAAGTAGGGGATAGCTTGTTTCTCCCATCTGATCGGGCATAGCCTGGACAATGCCTCCTGTTCCTCCTGGCGAAGGCCTACACCCAGGCCCACTGACTTAGAGAAACTGACAGCGAAGCCGGTGACCTTTGCGAAGTTGGCTATTTCCACCAGGGCCTGTTTGGCTGAGGCATTGGGATTTGAGAGAATCAGAAGAACGTCGTCGGCGTACAGAGCGATTTTATGTTGGGAGAGCCCCACCTGGGGTCCCTTAATAAACTCATTCTGTCTGATTCTTAGGGCAAACGGCTCCATCGTTAGTGCGAAGAGGAGGGGGGATAAAGGGCAGCCCTGTCTTGTTCCGCAGGACATGGGGATTGGGGATGACAGAGATCCGTTGATTCTCAAGAGGGTTTTGGGAGATGCGTAGTTGGCCATCACCATAGATTGGAAGGTTGGGCCAAAGCCCAAGGCACCCAGGGTGAGTTTCATGAATGTCCAGTCGACTCTATCGAAAGCTTTGGTGGCGTCCAAGGCCATCAATGCAATACCCTGGGTGGTCCGGTGGGTGATGTCAACCAAGTTCAGGGTTCTTCTGATATTATCCCCAGCCGCTCTGTTCCGAATGAAGCACGTTTGGTCGGGATGGATTAGGGTCGGAAGGATGTGCGAAAGCCGGTTGGCCAGGATCTTGGAATAGAGGCTCGCGTCTATGTTCAGCAAGGCAATTGGCCTATACGAGGCTGGATCCCTGGGGTCCCTCCCGGGCTTAGGGAGGAGGGTAGTTGTGGACTCCTGCATCGATGGTGTCACTGAGCTAGTTTCCTTGAATGAGTTGAAGAGTGTTACCATAAGGGGGATTAGCTGGGGTTTGAATATCTTGTAAAATCTTGATGTGAAGCCGTCTGGGCCCGGGGCCCGAGTTTTGAGGGCTTTAATGGCTTCATCGACCTCCTCGTCCGTTATTGGGGCTTCAAGGATGTCCCTCGTTGCAGTAGGCAAGCGTGGTAGGGCTGCCCCTTGTAGGTATTCCTCTTGTTGGGACTGGTCCCGCGGGGGCGTAGTCATTACTTGAGTCAGGTGGTCCACTGCCAACCGCTGTTTCTCTAGTTCGCCGTAGTGCGTCCTTCCCAGCGGGTCTCAGAGCCCAAAGATGGTATTAGCTTGTCTTGTTTTGGCCAGTTTGGCTACTAGGAGCTTATTAGCTTTATTGCTCTTGGCATAATAGAATTGCCTAGTCTTGGCCATCAACTGTGCGGTGTGATCAGCGTAGTGGGCCTCCAAATTCTTTCTGGCTATACGGAGGGCTTGTTGAGATTTGGGAGACCACCCCTTCTTTTTCTGGGCCTCCTCTGCCGATGGCAGGGCTTTTTCGAGGGTTTGCCGGGTCTGTCGGCGATGGTGGTGGAAAGCCACCCCCTGGGCTATCAGGGCTCCCCTGATCACTGCTTTCATCGCATCCCAGTTATTTGCGAGGGAAGTGTCCGTAGCGGGGTTGTCCACGAGGACGTTTTTAATTGTGGTTGCGATCCTATCCCTGGCCAGCATGTCGTTAAGGATGGGGTCATAGAGTGACCATCTGCGCGTGGGGTCGGATCTGGGGTCCTGGGTTCGGAGCTCCATGATTATCGGTGCGTGGTCTGACGGAATGATAGGGCCGATGGAGATGTGCTTGGCTGCGGAGACGGTTTGGGGCGAAGTCAGGAGGAGATCTATCCTCGAGAAGGTTCGGTGGACATGGGAGAAAAAGGAGAAGTCCCTCTCGGTGGGGTGAAGCACCTGCCATGCATCCACCACATCCAGAGTTTTAAATAAGCGTAGGAGGCTGAGGGCTATGGCAAAATCGCCTGGGGCCGGAGGGTGAGATTTGTCCTTGGTGGGGTCCAGAAGTCCGTTAAAGTCCCTCCCCAGAATCGTCTGTCCTTGCGTGAAGCCCGAGAGGGCGGAACCCAGGGAATCGTAGAAGCTTGCTTGTCCCGAATTGGGTGCGTAGACGGAGACAAAGGTGTATAGATCCCCCAACAGAAGGCATTTTACTGCCATGAAGCGACCCTCTGGGCATGATATAGAGTCCAAGATCTGGGGGTCGAGGCCTTTCCTGAAGAGGATCGCTGCACCCCCCCTTTTTGGATCCCCCGGAGGCGAGGAATTGCAGTGAGTATAGCCGTGATCGAAGACGCCCAAAGTCCGCTGGGAGGTGAGTCTCTTGCAACATTGCCACTCCGACGTCCTCATCCTGTAGTTTTTGGAGGATCGATTTCCGCTTAGCGGGGGAGTTCAGCCCGTTGACGTTTAGCGAGAGGCATTGTAATGTCTGAGCTTTTTGGGTCGGGAGCCCCGCTGTGTTGAGTTTTGGTGCGAGTGGGCTAGGGGGTAGGTTGTCAGATGCCATCATTGGTGTTGGATATGATTGAGATGTCCTGCTCTTGGGGTTTTAACGGAGAGCCCCCAACGGGGGGCTAACATTTTAACTGGCGGGGAGGTCGACATTGTGAGTGCGGCCTTCCCCCAGGCCAATGGGGCCAGTTGCAACATTAGAATAACTTGGATTTCCAAGGACATGAAGGTGGAACGAACCTTGGAATGGGCATGAGCCGTAAGTGAAGCCCGCCGGATCAAGCAGTGGCAACCTTCGGTTGCTTCAGAGTGGGCGAGTAGTTGTATAGGGTACCAAGGCCCCTAACTTGATCATGTGGCATTGATTCCCGTTATCTGCCTGTGTGTCTTTCACCTTCTCCTGTTGTTCCGGGCGGTTCTAGACCATGCGGGCCGCTTGGGCTGCGGGGTAGGGGGGGGGGGCTCCTGGTTATCTGTTGCCTCTGAGGATGACGGGGCGGCCCCCGTGGGGGAGGAGGGGTTCATGATTTTGTTGGCGTCTTCTAGATGGGCAATTCTCCGCAGAGTGCCGTTGAATGAGAATTGCAGGGCTGTTGGGAAGAGCCACCTGTATCGGACCTGGTGTTCTTGAAGGAAGAGGGTTAGGGGTCGAAGAGTTTTCCTCTTCTGAAGGGTTAAGAGAGAGAGATCTTGATAGATCTGGAGGCATGAGCCCAAGAAGGTGAGCTTGTCCTTTGAGCGGCTGATGGCGGATATGGCCTCTTTAGTCGAGTAGAAGTGGACCCTGGTGAGGACATCTGGTGGTGGGTCTGTTTCCACCCCACAGCGAGGGCGGAACCTGTGGGTGTGGTCTAGCAATAGCAGGTGCTTGTCCAGATCCAGGAGGAGGGCTTGGAAGAAATCTCCCACGTATTGCGCCAGTTGCTCGTCCGAGACCGAGGAGGGAATACCTCAGATTCGGAGGTTATTGCGTCGGGCCCTGTTCTCCAAATCCTCCTGTTTGAATTCCAAGATTTCACACCTATCCTGAAGGGCTCTAACTGCTTGCTGGACTTCGCCCAGCGCCGTTGTGTGGTCCTGTGTGTGGTCCTCGACCTCTCCCAGTCTCTGCTCCATCTCAGCGACTCTGTTGTTGGTTTGTTCCAGGTTGGTGGATAGCTCTGTCATGCAGGCTCTGAATTCGGCTTTGATGTCCGCCATAAATGCTAGTAGGTCGCCCCTGGTGGCCGGGGGATCGCCCTCCTTTTGTTGGTCTTGCATGGCCGGTCCGGCGGTATCAGACTTCCTCCCCTTGTCTGAGGCCGTCAGCATGGTGGCAATGTCCGCATTTTTGGTGACTTTCGCTTGTTTGGACATAGTGCCAGGAGAGAGGTGGGAGTTGGGATTAAGCGGCAAGGTTATGTTCTGAGTTATGTTCAGCTTGAGCAGCCTAATGACTTGTCTTAAGGGTGTCGTCCCAAGGCGGGGAGCACTGGGTCCGGAGTCCGCCCACCAGGGTCACCCAGGAGGCAGCCAGCAGAGTCGAGGGGAGCGAGATGGGCCGGGGCGTCCCAGTAAGAGAGAGTCAGGAGGAGAGTGGGTCCTCAGGGGCCCACCACGGAGCCCCCACCGCCCGGGATCCTGAATGCGGGCTTCAAGGAGGGCCCGGGGCCGTCCCCCAACAGGCCCGAATTTGTCCCGGGTCAGGCGGCCGTGTATTCCCTCAGGAGCGGGGGGGAGTCCAATGCGGATGAGATGGGATGAGGCTGGCTCCGGATGGAGACCCTTCGGGTCAATTCGGTGCTGGCGTGGGGTCCCTCAGGCCGCTGGGTGACCCCCCACCCGGGCCGCCCCACGCAAAGGAGGCTCCCGGTGGGAGGGTGATGCATCGGAGGCTTGGGCCCCCGGGCGGGGCAACACCAGGGGGGATAGTTGGGATCCCACGGAAGAGGGGATGAAGCTAAAATGGGCTGGATCGCCCCTGGAGTCGGGCCGAGGGCCTGCAGCTGTCGGTGCCGGCGGCGCCTCCCAGCGCGGAGCAACGCAGTCGGGGGAAGGCCGCAGGAGGAGGAGTCCAAAGAGCCGGCGTCCGCCACCCCGCAGCGGGGTCCCAAGTAAGATGTACCGCGGCCCCTACCTCCAGCGGGATCCCCCCGAGCGGGCGCCCCCCACGGCACCAGGGATGATGCCACGGGCAGTCCTCTGCGTCCGCGACAGGGATGAAGAGCGGGCTCTGCACCGAAGCGAAGGGCGGACGCCTCTCCCTCTGTGCTGGTGTCGGGCGCCTCAGTGCTGGATGGGCGAGTGGGGGGGGCCCTCATGTACAGGGCCGCCCCCGAAGGTCTCAGTGCCGTCTTCGGGACTGTGGGCCGAGAGCGCCCACCATCTTGGAGATACGGTGTCCAGCGCCGCTAGGGGACGGCGGTCCAGCCGGGTCCCCGGAGAGCATTATGCTCCGATTTTTGGGGAATCACTGCTCCATATCATCCGACGGCCCCCGGTGTTACTGGGGCCTCGGTAGGATCTCGGGAAGGCGCATTATTGGGCTAACACGGCGGGCTTCACACGGGAGGCTTCATCGGAGCAGCCACATCGATGGCGCTCCAAGCCACGCCCCCGGATTTTGTGTCTTTTGAGGTTGTTGTTTTTCCATCTCTGATATCTGTATCTGTGAATTCTAGTATATCAGCAATGTCTTCACTATGCTTCTTTGTGTATTCTAATCTTTTGATTGTTGGTTTCCCCATTTGTCGGCAATATTGGTGACTGTAGTTTGTCAGATAGTTGTGTCTGCTCCTTTATTTTATTTTCTTATGTGATTTGTGTATTATGTAAGCCTTCTTTAATTATTTTCCTTTGTAAATGTAGATTGTCCTTATGTGTTATGATCATCATTTCAGTTAATGTATTTGCCATCGCAGCGTTCTCTGCTCTATCTACTCTTGCGATTTCAGGCTTCTGGTTCTTTGTCCAGTCTTTGTTGTAGTTTTGTAGTAAGAGACTCTTGGTAAAGTTGCTTTGTATGAATTATTGCTAGCAAGGTTGCCTGATCTTTTAGTGTCCCAGCCAGCGATTCATAAAGCTTCATGAAGGGCATTAATGAATGTGTTGTTGTGGACATTAGTACATTTTGCAGATCTAACATAGTTGTTGGGATTGTTTGGTACGGCGGTTTTTGACAATCGTGTGACCTGTCTTCTTGATATTGTGTAGCCAACAATGTATTGTTGTCCACCTGTTGCTTTTTTTAGGTGGTATTGCTCAGAGAGAGAATCTTTTGTATTTACCGGTTGTGGTTTATTCATATTTTGTGGTTGTGACGTGTCTCCAGTATGAAGATTATTTCGTTCCACTTTGTCCCTTGGTCGTGATTTGTCCATCTGCATTGGCGTTGATGTCATGCCTTTTGGTTGTTTCATGTGTTCTCCTGTTTTCCTATGATAAAATAGATTATGATGTTTTTCCTGGTTTGCCGTTATGGACTCTATTTCTGTTATTTCTAGTGAGAGTCTTGCTAATCTCTTCTTTGCTCCACTGTGTTCATTTCTTGCCATTTCGTTGTGTGATGAATCCTGAATACATTTTTGTTGCCATTTTCTTTTGGCTTCTACTGCTTTTTCCCCGTTCGGTAAATATTGGGCTCTTATTATTTTCCGTTTCTCTGTTGTTCTTGTTATTTTCTAGTTTCATTTAATTTGGGGTCAAATTACAATGTTACATTGGTGTGTCAGCTAATTGTTCCAATTTGTCGTCTTTTTGCGCCGTTTCTTGAATTATGTCTCTCATGTCACTGAAGGACTTTACATTCTTGTACATGTCTTGATATAGGGATGCTTGTTTTGTCTGAGGCAGCGGTGCCACTGTAGTACTCGTCAGCTGGGGCGGGCAGTGTGTCTTTACCCAGCACTTCTTCATCCTTCTCTTTTTTGTTAATGAATATGTCTGTTGAGTTTCACTACTTGCTGTTGTCGAGTGAGGTTGAAATTCTATGGTACACTGTAGCACTTTGTTCGTATTCATACACTCTCGTGCTGATTGTTTGGTGGTAACTTCAATATCCAGTATGTGAGAATCAAGAATCTGCAAGACAGCTGATTGATTTATAAGTTGTTCATGTGTCCGTTCTGGTGACTTAGATCTGATTGATTCTGTTTTGGCTCTTTGTCTTCTATTAGGCCCTTTTATGTTGGAAATATCTCTGATTGAATCATCACTTCCGAGAGTGCGCACACGACTCACTCGCCTCAGGCCGCGCCTCCCGCAGGTTTCTCCGACACTGATGCAGGCAGCCAGCAAGCAGCTGCTCCCAACAACGCGAGAGGCCGCGCCCCGAGCCTTCTCTCCTGCCTAGGGGGCTCCGGCGAACAAACAAGTAAAGGTAGGGCGTTCTCAGTATCAATTAATAGCGTTAGTATCAAAGTCGCTATGGCTTCTGTGTCTAGTATGTTTCATTTCCTTTGGGCAATATCACTTTGTTGTGCAATAGGGGTTTCCGTCGTGATTTGTGATGAACTGGTATAGAAGTTGATTCAGTCGGCACAAATTTGAATTAGTACGGGATCAAAGTTTGTATACCCGCAGTCTCCCGCGCAGTTATTAGCTTTTAAAGTGTTTAGAATATACCAGTTCAATTTCAATTGTTGACAGCTGTGCGGGGTCAAGAGTAACGTACCCGCAGTCTCCCGCACAATTATTAGTTTGCAAAATAATTTGAATGTGTCAGCAAGGTTGCAATCATTATCAGTCGGCAATGAATTTGGAATAGTATGGGATCAAAGGTTGTTTACTCTCTTGAGTGTTCTGGTGGTGAGAAATTAATGATTGTGTTCCCAATGGTTTCTTAGTTGGACTTGTTAAAGTGTATGTGGAACATTTCTCCCCCCATTCTCACTATTATTTTGTACGCCAGTATGTATTTTACAACTTACTTGTAAAGCTTCCTGTGTACTGAAGCCAGTCCTTACTCATGGTTTTCAACCTCCCACTGTCCTGAACAGACCTCCTTATGTCCCCATTTGCTCCGCGCTGCAAATGAGTATAAGTAGCTTTTGGCTCAGGTACTGCAGGTGAAAGCTCCTCCTCACTCCAATAGACAGCAAAGAAAGACTTCTCCAGCCACGACAGACCACTCGTGTCCCCACTTGCTATAAGAAAGCTCCACCCACTTGTCAATTACTGCTAAACTGTTGGTGCCTTCCTGTTTTGCCACCTTTGTTTCCTACTTATGCAGACCTCCAGCCTCTTTCCCTTGGCAGTTGGTGAGGAGGTGCAAGTGGATCTAGGTCATGTGGCCTAAGCCCCACCCACCTGCTTAGCCCTGCCTCTTCCTTTCTGCTCTTTACTCTTAGATCAAGTGCATCTCTTGCCCAAGAGGCTAGAGTGAAGGGCAGGTGAAGAAAAGGACAATTCCTGTTTGGACCTGGCTGGACCTGGAGAACCCACGGTTCGAACCCATGCTCAGAAAACAGGTAAGCACGTGCTGACATGTAGTTTCTCTCTGTCCCCAAAAGCCATCCCCACCATCAACAGGCAACGCCAACAATATCATCCCTCCTCTAAGAGATGGACTCCACAATGCAGCAACCTCGCCCACATCAGCCTCAAGCCCATCAGCACCTCCTCAGTGTTCATAACACGGAAGTTGATGCTCACCAACATCCGCTCAGCTATCACCCATGACGCAGACAACGTCAACCACATCCCTGCACACAACCTTGATGCGACCTTCATCACCGAGACCTGTCTGACACCCAGCTCCACCCACATCTTAGATGTCCTTGTCCCTGATGGCTAAAGCATGCAACACAGAGACCGGTCGAACAAGAGGCCTCGCAGTCATCCACAAGACCGCATGGCCCTTCACCAGACTTGACGTTTGACAACTTTGGCTGCTTCAAAGTCCTCTCCTACCACTTCCTGCTCTCCCCAATGGCACAGTCACTTTCCATCTCATCTACAGACCACCCAAACCCAACACCACCTTCATCAGAGACTTCACCGACCTGGTCACCACCGTGTCCCTCACCCATGCCAACAACATCTTCCTAGGCAACTTCAACCTCCCAGGCAACAAGGCCACCAAATCAACTTTTTAGCAACATTACTTTATGAATTATCATTGGAAACCGCAGAGCATTCTTTCTATGCTAAAGACTAAGGTGTACACCACTTCTTGATACCAGTGCCCTATCCACTTCTATGTTTTACACAGTGAACTAGCTCCTGTAGATTAATCGGTTGATGGCCATCACGCATACTCTGAAGCAGCTTTCTGCATTTGGTATATGCACTACCTCCGCTCTTTCTGGAGGTGATAGATATTGTGCCTACATCGTTTCTACCTTTCATTACCAGGTAATTTGAACCATCTATAACTATTACTGTTTCACCCTTTAATTATTATTCGGTTTGGCGGGCAGTGAGTTTCGCAGGGTCCCTCTCCACCTAAGCCTATCATTTGGGTATTATTAATCAATCATACTGGTTTACAGATTTAATTTGTGGTTATTATAATTCAATGCTATGCAAATTGATGTGCATGGGAATATATGTTCAGCATTTATGTTTAAATCTCGGAAAGAGTGTCATACTTGAGTTTCCGGTTTAGACATTTCTCAACAGTTAGGATATAATCGTAAAATATGCTTTGCCAAATTCAACTGTGTGTAATATATATATTTGTTTATAGTCTGGTTAGGCCTAAGAAGAAGAGGTGTTCATCCTCGAAACGTGTCGCCTATTGAAAGCAGACTACTGGCAACATTTCTCCAAATTGTTTCTTCTTTTTTGTAATACTATTATGATTGCTCTTGTCTTTATATCTAATCTGTAATCTAAAACAAAATATATACACCTATGTGTTTTACAAAACTTGTTATGCTTTATTATCATTATTTACATACAGTGATTACTATCTTTAGGTCATAGTAGTTGGTTTAGCCAACACATAACAGTGTGCAGGGGACGGGAGTGTTCAAAGCTTGAACCTTCTCCTTCTTTATTATTTGTGGAGGTCTTGTGCCAGGATCTCAGTTCCTCCCCCGCACCTCAAATTAAATTGAGAAAATCATTCACTAACTTTAAAAGTTCACCACATCAGGAGTGCACCAATTTTGCGTTTTTGCTTAACAAGGCCACCAAACCCATGAAGGAAGTCCTCCTCCACAATCTCGACACCCTCAGCCTCATACAGCACATGAAAGACCGAACGCAAGAGAAAGGTAACATCCTCAACCTAATCATCACTGCACTGCCTTCCCTCCACGACTGCTCTCTACTCCCGCTTGACTGGTGTGATTGCCTGTCCGTGCGTTTCAGCATCCTGCACACCACCCCAGTCAAGCACTCCCAGCAGACAAACCAGTGGAAGCCCTCACAGAAGACCTTGCCAACCTTCACCTCACATGGACCAAACACCCCGACCAAACTGCAACTTTCTACTGGAAGCACTCAATGCCACCATCTGAGCCTCCGTCAGCCAATACGCGTCTCTGAAACAGTGCATCTGCAAACCAAAACCGTCAGCACCCTGGTACACGCTTGAACTCAACCTCAGCAAAGGAGTCATCAGGAAAACAATGAAAACCTGGCGCCACTCCAGGACCTCATCTGACCTAGCGTTCCTCAAGGAACTCGGAGCAACCTGCTGACAACTAATCACCACAGTCAAGGCCTCCTACTATCAGAACACAATAGCAGAAGCTGACAAAAGCAGAGCCCTCTTAAAAGCAGTCAAGCACTGCGTCAGCCTGCTACCCGACCCTGCCATACCACACTTCACTGAAAAATCCACTTCCATCAACACCTTCTTCATCAACAAAATCAGCAAGATTCCCCAGCACATAGACACCAATGCTGCATTCACAGACCCACCTCACGTTCCTCCTCAGGAAATCGCCACACCCTGGACAACATTCAAGACACTCTCTACAGAGGACCTGGTAGGAACCATGGCCGCCCTCAAAGCCACATCATATACAGACAGCATACTCCCAGCATCCATCCTCAAAACCGTCATGGCAGATGTGCTCCTTCCCTACCTGGAGATTATCAACAGCTCGCTAATGAAAGGCCCCTTCCCATTGACTTTAAAGACAGGAAAATCCTCCCTCTTCTAAAGAAACCCACTTTGGATCCCGACAATCTAGATAACTGTCGCACCATTACACCCCTTCCCTAACTAGGTAAGATCAAGAAAGCGGCAACTGCGCAACTGCAGCAACACATCAAGACCAACAGTCTCCTCCAAACCTACCAATCCCGGTTCAGACCCAGATGTAGCACAAAGATGGCAACCATACAGGTGGTCGAGGACGCCCTTAACATCCTTGATGGCGGCCACCCCTGCCTCCTAGTTCTACTCGACCTCTCAGCCGCTTTCGACACAGTAGGCCACCAGGTGCTCACAGACACCATACATTAGAGCATGGGAATCAGCGACCTTATCCTACGCTCGTTCAAGTCCTACCTCACCAACCACCAACAGTTTGTACAGATGGACTCCTCTAGATCGCCAATGCTATCCGTCACCTGGGGAGTCCTGCAGGGTGATATCCTCTCCCCAATGTTTACATGAAGCTGCTGGGAGCCCTCCTAGCCACACACAACATCCACATCCACCAATACACTGATGACACAAGATCAACTCCATCAGGGACATTATAGGCTCAAAACCTGCCTATCGCTGATCCAGTCTGGGATGTCCAGTGCATACTTGAAGCTAAACCCCTCCAAGACTGAATTCCTATTCCGCACCAACACTGAACAACCAGACATACTGACATGGTTATCAACCATGAACCCTGAGGGCTTCACATCCAAGCTCACTTACTGTGCCAAGTCCCTCGGGTTCCATGTCGACAGACACCTCTCCTTCAAGACATACATAGCTAAGAAAACTCAGACCACTTGGTATCATCTCTCCCTCCTGCAGAAAGTCGAGACCTTCCTCCCTCCGGACAGCTTTAGATCTACCATACAAGCACTGGTCCTATCCCAGCTAGAGGGGGCAATGCCCTCCTTGAAGGACCCCCATCACGTCGTCCTCCCTTGTGCCCCGGAGAAGTGTCTAACACTCGGCTGCACGCCTCATCAAGGGTCTACGCAGATATGACCACATCACTCTTGCCCTCATCGACCTTCACTGGCTACCACTGCACGCACACATCACCTTCAAGTCTTGCTGCATCATCTACAAGGCAATTGCCTTCAAGCCACCCAATTACCTCATGGAGAAAATCAACATCTCCGGTGGACATCGCAACACGAGAAGCCAGGACATGCTTGAAATCCGCTGCTGCAAAAAGGAAAGGATCAGAAAACAAGCCTTCGCTGTCTACACCCCAATACCATGGAACCTCATCTCTGTCAGCATCAGACTCACCCCACAGTCCTATAATTCAGAAAAGAACTCAAGACCCACCTCTTCAAGGAGTCTCTCCTCCATGCCTAGGCAATCATGTTGCCCCACCCCCACTCCACTTAACTCACATTTCACCACCCGTCCCTCTCCTCATTGCCACGCTGTACAGCTGTATCACTTCTCCTTGCCCTTCTGTATCCTACCCCACGCTGTATATCTGTTCTGTTGTTACCTCTTAAAAGCTCTCCGTTATGCATCTGTACTGTTGTATACCCCTGTAAAGGGCTCAGTTGAGTATTTGTTTTGTTGTATACCTCTGTAAAGCACTCCATTGCTTCTCGGAGCTAGGTCCGTGCTCAATGTATACAATAATAATAATAATAAAAGTAGGTGACTTACAAAGGTAACATTAACCTAAGGGGGCAATGTTTCAAACTAAAAAGGAGTACTAATTAAATATACAAAATTACATTATCAAGCATTACTGGAGGCAGTGGTGGGATCAGGTAGGGGGAATGTGGAGTGGGCAGAGGGAGCTCCCTCTTTAGCAAGTAAGTGAAGTTCAAGCTAAGCTTTGAAGAAGTCCACATTTGGTCTTGCTTTGATTGTTATGTGCAGTGGGTTTACAGTGGTGTGGGGCGGGTAGGGAACAAAAGAGCGGAAGCGAGAGTAGGCACAAGGAGTGTATGGGACGGTGAGGTTGAGTGCAGAGGAGGATTGTAGGAAACGAGATGGTGAGTAAACTGAGATGCGATCAGACTGGTACTGAGAAGAAAGACCACTGATAACTTTGTAGAGTAGGAGAAGTAATTTGAAAACAGAGTGGTTGGGCCTGGAGGGCCAACAAGCATGTTGTCAGTAGGTAGACGCATAGGAGGATCTGGGTAGGTTGTAGAGAGTGCGCGTAGCAAAGTTGAGAATTTTGTTCTTATGTATAGATACTATTCGGGTTCTGGCATCCATCCAACTCTGGATGGGTTCCAGAACAGTGGAGTGTTGGCATTTGAAAAATATAAGAGAAGAGCAGGCTGAGTGGACACACAGCCTGTGGGGTGCCACCAATAAAGTTAGCTGTGAGTCAATCCATTGCGCCAACTTCTGTTCTTCGATTTGTATAGAGGGAGGAAGAAGTAGAGAGGCAGGCCAAGGAGTAAGTTTGAGCAGTAGTCCAGTTTGCTGAGCACAAGAGTGGAGATTAGAATTTTTGTAACGTGGTTAGTAAGAAAAGGGCACATTTTTCTAATGTTTAGGAGGTTAATATGAGCAGCAGAGACAATGGCATTGATGCATTTTATTCGGTTCTTGGTTATTATTAAAGAGGACCAAAGATTGTGAGCCTTGGTCGAAGGAGCAGGAAGGAGGTAGGAATGGGGTGAGAAGGGATGGCATTGGAAACTGGGAGAAAGATGACGAATTGCAGTGAGACAGTTTGCAATCTGCCACGAGATGGCTCGCATAAAGGTGGGAAAGGAGAACAATATTTGAGTGTCATCAGCAAAAAGATGATAGTGAAAGCCGAAGGATGAGATGATTCTTCCTAGGGCAGAGGTATAGAAGGTCAAGAGCAGAGGTTCAAGCACTGATCTTTGGAGGAACCCGACAGGAAAACAGGTGGGGGCCAGACGTTTGCGAGTTCCAAGAGATTTTAACAGATTGACACTCCAGATAGGAGCCGATCCAGGCAAGAGCGGATTTGTGAAACCCAATATTCTGGAAACTGAGGAGGCGAGAGGAGTGACTGACTGTAAAAACCGACAGAAAGGTCCAAAGGGATAAGTATAAAAAATTGAGTTTGAAGTGGCAAGCATTAGAGAGAAAGTTGGCGACATGGAGGAGTGCAGTCTTGGTGGAGTGTTTGTTACAGACGTCAGATTAAGTGGATCTCCATGGCAATCATCCTCGAGTTACTTAGTGATCTGGTCAAAGACCACCTGTTCAAGGACTTTTGAATAATGGAGAAGGAGGAAAACTGTACGATAGTTTTCCTGGAATGTTTGGGTGAGCAGAAGGTTTTTTTCAATTGGGGTAAAGCAGTTGCAGATTTGAAGGAGGCTGGGAGAATCCAGCCAGTGTTCCAGATGGCTTCCTCACTTGCAGGCAGAGTACTGGGTGTTGTAGGTAGCTCCCTTTTGTGGATAGGACACCTCGATTGTGCACATGGTCCTCCAGCAAAGCAGGATGTGGCCAAAGAATTTAAAAAAAACGTTATTGAAAAACAAACCTCCAGACAGTCAGATTTAATTCTAGTACCCAGGTGCAGTGTTTCAGATGGTTTCCACACTTGCAGCAGAGTCATGGGTGTTGTAGGCCAAGCAACAGTAAAAAGCTGTGTGTATGGCTGGGACGTCTTTTTTTTTATTTTTTTTTTTAAACCTTTATTTATTATTGCTTGACAAGGTCACAGGGAAAACATAACAGAGCAAAAAGCATATCGATACAGGGTATACAATAATGATGATAAGAACATAATATCTCATGACAGTAGGAGTTAAAAACGGATACAGTTCGGAGGGCTCATGGAGACCTCATTAATCATTGAGGAATTTGGGGGCCCGAAAGCTCAGGGGAGGCAGGGTCCTCATCGCCAATGTCTGATAATGACTGCAGATATGCCCCGAAGGGTGGCCATATCTCTGGGCATGCAGCCAGAGGGCTGCTGGATATCGAAACGCTCCTCGGTGTCAGATGCCCAGGTGACATCACAAAGCCACTGCTCCGGGGTAGGGCCAACCGGACGGAACCACAGGAGAAAAATGCGTCATACAGCTAGAAGCATACTAATACTAGCCAGCCTGCGGCCTCCCTCGCACAGCATAGGGAATTCATGCATTAAGCAGTTAAGAGGGTCAGGAAAAATAGAGCTATCAAGCATCAGAGACACTGCCGTACAGACACCAGCCCAGTATTCAGAGATTTTAGAGCAAGTCCAGACCATGTGAAAGTAATCCTTATCTTCAGCGCGGCACCTGGGGCAACAGGGGGCGTGATCTCGGGACATGGTATGGAGTCTGGAAGGTGTGAAAAAAAACCAAATATCTCACGTATTAAACTTGATGTTCACATAAAAATCTGCCATCTGAGCTTTGATTATTAAAAAAGAATATAACACTTAAATGGCGCACAAAATGGGTGCCGGAATGTTAGGCAGCGCAATGATGTCATTACGTAGCGTGTAATTATGTGACGTGTGGTGTGATGACATCACTGAGCATCACGCAAGGCATAAATAGAGCAATCAGGAGCAGAGATGCCGCGAAAGCATTCGGCAGCACTCTGCAGCGAAATAGGACCATAAGGACGTTTTTGGTGACCCAATTTGGACTAGAAAATTAAAAAGGTAAGAAATTGGATCCTCCTCAGCAGCCCTACCTTGCTTTTAAGAAAGCATCACTCCAAGCTAACTAAATCTAAAAACGAAATGCTTTTCAGAATCTAAGAAAGCCTTCTCTCTCAAAACAGATAACACACAAAATAACAAAAGCAGAAAGCTGGAATAATAGTACTTGCATACAGCACTGACAATCTATCTAAAATAATCAAGCAAAACTAATTTGGACAAATTAAAGGCATAAATAATTTGTTAATGAAGGAATCAAAAGGGTGAGTCAAGAAAAAGAAAATGATTCAATAATATTAAAAAGTCTGTATTTGTATCCAGAATAATGAATGAAACATTACTTTATATATTTTTTTTCATACTTTTTCTTCTTTTCTCTCTTCTCTCTCCTTTTCACAACCATGTTATTTTGAGTAGGAATAACTCTCTTGATGAACCATTGGTATAAAACAGTGAGGAAACACGTGTCGAGAGTGGAAAAACATACAGAGAGTGGAAAAACATACATTTAAGTGAGAACAATTAACATTTCGTTTGAAAATCTGTTTATCAAATATCAAAGTGTGAAGATAACACTTGGATCTAAACAAATAATTACAGAATTGAACATGTGATGATAACACTTGCAATTGAAAAGAATAAATGAACTTTGGAATACGACATTTGATATGAAACACTTCTTTATTTTTCTCCTTTATTGAGTATTGGATTTATGATTTGAAGACTCACCAAAATGAAATTAACCTTTTAGGTTGGCGCATTTGAGTAAACTTTGTTTTCTCATATCAATTAACTTTTCATTTATAACTGTGTAGCAGCCACACAAAGATTTGAGAAGTACTCATGCAGACAAAACACTAAAACGTGCAGAAAACAATATTATATAAAGGGCTGGCTCCAGGGAAGAGCTTTTTTTGGTTGCAAATTTCTTAAATCAATATGGATGGCGATGTAGTCGAATCAGTCAAGGGAAAGAGCTCAGATTTGGACCGGTTTACTTTGAGGCCGGATAACATGACTGAGCGGGAGACATCCGTCGGGACCGGATCAAGGTTGCGCTCAGGATCCCTGACAAACAGCGATGCATCACGCCCGCATAAAGAGAAAAAATCTCAGGGGATCCAGACAGGTATATCCCCCTGTGTGCATGCTTGTGCCCTAGCAATTTTGGCAGATGTTCCATAACTATGGCAAAAATAAGTGGGGAGAAGGGGCAACCCTGCCGGGTCCCCTGCACATATCGAGAGTTCGGGAGAGGCGGCCATTAGTACACACGCTGGCCACGGGGTTGAAGTATAACCGCTTTATCCAGGAAACAAAACGAGGACCAAAGTTGCACCTCTCCAGAACCACCCAGAGGAAGCGCCAGGAAAAATAATCAAATGCTGTCTGGACATCGAGCACTGCGGCCACGCCGACCACTTTATGAACTTAGTTGAAGAAAGGGAGGGATGTTTAAGGTCGGGAGGTTACCGCACTGATGTGGGTGGACGTTGCACATGCAGTCCGTGTGCACACATGCCAGCATGCACGCGGTCAAGTTGGGACGCCGGATGGTGTCATCCTATCCTATCAATACAAGACAGGACTCTGCGCATGAGACGACAGAGTTACCATCCAACTCTCATCATCTGCAGAGAACCTGCCCTCAAGGCTGTATCAGGGTTGTTGGTGGTGGCGTGTGACCCCAGCCTCCCGCATGCATGCACGCACACACGCATACACTCTGAAGAGGGACACGGGATGCCTGTTGCTGGTACGGGATCCCAGCAGCAACTGCCAACTAGGACCTCCTTTATTAAACATGCGCAGGCGTGAGCCGGAACGAGGCTCGTGCATGCTCACACCAGTTGCGTACTACGCAACATCCCTTCTTTTCCAAACAATGAACATGTATAAACAGTATCCATAACAAAACAGAACCTGAGTGCATGGGAACAGTTCTCGACCTCCTAAGAGACCGGGTCAATAATGAAGTTTTGGAATCTCGACGGGCGTTGGCGCCCCTCCCGGCTCGGCTACCTTCTGCCCTCCTCTCGAGGTGGTCTCGGTGTCCCCCGGGACATCTGGGGGACCTTCATCTGCCAGTGGTGCCACCGGACGGGGTCCTGGGGAGGACTCCTCTTCCGGCGCCCTTGGTGGTGCTTCCGGTAGCCAGGCCATGGTCCTCTTGAAGTAGGATATATTTCTCGTGATCGTTCCCCTCTTGTTGGCCGCCGTGACCATGGACCCCTTGACAGGGGTCACTCCTAGTGGCTGGGCCTCATACGTGAGGGATAGCTTCCCTTCCGGATGCCTGTTTCGGACCAGTACAGTGTCCCGTACTCCAATAGTCTTTTGCTGGAGGTTCCGGCGTACACTTTCCTGCTCATTCTTGACCCTTCGCTCTCGGCGAACGCAGTTGTTGTCGATCACCCCAGGGCGGCACCCCTCTACCTCTGGCAGCAGTCCTCTGGGGCAGCGGTTGAATAGTGCCTCTTCTGGCGTGACCCCGGTGGACTGATGAGGGGTTGTCCGATACTCCCGCAGGAATTCAAAGAGGTTCTGACGCAGTTCCCCTCCTCCATCCAACGAGATTCTGAAGATCTTGTTGAGCGTTCTCATGAAGCGCTCGGCCTCTTCCTTCACTCTAGGCCAGAGCGGGGTGACCCTCTGGTGTTTGATGCCCCTCTCCTCTAAGTACCTGGCGAACTGCTGTCCCTGGAACGGCAGGCCATTGTCAGAGCATAGCTCCGTGGGGAACCCGTAGGTGGCAAACATCTTCTCCAGTGCCAAGATGGTGTGGTCGCTGGCCATAGACTCTACCAGTTCCACCTCTGGGCACCGCGACCATTGGTCCACAACCACCAGAAAGTACATGCCTCGACCTGTGGAGCCAAAGTCGTCGTGTACAGTGCCCCACAGCTGCTCACTCTTCTCAATGGCTCTGATTGGTGGTCCTCTCTCCCCCGGGCTGGCCGCCTGGCAAGGAATGCATGTACATACGAACTTGTCCACCCTTTGCTCCAGGTCAGGCAACCAAACCTTCAGTCTTAGGCGCGCTCCTTGATGTCCCTTGTGCGCCAGATGTAGCACCTTGGTCACTAAGGCTCGCGGGATGACAATCTGACGGCCTCGTAACAGAAGGCCGTCCTCCGTTACAGAGAGCTTGTTGCGCACCTTCCACGTGCTTGGAGGTCCTTTTGAGCTCCGGCCTCTCGTCTGGCATTGTTGGTGAGCACTTCTCTCCACTCACCGCTGTCAATTGCTTCCTTGATGACCAGAAAAAGCTTGTCTTCTTTCGAAGCATCAGCAATTTCCTGGTGTGACAGGGCCACTGGCAGGGCCGCCTCCATGACATTGTGTACCATCTCAATACAGTCCACCACCTCAGCAGTGTCTCGAGGGGGCCCGGCCCCTGGATGTCTGGACAAGTAGTCTGCTGGGTTATGGGTGCCCGGACGGTATTGCAATTTGACACCAAACTCAATCAGCGACAGCATCCACCGTTCAATGCGTGGAGGTGGCGCCGCCATGATCGGAATGAGTGGCTTGTGATCAGTGATTACAACAACAGGTTTTCCTAATGTGTACAGCCTAAAGTGCTTGCAGCCCCACAGAACGGCCAGCGCCTCCCACTCAATCTGCGAGTACCTTTTTCTCTGTTTCTGTGAGCGCCTTGCTGGCATATGCTATCGGGCACATGAGTCCATGTTAGTCTGCCTGCATTAGCACTGCACCCAGCCCGACCAGGCTAGCATCCACAACTATCTCCGACTCCCTGTCTGGGCTAAAGTATGCCATGGTTTCCTGGCCCGACAGTGCATTCTTGATTTCGGCGAAGGCCCTTAGTTCCTTGGATGTCCATTCCCATGCAACATCGCTCCTCGTCAGTGCTCGTAAGGGCTCTGACGGTGATGCCAAATTGCGAATGAACCGCCCGCAATAGTTCACCATGCCAAGAAAACTTCTTTTCTCAGCCGGTCACTCTGGGGGGGCTGCCTTGCGTATGTCTCTCACCTTCTCCGGGTCGGGCGAGATGCCTCCTGCATGGAACACAAACCCGAAAAACTCTATTCGGTCTTTGAGGAACTCACATTTCTTTCGGTGTAGTGTCAGCCCTAGACTCTTGAGTCTTTACAATGCTCGTTCCAGCCTCTTCAGGTGTTCCGATTCCTACTGGGCAAAGATCAGGATGTCATCTGACATGTTAATGACACCTTTTAGTCCCACCAGAGCTCCACGGATGACGTTCTGGAAGACTTCCGCCGCTGACGAGACACCAAAGCGGAGTCTTTTAAACTGATATAGCCCTTCGTGGGTCATAAATGTTATGTAACGTGACTCCGGGTGGAGTTCCAGCTGGTGATACCCAGATCTTGGATCGAGCCTGGAAAAAACTTTCACCCCCTGCAGCTCACCCACTATATCATCCAGCATGAGCTTGAGGTGACGTTCCCTCTTTATGGCGGCACTCGGCAGTCCCATGTCCACACAGATGCGGACCACCCCTGGTTGCTTTGGCTTTGGTGCCACCACTATGGGGGAGACCCACGGTGTTGGGCCCTCCACCCTCTCGATGATGTCCAAGTCAATGAGTGATTGGAGTTCCTTCTCCACCTGCGCCCTAAAATGGAATGGAATTCTTCGGTGCCTGAGGGCCGTCGGCCTCACAGACCCATCAATGTGAAGCCTTATAAGGTCACCTTTCAACTTGCCCACGCCCTGAAAGATGCTTTCGAACTGATGCAACAGGCGATCAACGTCTCTGTAGTACACCGCCAAAGTGAAATGTGCAATGTCTAGGGCTTCGGAGGCAGCGCAGCTCAACAGGGAATGCGGGCTTACATGAGTCACAAAAAACCTCGCCTTGATCTTGTTCAGCTCGTGTGACACTGGGGCCACGAAGACTTCCTGAATTGGCAGGGGTGTGCCCCCCCCAAAGGAGTATATCCGGGCCTTGGACTCTTCCAACTTGGGAGGACCTGGGAGAGCCTCTTAGTGTTCAGCTTCTAGGGCGCAGAACGATGCTCCCGTGTCGATCAAGACAGGAGTAGTCATCGCCAATATTCACTGTGCATGTCGGTTGCCAGCTCTGCTTCGCTCCTGTGGCAATGCTTGAGATGAAGAAGACCTCCTCTTCATCTTCCTCTTCCTCAGCAATGTCCATATCCTGCACACCTTGCTCGATCACCGACACACTGCTATAGCGTATGGGGTTACCCCCGCTTGACCTTGCCGGCCCCCTAGATGCAGCTACAGGGGTTGTGGCCCTGCACACTCTTGCGTAGTGTCCTGGCGTGCTACACCTTCCGCAGACCCTTGGCTTCGCAGGGCATTCCCCAGCATGTAGCAGGTCGTACCCACAGTACGGACAGGACTGCGGGTTTCCGGGCGTTGAGGGACTGTCCGCTCTTTAAGGACCCCAGCGCGTCTTCCCTGGGGCTGAGCGCCCAATGGCGAAGGCATCCTCGCTCTTCCCTGGATGCACTGCCGTGTCCATCTTTGCGCCTCTGGACTCCGCCAGTTCATATGTTCGCCCTGTGTACAGGTTTTGCGTAAGCGTCAGGCCTGGCACCCTAAGCACCTGCCTCTGCAATTTCCCGGAGCTGCACCCCTGTATCAACTGTTTCCGCACCATCTCCTCCTCATTCACCCACCTGCAGGTGCTTGCGAGGTGCCTCAGCCTTGCACAGAACTGGTCCAAGGTCTCCTGCCCTTGTTGCTTCTCCGCACACGTCACAAACCGGTCAAAGTCGCCATTCGCCATGGGGAGGAAGTGGGCCTGTTTCTCTGCATCATAGGTGACCACCTGAAGGTTCAGCAAGTCAAATATCCTGTGGACCTCCGTGCCAGCCGAGTACACCATCGTGGCCACCTTCGCATCATCATCATCAGTCTCACCCGAGGCCCTGAAAAACATTTCCAGTTTCTACACCCATAGTAGCCACTTCGGCCCCAGTTTGGACGGTGGGCCTGATGTGTCGAATTCAGGCATGGGTGCCAAGGTGCTATTCAACCTGCGTGGGACTGGCATAGGGACCCCATCCTCTCCATCCTCCTCACCCATGGAGGTGACTGGGGTGAGGGTTTGACAGCAGGGTCAGACCAAAAGTGTTTCCCACTAACCTTCCCTTGGCTGGGACAAAAGTCCAGAGTCAGGTGGCTCAGGTTGATGATGTGGGCCTGTAGCTGCAGATGGTGGTGCATTCAGCACACTTGGTGTGCCATCAGTCTTTTCAAAGTCCATAACCACGGCCCTTTGTCCTCAAAGGGTCATGGAGTGTCCAAAAATTATTTTCTTAGGTCCGGATCACAGTCGGCACACGAGCACCCGTGTGGGCCGCAACCGCCGTGATCCGCGTGCTCCAAAGATCGCCGCCGGCCAACTGCATAGGTCTGTAACTGCGTGGGGAGACAAACACTTTCTCCGACTTCAAAAGCTGCTGGAGCAATGTTGTGCTCCCCCTTACCACGGTACCTCGTCGCCAGTGTTGGAGGTGGCATGTGACCCCCAGATCACTGCATACATGCATACACTCTGAAGAGAGACATGAGACACGTGTTGCTGGTACCGGGTCCCTGCGGCAACTGCCAACTGGGACCTCCTTTATTGAACACGCGCATGCGCGAGCCAGAACGAGGCTCGCGCATGCTCACACCAGTTGCGACGCAACAAGGGTCATCACTGTTACCTATAAGGGAGGGTATAAAATATACGATCAGAAACTGTGACCTATACGTAAATTAACCAAGGGCCCGATTCATGCATAATCACTTTGAACCATGCAAAGAATTCCATGAACCAGGTTCCAAGTGTTTACTTGGGATTGTAAATATTTCCAATTCAGTGTTGCGTAGAGGCCACTAGAGGGCCCAAACACTCCA